>NW_006768765.1:3217817-3531332 GCF_000204055.1 Melampsora larici-populina 98AG31 | reverse complement strand
AGTTTGTTGGACCATTTGTAATACTAAAATTCCATGGAAGCAATGCAGTAGAAGTAGCATTGACAGAGGAATTTGGGAGAAAGCATCCAGTATTTCCAATCTCATTAATAAAGAAGTTTCACGCTTCTGACAAGAGCAAATTTCCTGACAGGGAAATACCCAAGAAAACTCCTATCAGGTTTGAGACTGACGGAGAAAAGATTTTTTCACATATAATAAAACAAAGAGATACACAAGTTAACGGTAAATCTACTACACTCTATCTTGTGAGATACAAGAATAGGAGTGCAGACGAAGATGAATGGCTAGCAGCAGACAAAGTCCCTAATAACAGAACAACCTTGCGAGAGTTCAGAGCCCAAAGAAGAGCTCATAAACCTTCTGAAAAGAAGTAATGACCTCCTTTGAGGGTGGGGAATGTCAGCCCTGAGTACATATACATGTACCCAAAACTAACTTGTAATAGATAGATTGTAACTTACAAAACTTATTACATGTACATACAGCTTATAAAACACATGTAACATGTAATAAAACACATATAAACACTAACTACATATACACGTACATGTAAAATCATATGTAATATGTAATAAAACATTAATTACACCTCATAACTCAGTGTCAAGAGTTAAAATGCTTATACTACATAATTACATAACATGTATATGTAATTATGTAGCATTAATCATAACCATAATTAATATTACCATTTAAGCCCTAAACCACAGTAGTGATATTAACAAATATCACCACAGTTAGGTTTGGAGAGAAGAGTATATAAACTCCTCCTCTCTCAGCCTTCAGAGATTTCCCACTAAGCTTTTATTACACAATACTTTTAAGAACAATTAAAGGTTCTATTGAAGTAATTATCAAGAGTCTTATAAATATAAGACTAGTGATAACTTCACTACTTTAATCTGTTCCCTGATTAAAAGTAAGTAATACCCTTCACCCTTCTCAGGATCCTCTACTTTCCCCAAGTAGAACACTCATAGGTTGGTGACCATATAATAACCCAAGGTTGGTGACCATAGAACAACCCAGGTTGGTGACCATAGAATAACCCAAGGTTGGTGACCATAAGAACAACCCAGGGTTAGTGACCATAAAACAACTGGTCTAGTGAACCTTAATCACTCTTTAATCTGTCAACCTGAAGATTAAAGGAAGGACTAGGATCCATCCTTCAATTCTACAAATAGTGTCTCATCTTTACCCTTCCCCTTCTCTCTTTATTTATAGTCTACACTCTTTGTAAATACTTTATAATTGCAATATAATATTATTTACATAAATCATAAGACCCTACTAGCCCATTTAGTGAGCTTTGAGTACTCAAGAGAGCACCCAACCCTCACAATCCAAGTGGTGCCAAATCTCACACCACGACCCTCACCCAGCAACAGCCGTTTCCGACTAGAGCAGTAGTGCTCGATAGCCTCAGCGCCCTTCCAAACAACCTTACCGGCCATGACTTCAACCACAACTCGGCCTTTCATCATTATCAATGACCTCCCAGCCTTGATCGAACCCATTTCCGGAATCCATCGCACCACACATCCGTCGTTTCAATCAGATCATTATCAAATCGTCTCCTTTCAGCCTACACTTGACCCCTTTTGGTTTGTTTACTCTTGACTCATTATGCAAAACCTTTCCCAAGCTCAAATCAACATGGATGACACCCCCATTGGCGTGCTTCCTTACCCTAGCACTCGAAGGTGAGCTCATTTTTCACTTTGATGTCCTGAACATCCTTCATCAGTCTCACTCGTGCACTTGACCTCTCACCTTAGCGGTAGACATAGTGCCTTGGCTGCTCCCGCTGTCGCCCCTGTCCCAGAGACAGATTGCTTATGGAATTTGAGGTTTGCATTTTCACCTGGTGATACATTCTGTGCTTCTGGGAAGATAACACAAAAACGAGAACTCAGCCCTGCAGCGAGTTCTGACATCGAAATCATCTCGTCAACCTTCCCTCGTGTGCCTGTGTCTGATAAAAAACCAGGTTTGTTTGTTTCCCTTCCCTCCGTGATTTTGTCACCCTCACAAGTTGACCAATTGTTCTTGTGTATAGTTTTGATTGGAATAGGTGCTTGAGTTCCTAGTACGCAACAGCTCACCGTTGCGTATTCCTTATGCCTGCTCAAAGGCACGGATATCAGCAAGGGTCCTGCTAAGAAGAATGCCAAGCCGGTCTATTCTACCATTCCCATACCTGCGACCAAAAAACCATTTGATGTCCGTGAAACCTCCTTAGCTTGCTTGAAAACATGATTATTTGACTTGGCCAGTGAAATCGATAATGACCCGACCAAAGGCAACACAGCTATTCTCCAAACTGCTGATGCAATGAAACAAGTCAAGATTCTTGCATTTATCACTGCCCACGACACCTGGGCCAAAAACCAAGACCGTCTCATCAAGAATGATGTTGATGTCACCTCTTTCTTTCAATCGGTTGTGGGGGCTCCATGCAAGACCGCTGGGTTTGTCATCATGATGGAGAACCCAGCACGCAGTGCTCAAGAGGCCAATGACGTACATTTATTAGTAAAATCCACTTTTCTCTTCACCTCCAACCTCTCCCTTCTAGCTGGACTAATCGTCCCTGGTTTATTTTTGCAGGAACTCACGAAAAATCAAGCCCAATTGCGAGCACAGAACACCCTCAATAATGTTGGCACCACTGCCTCGGACCTTGCTCATGCGACTCCGGTGGATCCTCAATCACGCTGGCTAACTGTGTTACAAGAGCATCATGGCTCATTGAAAAACAACAAGGCTGAAGGATGGCGTATTTTTAACAGAAAGGACTTGACCTTGAAGATGGAATTAACCTTCCACCATTTGATCCTGTGGGCTTGAGAATTGGTACGTCATCTATTTCCTTTTATTCTTATATTCCATTTGTAACATTGCTAATCTGTCTCCTTGTGATAGGTCAAGGGTACGAAGGATGTGACTATCGATGACCCACCTACGGAATTGGAAGAATTTTTCTGGATTGATGTCAAGCCGGTCAAGCGCCTTCCTCTCACGGCCACGCCTTCAGTGGTCAAAAGACTCAAAGTTGAAGAGGACTGTCGCCCCTCTGAGTTCGAGTTTGGCAGCTATGTGGAAATGCAATCCTCCACGGTCCGCGTTGATTTCAAAACTTTACGACACATCAAAGTCCATTCAACGTTGCAACAGTACTTGACCTGGTGCGAAATTGATTACCTCAAGATTGATGATTATGTGCAGATCTTCTTCAAACATTCAATCACCAGCTTTCATCGTTTTTTATTCCCATCCATGCTGAGCGCCCAAACCATTGCTAGTTGGGGTATTCCATACGGGGTGGTGATGGAGTTAATGACTTGACCTCGCAAATACTACACTTACCAAGTCAACAAGTTAGAAGAGCTCATGACTCGCTGAGCTGCTTGTGATGCCTCAGCTGAAGCCCACGGAGACCACGCCAAAATGTGAATCATCGACTAAGATTGTTCTTGACTAGTTTGCTCTCTTTATTCTGTGTTGATGCAAATTTTATGTTTGTGTGGATTTGAAGTTTGTCTTGTGTCCAGCATCTCCCCATTCACAAGTTTCTCTATTCTTATGATCATGATAACCAATGTCCATCCCATCAAGATATGTACGCCTTCACGTTTATTGTCTAGCTATAGCTAAAATGTGTGCTTTTGAATTTTTCCATCCCCACTCCTATGAAAGAATAAATGAACTGTCTCATGAATCTTTGACAATTGCACAGAGCCACTTTGATCAACTTCAAAATTTGAGGTCTTTTGAAAGAATCCAAACCCCACTTTTGAGAGTTTGTGGAATTCATTGGTTTTTATCTACACAATTTTACCAAAAATGTTTGGAATTCTCCCGTTGTTTTGAATCTTTACAAAAATACTCAAAACAGATTGCAATCTTGAGACAACCGCCTTTACAGGTTGATCAAAAAAACCAGGACAAAAATAGTCGTGCTTAAATGAGCACAACTTGTTTATAAATGAGCACGATTTGTTTTTGGTTCATATCAAATCAAGTATTCGGTTCAATTTTCAAGTGGATCTCAAAAGAGCTGCTTGGAAAGACAGGCTTTTGCAAAGCTCACAGTTCAAAAAGTGCAATTGATTAATCCCAATGATAATGGTTAAAGACGTTTTATCACGTTGTTCCAAATGACAAACTAGGTAAAAAGCATGCACACAAGCTTTTCAAAACAAGCTTTTCAAAACATAGGTGACGTATTCTGAAGGACATATTTTAAGGAAACTTTCTGGACACTCATAAATAACAAAGAAAACGAGAGCAACATGAACAAAGCGATGAGATTTCTTTTGTGACTTATTCCGCAGCTTCTTCATTATATCATTCCCAATAATGAGCGGTGGAATAGCCACTAAAAGCAATCAGTGGTTGTAATAAACTCTGGGTCATAACTTTTGCGGCTGTTAAAAGAAGATAATCGCCCTTATCAGGGACGTCAAACCAAAGCTCTTCTCGCCGTAACTGTGCCTTCATGCTGTGGAAGGCATTCTTGATTGGGTTCATGTTGGGTGAATACGCGGGTAAATAAACTAAAATAACACCAGCATCCTTGCACATCTGCTTCATTCGTCCTCCGTGGTGTATGCGGGCGTTGTCCATCACCAGGACCAAGTTAACCACGGGGTAGGGGTTCATACGAGGAAGCTACAATGGCAGACATAACACTGCCATTAGCATGTCTAATGTTATTGAAATCAGACCCAGATAGGGCCCATGATTGAACAAAACTCACTAGTTTGCGTGCAAGGAATAGTTCAACATGTGTTCTTTCCACAGGGCTTTGACGACACTTCCTGCGATGATTCCTCGCTCACATACGGCAGGGAGAATTGTGTAGTGGTCTTGCTCGGTGTGGCGCTTCTGGCGAACCGTGCGAGAGCCTGTCGGGGCCCAGCTCTTCATTCAAAGAGAGTCACGCCCGACAACTCCAGACTCATCTTCCAAATGAAAAAAAGATACGAACCAAGATTAGAAACGATGAGGATGAGAAGTGACATAGAAGCTATTTAAATAAAAACAACTTACCAATAAAGACCATATACTCGGGTGGAATGCGACCAACTCTTAGCATATAAGCAGTTCGAGCCTCCTTTGACTGCGCAGCATGAACACCCCAAGTGATAAGATGAGAGAGTCCTAAGCGGTTGTGCAACTCGCGGCCAATGGTTGATTGGGAGACAGGTATGCCAATTATTCATTCAAGCTGTTTTTGCAATTCATCGAGGTAAATGGAGGGGCAGTTGGTAACCAATTTGTTAAGTACGGCAAGATGTTGATCTGACAGTCGATGGGGTCGGCCACGAGGCAGGTATTGGTTAGGATCACGGATAACCTTGCGTGTTTGATCGTAGAGCTTTCTCCAGCGCCAAAGGGAAGTGGCGGAGATCGATGCTCAAAGGGTCAGGTTGATCGTCTTGAGATCAACATCATCCATGGCCATCTTGACAGCCAGCAGTTTGATATCCGCTGAGTAGGATTGATAACCCATTTGAGCAAAAAAGTTGATAATGGATGAGGATAGGAGCAAGGTGGTTGGATGGGGGAATGAGATCTGGATTGGAGGTGGGGGGTGGAAGTTTTTGGGAGGATCCTTCGTGAACCCATGCGAAGAATCCGGTGGTTGCTCTGGCATGTTTTTCCAAAGTTTGGCGAGTTTTTGCGGTCCGGTTTTGCCAAACTTTGCAGAGGGCACGGACCAGCAGGTCATTTTGGTTTTGAGATTTTTTCATGCTTTATGCATGCTACTGTATTTGCTTCAGCTGACCAATTCATCAAGAAACTCCTCCATCCTAGTCCCAACTCTCTCAGGCCCTTGTTTGAAGCCCCTATTGTCAAGAATCACACTTGTACTGTCTATATCAACCACTGTTCAACAAATCATTCATCAACACCATGTATCCAGTTAAGTACATAAAAATTCAATAAGGCCAGACTGTTGTATGCAGATTTAGGGGAGTTGATGGCTCAATAGTGACAGTCTCTTGACTGACAGTGGTGTGGTATATGCTAAGAGTGTTATCCAGAGGACAAAGCTAAACATAAGGATGCTGACTTGGCAATGTGATCACCAGCTTCAGATATATGCAATGAAGCCCATAAACAAGGGAAACTCACAACTCTCATTCAGAATATGAAGATCAGTCTAGATGACCACAGTTCAGCTGCATTACACCTATATCTCATGCTACACCGCCAACATATTTACCTCGGATTTTGTAATCCGAGGTATCCTCGGATGCAAAACCTCGGACAGAAGCTTCCCGAGGTTTTGATCCGAGGTTATTTCCAGGGCAAAAAAATACCTCGGGCGAAAACCTCGGACAAGGTCTGTCCGAGGATTTGCCTCCGATGATGCCTCGGATTTCTCAACCCGAGGCATCTATGCTGGCAGTGCTAGAAGGTGTTGCAGGCTTGAAAGGAGAAACACGTAGCAAATGCCAGCGCCAAACCAATTGCCCACCACGGATTATGATTTGCAAAGTTGACTACTTCATGATGACTTCTGGGTATTGGGCTGGTTTTCACTACTGATGCAAAGTAGTGCAGTCTGTACTAGAGGGAGTATGGGAGTTTGACATTATGATGAGGCGCAGAATGGCAGATTTGCTCGACTGCTAGACCGAGATGTGGCCTCAATTGGTAGCTGTGACCCACCCACCAGCTGGGTGTCTGTTTCAGATCCCTCATTTGAACAAGACCGCACTCATATACGTTATATGATACGTGGTATGATGAAGAAGTTTCCAAAATTCATATCAAACAAATCACAAAATACAAAAGACCTTCAAACTTTCTTATTCATATGCTAAACCTATACAAATCTCTCTCCATCAATCATATTCAAGAATAACCGAAATAAGATTTACATTCGAAGTCGTGATTCAACTGAAGCAAGTTTTCCAGCCACTAGAAATCCCGCAATCCAACTCCAAATCCCAAGTGAAAGTGGATAAGCACCTAATGAAACTAAACCAGGTCCTGGACAAATTCCTGCCAATCTGTTCCTCATCCAAATCAAATCTCATATCAGTCATAACCAATAAAACAAGAACAAAAAAACAGAGCACAATCAAACCTACCCCCATCCCATTCCAAAAAGTGCACTTCCTAAAATCAATTTACGATCGATTGTAGTGTTCGAGAGTTCAGGTAATTGCCATTCAGATTGTACACAGCTGTTTGGAGCATGAACGAGGAATGATTGTCTTAAGCCTTCAATTGTCAAATCATCAGCTTTCGAAATTTCTTCTTTCAATCTGTTCCATTTGATAACTTTAGGTTTCACTACGGCTAGATATACTAAGATATTGGTTCCTAGACCTGCGAGAGCAACTCCCAATAGACTAGGATCCCAAAATGGTAAGAAAAAGTCGAAGAAGCCCAATACAACTGATGGTCGAGTCATTCCCGAAAGTGCTAAACCAGATGCGAAAGTAGCACCAAGGAGAGCAGTACGAAGAAATTCGAATCGTTTGGATGATGCCGTAAGTTTAAGTAGGTGGTAAAGAAGATAAGGAGATCCTAGAAGGAAGATCGCGAGTGGTGCGAGCTTGGATTCGAAAGCGACATGATTGATGGAATGGCTTTGAGGCAATAGAGCGTATAGGAAAGGTTTGATGATTCGATGGGTCAAGATAGCGACAGGAAAGAAGACCATAGTGGCTGCCCAGCTACGTTTGCTACCACGAGCCATTCCGCATAACATATGACCTACAATCGAGCGACCCATCACGGTCAACAAAGAGTGGGTAGGTTATGGATATTTTGGATTAAGCAATTGAAGACAAGATAAATTCAAACCAGTAACATACCAGACGTGCAGCCCGAACCAATCTTTGATCCAGCGCCGACCAGCAAACCAGAAAGACCAAGAATCGACAGAACTTGCCAATGGTTTGCATGTAATAGAACAGAGGTATCAAAAAAAGACCTCGATAAAGACTTTTCCAAGAAGGGTAAACCGATCCTGATACCACTACCACCAAACGTAAGGCCAAGAACAAGAGCTAATTTATTGGATTGATAAGTACCACTGAGAAGTGAGTGGATGGCGCCTGAGCAGCCTAGTACACGACCGTAATCGTACAGTAATGAGCTAGAAGCAGCAGCGAGGAAAGCACCACCGATTAAAGGTAGTTCCAGCTTTTGAAGTATTTCCATTGTAAGGTCGTTTTGATGAGAACACTTTACTTTGTTGATGCGATGTGAAAGTGGACCAGAGCGAAAGTTGTGATCACGGCCTGTCACATTATCGTGTAATATGTGTGACATGAGTGCCTTCAGAATGCAACCTCATTCAACGGGCACCGATTCATGGCAGAATTTGAAACCATGACTTATTCACTTTGTATGATCACAAGCATTATGTATCCGAACAAATCCAAATGTTTTGTGTATGCTTGAATCTTTGTTGTTCCAAAATTTTGCACCATTCAGCCTCACGGCAAAGTACATACAATCACACTTTCATGATTGCTGAGTCCTGAGCAATCAAATTGCTTAAATATATTATTGATCATGTGTATCTTGCTCAGCGATATCAGAAGCTTGATATTTGGGTCCTCGTTTCCTACTCGCGAGGTCTCAAATAATCAGAACAATATAAATATCCTAATCCCAATACATAGCTTTGTAAAAGATGTGGCTCCCTAAACATTCACCTCTCCTTTAATATTGAATTTTCTATCACATTCTCCTTGAAGATTCAACTTTTCTATTTGTCTCATTCTCATAGAAGTCTAAACCATTCATCGAAATGACCATTGAAGTTCCTATCCCATGTTCAAGATGTTACGAAACTGATCAAGAGTGCACCTGGGAAGACCTGAAAAATGACAAGTTGAACACAAAGCGATTAAGAGCTTGTGATCACTGTCGGAGTACCAAGAGATCATGCGGTAAAGTCTTCTTCTTTTGTCTGTCATGAAATGAAAGAGGGTCTGATGGGTCAATTTTCTCCAGACGGAGTTCGACCAGATTGGGCTACTGCCCTTTCATTCGAAGAGAAGCACAAATACTCTCACTTTGAGCCTTATTCTTACGATACGAAGCCCTCGGACTCCTCACTCGCCTCACCCCCCATCTCATCCAACTCATCCACCTCGGTCTTTCCAACATCATCATCTTTGCCCTCCAAATTAGCCTCAACCCCTTCATCAAAACCAGCTTTGCCCTTATTCGAATCACCTGGAAAACTATCCACTCCCAATTCATGCCAAATTATGAGTGGTGGAATGAGAATCACCGTCGACTCGATTACCGACTCATGCCAAATCGAAGCTGCGGGAACTAACTTCAAGATTGAAGTAATCGAACAATCTCCCTGAACACCCTTTACAACATATGAGCTGCTCAAAAATGGTTAAAAAGCCTCCGTATTTACGAGCCGGTCGTTGCACGCTTACTTCTTGAATTCAAAGAATGTTACTTTGGGACTGCCATTGCCTTGATCTATCTAAACAAAGCTATGTAGATTGATGCCTGTACTTCAGAAGATCATACCGCGCTGTTCATGATGATAAATTGTAATTGGATTAAAAGAAGAAGCTTATCACTCAAGCGCATCGGAATAAAATTAAAATAAATGTACATGATCTTTGAGGATCCTTGACTATACTTGAGCTAAGAATGAATTGAATTCTTTGAGCCATTGGAATTGAAATGCAGCAGAATGCAGCCCCCTGCGCCCCACTGGGTCCGGGACCGATCTGCCAATACAAACCTCTTGGCATAAATGTCTTGCCGGGACGGGCAGGCGTGTTGGATCGGCAGGGTGGACATCCGAACCGCGCTGATGTCATGCTTAACCTCGCACGCTCTCTTACATAAATGCCTCTCCTCCGTTAAAGCTTACTCTCTTATCGCAACCTTCACCTTCCTCGTCCATCATAGTTCCTCAAAAATGTCACTAATGAATCGAACAAAGAATATCTTGAGTCTTAGAAATCTTATTCAACAAAGAAGTCCTCAGAATTTAAACCGAAGATTAATCCAATCACAACAACAAACCAATCCAAAAGATGATTATCCAACTTTTTTCACATCTCAACATCTTTTTCATACACCAGAAGCTTCATTAAAATTATTACCTACTTCAAATGTACATAAAATGGATCCAAGAAACCTTGATGTATCACAAGAACCTACAAAGATGAAGTAAATGTAAAAAGAAACCTGAAAAGAATCAAAGAAAAAGTACCACTGACTTAATTTATGATTACTTTTCAGTATGTTTCAAGCTATACGTGAAGCTATGTCGATCGTTTTACAAAAAGATGATAAAGCAGTAGTCTTTGGTGAAGATGTAGCTTTTGGTGGCGTCTTCAGGTAAGGTACAACAAAATCAAAATTTCAATTGCGCCTCTTTCAGTTTTACATGAGATACAAAGAAAAAAAGCTGATTCAAACCATGAACTCTAATTATGGCTGAATGTTTTGATTTGACCCTTTTCTGTACTTTCAACACTCATCCTTTTGTTCTCAATAGATGTACGATGGGATTGGCAGATGAGTTCGGACCAGAACGTGTGTTTAATACGCCATTAACGTGAGTTTTAGTTATGAATGGACAGATTTTTAGGAATGACTTTTCTGAGATCGGTTTCTCCCTTTTTCATTTTCCATATCTATCAAATCAACGTTTCATGTACCAACTAGCGAACAGGGTATCGCAGGTTTTGGAATCGGCTTAGCAGCCATGGGTCACACAGCTATTGCAGAGATCCAATTTGGAGATTAGTTAGTCACCTTCTCTTACTTACTCCATCTAGACTCTCCTAGTTCGAAGATTGATGTCAATCGCCCTCGATAGTATCTTTCCTGCTTTTGATCAGATCGTCAATGAAGCTGCAAAGCTTAGGTATCGTAGTGGTGGAGATTATGATTGTGGTCACTTGACTATCAGAGCCCCTACGATGGCTGTGGGTCATGGTGCTCTATATCATTCTCAAAGCCCTGAAGGTTATTTTCAACAAGCAGCAGGATTAAAAGTAAGTCTGGGATAAGAAGCTAGTTGAATACGTCTTTATACAAGCAATCTGATCGCTTGATATCAATGCTTTGTCATTTCACAAAGGTAGTCATCCCCAGATCACCGAGTCAAGCTAAAGGTTTATTACTCTCATCGATCCGAGATCCGAATCCGGTTTTATTTTTTGAACCCAAAATCCTTTATAGATCATCAGTTGAATACGTCCCATCAGGAGATTATGAATTACCACTAGGAAAGGCAGACATTCTTGAATCAGGAAGTGACATCACCTTAATCTCATACGGTTCAACAATCTACACTTGCGAACTGGCAATGGCTATGTTGAAACGACCACCTAAAGAAATTGAAGATCTTGTACCAAAAGAATTGAGGAATTTAAAGATCGAGCTTATTGATCTTCGGACGGTTATCCCTTTCGATCAAGAAACAGTTATTGAGAGTGTGAAGAAGACTGGAAGATGTGTAATCGTTCATGAGGCTGCGAGAAATGGTGGTATAGGTGCTGAAGTTGCGGCTCGGATCCAAGAACATTGCTTCTCGAGGTCAGTAAGAATTGTTTTGACACTGAGCTTTTGTTGGATCACCATTCCTGATGAAGTCCAATACGCATCTTGTTTTTTAGGCTAGAAGCACCGGTGAAGAGGGTGTGCGGATGGGATACTCCATTTCCATTGGTTTTTGAAAAACTCTATGTGAGTAATTTTGTGATATCTCATTTGTTCATTGGCTGTTCGATATGGACACAAAGCAAAAAAAGACTGGAGACTGATCAACCTGATGCGGTTTTGTAAATAGGTACCTGATCAGATCAGGATTTTGGACGCTTTGATTGAGACAGCTCAGTATTAAGCTTATGACACCGCATTTTTTCATATCTATCATATCGTTTTTTTCCTATCTCCTGTTGTTGTTTTAAATACTGCAAAATGATCTTTGAAGTTTCTTGTCCTGCTTATTTTGTGTTTGGTCTCTTGTTCAGATTTTCATTTAGGAGAAGTGATCAGAGAAGTGATCAGATTGTCATCACAGAAAGAGTTTTTTGTATCATGAAGTTGGGAATGACTTTGAAGTAGTTGGCACCACCAACAAAGTTGCCTTGGAATGGAAAATCCGAGGTATCCTGGGATGACAATAGTCCTGGACACGGCATCTGAGTAATTGATCCGAAGGAATCTTTGGGGCCAAACAAAGCCTCAGATTAATTCCTTGGAACTGCCCTATTATGCTTGCTTTAACTTGGTAAGGTGCTTGTTTTCATGGATCAAAAAAACAAGCCACCTATTGAGCAGGGCTGTTTGACAAAAATTCTAATCTTAAAATTAGCAGGATTGAAGTTGGAAATATGCCTGAAATGCAACTGTCCATGTATCAAAATGTTGTTTAAAAATTGAATTTTGAAAATACTATTGGAAAGCCCCACCTGAGTAGCACATTCCTAGCAATTTTATCTTCCAAAAAAAATTATCTGGAGGGCTGGGAGGCAAAAGTGCATAAAATCTTAGTCACTTTTTAGCCAAATTGAACTTCACTCAATGCAAGCAACTACATTTTGCTGAATTTAGCACAAAAATATCAACTTGAACCCCCCTATTATTTGTTTCAGCTTATAGAAATCAATCCAACTAAAAATGAATTTTGTGAAATTAAACTTTTCACTTTTATGATTTTGAAAAGGTAACTTTTATCAACCTTTGATCCAAGCCATTTGATTATCCAGGTAAGTCTTTTACATGTGGATTAGTGCTGAAATATCCATGTTGTCTAAGTCTCTGGAGTAACCCGGTTCTTTGCAATGAATATTGTCTCCAAAACAATCAGATCAATCCTAGAAATCAGGATTAGATGGAACCCTTTATTCACATTTGGAGTCATGCAATTATCTTCAGGATCTTCAGATGAGGTTGCAGGATTTGGGAATTGTCAGACAAGCTCTACTCATCCCTGTCTTAGACTCTTCTAAAAATATCTCATTGTTCATTAGATTGTGAGTGAACTATAAAGAATCAAAGAACCCGGGAATGTCATCTTCAAGTTGTTGTACTGAGACATAAAACTATCACGACTTCAAGGGACAACTGGCGACCTTTCATCCAAGCTGATTGTTATTCACAAGTTCTTACACGGTGGAACTCTCAGGAGACAAAATCAGTGGGTGCCCTGGAATGTCACAGAATCTGAAGGTGCTTTTATGCCTAGTGTATTTAAGCAAGAGTTGGTGATGAAATGAATGAACTCTTCAAAAGAAAGTTTGTAACGATAGTGACAAGAAACTATTATGCTCTGGTACATGAGCCACATATGTCGAAAAAAGAAAGTAATAAGCGTAATGCGCTGGGTTTATTCAGCTATATATAATGACGAAGAAAAGAAATGATCAAACGAAAAAATAATATCTATTCCTTGTATTTAGTGAACATGCAGTATGTATTCTGATCTGAGTTCTTTAGATTTCACCCGTATCGAAAGACATACGACTTCTTTCCGAATATCTTGAATGACGACCAGCACCAAAAGATACAAACACCAATGAGTTTGGTGTAACAGATCGTACAGCTGGATCCGTAGGAGATTCAACCTCTAATCTTTCCCTCACTTCGCTATCCTGTGAATATCGAGATGATTTAGAGAGATAACTAAGGTGCGCGTCAATCGCTGCTTGTGTGCTCGTCATGAGATCAGAATTGCAAAATACTGCCTCGCCTTCATCTATATCGATTGGAGTCGAATCTTGAGCGTACGAAGATGATTCATTACTGAGACTATGCATAGCCCATGGACTCAGTCGATTCGGAACTTCTGGATGGAGATACTGGAAACCAGGCCGTGAAGCAATGTGCTCCTGACTATGGAGAGTAGATCCGACAGGAAGATCTTGATAGTGTAAATCGGATGAAGGTGAAGTATGTAGCTTTGGTATCTCAAACCGTTTTTTCTGTTCCTCATGATCTTGATCCGTGATTTGATCTTCATGAATGTCTGGATTTCTTATGGAAAGGATGCTCCCGCGTCGGTGATAAGGATCTCTGGTCCATGATTCTCTCTTGGTCGGGAAATTAGTCCGAGAGGAAGGGCTTCTAATGGTACTCGACATCCTCTTGACTACAGCTGACATACAAGAAACTGGCATTCCGTTTGAATGACTTGATAGAGAGCGATGCATAATAGGCAGTGGATCCTCGATCATGGGTGGCGAGATTGATGGCTTAAGATCGGGTCGGCCTGGTATTAAATAGTTTGGACTTCGACTTAAGGTTTTACCTAGATTGAAAGAACCAACAGTGTCACTTCGGGGAAAAGCGTCTAATTTTCTGATGGAGGTTGATGGTGGCCCTGCGAAAGGATCATGAGCCCCGAACTGAGCAGTGAACGAAGTTCTGTCGCGAACAGCTCGATTACTATCGGTTGAGCTTTGGTTTCTGATGTGACGTCGAATTCCACGGCGGTAACCATATTTACTCTTGTACCACCTTGGAAGGAAACTCAAGAGTCCTAGCAAGATGATACCTAGCAGAATTCCAAATACAATTCCACAAATCGCACCTGCCGACGTTTTTTGATGAGATTCAATCGGACTTGTTTCTGATTGGGTTTGAAATCCGCCAGTGGAGGATGTGATGTTGGGGACAGGATGTAGTCCATCTGAGTGCGTTTGATCTCGAAGTATCGCCATAGACTCGGTCACTGAAGAATTTGATAGAGACTGTGAGTGGTTGGAGTTCAAATCGCTGGTAGGTGTCACTATTGATGAATTCTTCGTCGTAAAATTTCCTGTGGTGTCATCAGTTGTAGTTTGATTTTTGGAGTCGATCTGGCCGCTAAGAATCCTCGAATCTTTCGATTGAGTGTGGTTCGTGGACGAGGATTCATCTTTGGAATTAGTTTGATCTCTGGAAGCTGTCCTGTTGCTAGGTGTGGATTGAGACTGGGATATGTGTGAAGTACGAGAGGGGTGACTTGAGGAAACCTGTTCTGATGACTTTCGTGTCTCATTGGTTGATCGTTGCTCATTCGTCAGGCTGCCAGCATTTTTGCTGTGATAATAAGGTCATTTTTTCAAGGTATCGTCAGTGATTGGCTGCTTCATTGATTCATTACTTGCACGCAAGCCACCGGAAAATCTGCAGCACAAGGATGGGTTGTTTGACTCACGTTGCAGTTGCTGAGTTCGTGGTTTTGTTGTGAGAGGTGTCTGAAGGTGGTGGCGCAACAGCTTGATCAAACTGTCTCCGCTCCCGAGTCATCTTTCTCAAGACTTGACTCATCATTGGATGCATAGCTCCACGGTATGATGAAGCCCAAAAACCGAATCTGGGAGCTGAGTGTAAATAATCTTGTTCACCCTTCGGAAAATAGCAGCGAGACAAAGAAAAATGTGAATCTTGGCAGACCTTGAAGATGATGCTGCTAAATCGGTTTATCGAAGAACGAGTGACGGAACGTGGATGTTCTAGAGTGAGCTCTTCCAGGTCTCAATAATTTTTAAGACTTGCTTCTTGCGGACCGTCGATGTCCAAGTTTGAAGCTGTTCAGAGACCAACAAAGTCTAATAAACGAAAGAAAGGGACCGCGAGATCACGATGGGAGGTGTTTTAAGCTTCACTTGATCCGAGGTGGATGGTTCCCACTTGTCAAGCAGATGGGTATACGAACTGCGGACAAAAAAACTGCAGGGAAAGCAAGCACAAGTTTTCGATAAAGAGAGTCTCAAGGAGGGGGCCCCAGATGCGAAGCTGGTATGGCCTCTTATTACAGGCGAGTTTGACTAAAACTTGAAACACCTTAGACTGTGTGACCACAAATGCTGCTATATGGAAGCTCAGGGGACACAAAGCTAAAGCCGACAAGAAATCGGATTGGAATGCGAATAACGTTCCTAGGTGGGCTATAGGGATGCGCTGTCGAGGTGTTGAGTGAGCTGCCAGCAGCAAGTACGCAATCATCCTGGTATTTCATTATCCGGACTTCGACGAAGCATGTATCGTATGATGTTCTGGAAAAATGTAAAGAAATACGTAGTTAGTCCCGCAATCATCCACAATTCCATACGTGTAAGGAAATCGACTGAAACGAATATCTGAAGTACAGTGGATGTGTTTGGCTCTAACATATCTACCGGCCAGCCAGAGATCAGTGATCCATGTGGTCGATATGATTCTAGTTAACGAAAGAAAGGCGGAATTTGCTAAGCAAGACCATGGCCGCGGTGAAGGAGGTGAAAGTCATGAACGCGTGTCTCACTTCTTCACACCTCGATGTGATCACAGTATTAAAAGCTCGGTGCAACTGGGATATGTATGCGCCTCCCCGTTCTTATTATCATCTTGAACTCGGGAGTCAAGGAATTTGATGAAGGTTGACTTCAGTACGTGGTGGTCCATTTTGCCAGTTCAATACTCTAGACGTGCGCAGTTTCATCCGGCGGACAAAGATAGCAGTTGATCATTAGAGGCTATTAGAGGACTCTAGCTAGAACACAAATCGGAATTCTCGGACTTCACAGTACATGTACAAATTATCCGTTTCAAACAACTCTCGAGAAACAAATCCGAATAGGTTTCAAATTTGTACACACATTTCGAAGCGTAACCAATTTTCATTTTTCATTTCTCAACATTTCCCTTCATTCTTGGTGGTCTTCCACTAATCATGCCACAACTAATACCTAAACCACTTTTAACTTTATCAAAAAACCACCAACCAGTTCCGATCTCGGTCTCAAATGGAAAGGGTTACATTTGGAATATAGATGGTAACGTTCTCTAATTATCTAATTTCATACCTTTTCTAAAATCAACATTATTCTAATCTTCATGTGTTTTCCATTGGTCTGTTTTTCATAGATATCGCTCAATTGAGAGTAGATCATCATATCTGTGGTATGCTAACCGGTACTTTACCACAACTTGCACAACAAAATGTATTTCTTGGTTTGCCTTTACAACTTTTACCCGAGGAAGTAGTCTTATTAGTAGAATTAGGTATGTATCTCAAATTTTATAATCTTCAAAGACTATCGATCGCCACTTACCTTTGGATTATAAAAACTCTGTCACAGGCCTTTCAGTATTGGTAGATGAACGTAATAGTCATCGAAGACCAACACTAGAGGAAAGCAAAACGTATCAACAAAAACGAGATGTTGAAATATTTAAAGAACGTCAAGAAGTCATCAAACTAGAAACTAAACGAAAATCAGAAATGGAAGCTCTTTATAGTGAAGATATCGCTCGTGCAGCTACACTAAGAAAGGCCAAAAATTCAACTAAATCTTCAATTCAAGATGAATTATTCAATCCAGAAGCTGAAGTAGAATCAAACCTGAAAACCAAGAAAGAAACCAAAGTAGATCTTAATAAGGTCAATTATTATATACCCGTACCACTGAAATCAAACTCTCCTTGCTATGAACCATCGACCAGTACTTATACCGATCTTCAATCTGCTCGTGAAGTTGGACTTTGGACTTATCCTAATACCGATCATCAACGTGCTCGCTGTGAAGTTTTCAAGGCGCTTTGGAAAGAAGGAATGTATATGGGAATCGGGTTTAAATTTGGTTGTGATTTTCTAGTTTATCCTGGTTGGTAACTTTTTTCTTCCTTTTCGTTTTTTATCATTTCTATGATCCTCAAGTCTTTTGAGATAAACCAATGACTAATTCTTGATATTCGGGTTTTGTTAGGTGATACACTTCGATTTCATTCACATTTTGCTTGTACTGTTATAGAATCACCTAGTACTTCTATCAATCCTATTGATTTGGTTGCATTCGGTCGACTTGCCACTGCTGTTAAAAAGGCACATCTCTTAGCTTGTTGGGATTCAGAAACTGGTTCGATCGATTATCTCAGTCTCGAATGGGCTGGTATGGGTTAAGTCGACAAACCGAGAAAGATATTCAACCTAAAGAACTTAACCCTCAAGCTCATTTTACCTATCAAATCATCATCATTAACCAAATCGATCAACTTGATTAATATTCTCATTATTTGAAATACTCAGGGAGAAAACAAGAGTTGAAGGAAAGAATTGACAAAAAAGTAAAAATTGATCTTTTTATTCGTTGTACAGCCATGACCTATCACATTGAGATATATGAAACTCCGTTATTGTTGTTGTTTTCAAAAATGAATAAAGAAGCCGAACCACCGAAGATGTAATCCTACCTAGAATATATTGTAGAACAAATCTCAATTCACCAAAGTCATTCGAATGATCTGAAGAAAGTAACGAGATATATGGTTTATTTTTTTGGAAAGAAAAAGAATAAGAATAGGGTTTTATGCATCTTCTGAATGTAGATAAGTCATGGTTGTACAAGGCATGAGATGATTGAGATTTCTTTGTTGATTCTTTCTAACTTTTGTCTTTCCTAAAACCCTTTTCCGGTGTATTTCAACTTTCAAAAATGAAGTTCGATTTTGGAATGATGAGAAATCGCAAGTTCATCCCAACATGCGCGACCAAACCTCAAAATTCCCCATTTGACCCCCGAGTTCCATGTGATAGGAGCAATTGCAAACCATCCTTTGTCGGAACAAAATTGAACGCTTGTTACTCGAGCTAGGCCAATAGTAAAAGTTGTTGAGAAAATCTCATGGTAACTGACACATCTCAGGTTTGGTTGCACTCAAATCCGACATCCAAAAAACACGCCTAAGCTTCCATCTATCAAGATTGATATCATTAGCGATACAGGGATCACACAAATCTTCATGGTCGAAGAACTACAGGTAGCCAGGAATGATAATCAAAACGGATCTATCAGGTCTTGAGAGAAAAGAAGGACAAGTGAATGTGAAAAAGTGAAGATCAACTACACAAAAGAACTAGATGATTTTCCTTGAGAGGAAGATGATTTTGCTTGATGATGGAATCAACATTTATCTAAGATTGAGAAAAAAAGAATGTTGAGAAACCATACAACAATTTAATTGAGACTCCAAAAACTTGTAAACAGCTAAAATGAATGTGAGAAATAGAGAAAGTAAACAGTTCTAAAGGCTCAATAAGTTGAAAACATCAAACAAGATCTCAATGTCAAAGAGCGAAACTTATAAGATTTGTTGTAAACTGAATTGACAAAAAATGTAGAACGATTGTGTATCTGGTGAATGAAGGTTATCTTGAAGTATAGAGCCAAGTAACATTGCTTCCAGCTGAATTGTTGCGACCACCTTGCTATGAAACCGTGCAGATCAATCATTCAAGGTAACCGAGGAGCTATTCGGGACAGTAAAAACAAGTTACGATGAGTACGTTTTCGTAAGAAACCTCGGCCTTTTTTAACAAAACAAACCTACACTTTAATGAGCGCATTTACTTCCGGCTTTTCCGCATTTCGCCAACAACTTATGATAAGCTTCATTCTCGTAGACATTGCGTGGGGCTGCCTGAACAGCGGCCAAAGAGATGGCGAACACAAAGATGATGGTAAAGATTTGCATTTAGCGGAAGTAATCAATGTAGGCTTAGGTGTTAGATTGGGTGATGACGATAAAGCAGGAGATCGATATCGGAGATGAACTTTAATGAGACTGTGATTTGATTGAGCAGAAGAATTCAAAGAGATGCTGTTAATTTATATCTTCACTCGAGGAGAGATTATTGCTCGATCTCAGCCTAAAGAATTGTGATACAAACCTTATACAGTCGTTCTCAGAAATGTTGGAAAATTGCAAAATCTCGAGCTGAGCTCGGGGTCCGTGCGCTGAGCAGTGACACGCAGATACAAACACTGACAAAAACTTTGATTTTGACAGGTATCTCAAGATGAAAATTCGATTACTTTCCATCATACCTCGATGACCAGACTACTATCTTGCCAATGGCCAGGCTAACGGACCAATGTCTTCAGAAAAACGGTGAAAACATACGATTTCATGGTTAAGGGGTTGTAACACGAGCTGAGGATCAGAGGAAGGATGGCATGGAGAGGACACAAGGGAGTTGAGGTTGGTGAAAGGGACACTGATCTCCACTCGACAGCTGCCATGACTTTTCCGTGACACATGTCATGAAAAAGTCGCCTCCTCGGGACCACGACCTCAGCTCGAAATGTTGGATTTTTCCAACATTTCTGAGAACGACTGTATGTAAACCTCATTTTGCCTTAGCTTAACAAAGCCCTCTCTGCGCGGCCACGTCCGCGCGCCTCGCAGAGGGGCTTACGACTAATCGTCGATTTTTGGCGTGAACACTCCAAGCGTTAAGTGTCCTTATGTTGTTTTTTGCATTTCAACGCTTCCCTCGCAAACAAACACCACTTCACCCCGCAGGGAAAGTGGTTCACCAACATTGTCTACATATTTTCATCTATTCATCATCTGGGAAAACCTGCTTCATCATGCTTTTTTTGAGCTTGATTGTGAAGCCCTTATGTCTCACTAGTAACATAGCTCACGGCTTGTATTCACACTTTAAGTGTTTTCGAGGCATTCTTTATGTCTGAAAGTCAGAAATTAACCCAAAAGCCCGCTGTACAGGCGGGATTAGTGCAAATCTTCAAACCTCTTTTGTGGCCGCATCACTCAGAGTATCCATGGTGTTAGGCCATGAGGACATGTAGAAAGCATTTACAAACCACTTTCCCTGCGGGGTAAAGGGATGTTCGTTAGTGAGGGAAGCGTCAAAGTGCAAAAAACAACATAGGGACACTTGACGCTTGGAGTGTTCACGCCAAAAATCGACGATTAGTCGTAAGCCCCTCTGCGAGGCGCGCGGACGTGGCCGCGCAGAGAGGGCTTTGTTAAGCTAACATTTTGCCACACTTTTGACTTCTTTGACTTCTTCACGGCATTACAATCTCCCATCACGTCTTGAAAGCGCTAGCCCAACTCGACGCCCTCGACGTCAAGTTCGTTGTCCAACTTGTAAGGGCTCAGGTATACAACCTTGAGTAAGCTCATGGCTTCCTACATCTGGGTTTGGGTCTTAGCGTGAGGAAAATTATGTTAATAATTCGATAAGAAAAAGAAACATAAGGTGATAAATAATAGATATTCAGTGAGTTTCCTTTGTAAGCGTTTACTATACAAGCATATCTTAACTCAAGCATCACAAATGATACGACGATTTTCGGTGGGCGGTACTATCAGATTTATAATATCCCATTGTTAGCATGGGAAAACAACCATGACATATACGCACGGAAGCGGTTAGCATCACGCAATTGTATTCGGGTACATCGGGAATTCAGGACAGCTTTCAGGGAGGAGAATAGAGGATGATTTTTCTTCTCCAAAAAGTTATTCTGGTAGATTTTAACTTTTAGAAATCAACTTTGAAGTTTGAAATGATAGAATAGGTTTTGGTGCTGGAAGTGATTCAAGCTGAACTGACGATAGAGAGTTTAGCCTGAATCGGGGCAGGAAGCCCTAAATTGCAATATGGAATAAAAAGGACTATAGGAATAGTTTTTATGTACATAAGCAAGACTCAAAGGCATCAATAAGGTCCGCTATGGGGCGGCCTAAAAAATATCATACTAAAGAGGGAGAGGAGGGTGGGTTCGAAAAATTATTTAAGGAATTTTACGAAATCAAAACTATGGATACAGTGAACACGAAGTAGTGATGATGATATTTAGGATGAGGGTAATGACTTTGAGAAGATCATAGTGAAAGGGAACAAACGGAGTTTGAGAGGGACACTGTTAAATAGATCATCGAGATGGTAAAGAGGATCTTCACGTGAAGGTAAAGAGAATAACAGTTTTCCCGGAGATGGTCAAGAGCACAGCGAGCAATCATTCGCGACGCGAATGCTTACCAATCGTTCGAATGAGCTATGTCATGTTTTCCTAGCCCATGTCACCTATTCTCTTTTCTAGAAGCTAGCTCCTAGTACAAAGAAAAATGACTTGCAGATTATCAAGATTCTTTATTAAATGTGCATTTGAAATTACCAGAATCAAGCAAAAATAACGATTTTCAAACAAAGAAAGCCAAAACAAACCCCAAAAAATAAAATCTAATACAACCATTAAAGAAGAACTTTAAATCAAGATTCTATAGCTTTTAGTGCTTCTTTCTTTTCTTTTTCTTTTTCTTCTTCTTGATTTGATAAATATTTAATACTATAATCCACTAAACAACCAAACCAAATCAAAAAACCAGTAAGGGTAGAAAGATTAAAAGCATTTAAACAAGAAGTAGGATTATGAATATTAAGTTTATAAATCAAATTTAACAAATGTAAAGAACTACCAAAACAAGAAATCAAATAAAACCATAATCCAACTTCATTAAAATAACCACTTAAACCGATCAAACTAATCATTGTAAGGCTAAATCCAGTTAAAATCAATTTGGTATTCTTATGAAATAAAATGGCAGTTGATTTAACTCCGACTTTTAAGTCAAATTCTTTATCTTGATGTGCATAAATCGTATCATAAATGATTGTCCAAGCAACATGTCCGAAGTAAAGTGGTAATGCTACTTTCCAATCTGTTGCACCCAAGATGGCTGATGAACCAAGTAATGCACCCCAATTGAAAGCAAATCCTAAACATCATAAATAAAGAATTTCATACTAGATTAGATTTATGATACAATGCGAATTTCTCTGATACCTTATGAATAGGATTAAAAACGTACCAAGTACTAATTGAGGCCAATAAGTAATACGTTTCATAAGAGGATAAATGACGACCAAAAGAAGTGAACAACTACCTAAAAGGATACTATAAGGATTGAGTTGAATCAAAACCCCTAGACCAACAGTAAGTTGTAATCCAAGCCAAGTGATAGCTTTAGGTATCGTAATCGAACCAGAAGGTAATGGTCTATTTTCAGTTCTTTTGACTTTTGAATCAATGTTTCGATCCCAAAGATCATTGATTGTACAACCTGCTCCTCTCATCACAAATGCACCTAAACCGAAAATTCCTAATTGATATATCAATTGACTTGGTGGTAATAAAATTGATGTTGATGCTAAAGTGATTGAAGTTGCACATGGTAAAAATAATAAAATCGATCCTATCGGTGATTGAATTCTAGAGATTGCAAGGTATGGTTTAATGAATTGTTTTGATTGATCAAAGTGATTTTTAATTGTTTGATGATAAGTCGATGATAACGTTGTTGCTTGAGCTGAATCCTCTTCGGTTTGAATTCGATTGGTATGTTCAATTCGATTGGTATTGTTATTTTGATTTCGATTTTGATTTCGATCGGGTAAAGTCGAATGGAAATGAAGTTTGAATACTAAAGCTTGATTTAAATTTAAATTTGATTGATGATGAGATCGAACGAACGGTTTAAATCGACTGAACGGTTTATAGATCCTCAACATTTTCTTCAATTCGACACTTCACTTATAAAAATTGGAAAGTTGAACTGGTCAAATCTGCCTTCAAAACGATGGCCCCTCCTAGACATCAAACTCATTCGATCGATTGAGTTAGCGCACGTCATCGGCTTGTATGCAACATGTAAGGGTACGTTTGGTTGCGATTACAGAATGTAAACTCTGTTTGACCCCAGGTACATTGCCCTGGGGCAAATGAGTTTATTGTTCAAAGCGAGTTTTTTTCAAAGAAACTCCGTTTTGGGTACATTTGAGAAAATCATGTTTGGTTGAAAATCCCAACCAGACTTACAATCTCGCAATCACTTCGCTTCCGTTTTGCCACAAAAACCTCTTAGGCCATCTTATAAACTTTTATCTCGCTCTTCAATCTCCCAATTCATTCCATCTCACAGAAAGAAACATAGTCACATTGAATCAAAGTCAAATTTGAACAACCGATTGAAAAGAAACCGGCAAAATGGAATGATTGACTGGAATCGGACCATTAAACAAAACTTAACAACCGATCCAATTTGAACATGCTCCTCCAGTGTCTGTGTTTCTCATCTTCCAAGGGTGATTTGTTAGTGTATCATTTGAAGTTCAAGGGTTGATCAAGATTGAATAATTGATTGTTTTGACTGATTGATTGAAACTGAGCGATCGATTGAAATTGACAAATCGATGGAAATTGCATGATCGACTAGAAATTGAACAATCAATAATTTGTTTCTAAACTGGTTTCCAAATTTTCATATGTGCATCACAAGAGACGAGAAATTTTTTACACAAAAGGAATCAGAATTAACTTCAGTTCTAGATTCATGTTTGAGAAACCCAAAATAGATTTGAGGCAATGATCGGTGAGACAAAATCAGAAGGAAAGGCAGCTAAGAGCTAGAAGTAGAAGTGAAGATTGGGTGGTGAGTGTTGAGTGTGATGGTGTAGTGTTAAAGGTGTTGATCGAGTCGAAGAAATAGCATCTGGTTTGCCTGTTATGACACCAAGGAGGCTCGAAGTCTTTCAAGATGAAATTTTGTTAAGTCCAAAAAGGAGTTTATTGCACGGATAAACTCCCTTTTGGCATTTATCCAAAGTCTCGTTTTAAACTCCTTTTGGGACGGGGAAGGAGTTTATTTTGGGGTACCATAAGTGGTCCCAAACATCTTTTTTCATCAGCGATTATTTTGAAAAATAATCGCTATTATTCAAAATAAACGCTGAAAATAAACGCTACCAAACGTACCCTAAGCAATCAATTCACAATTTCACGATTCAAATTTCAAAGTCGCGAATCAAGAACCAAAAGATTCAGGTTGTGGGGGCGGCGCAAAAAACTCGCCTTCGGCGCGCTCTGTGGGAGCGCCGCGGCGTCCACAAAAGCGACAAAATAAGGGTCGGCGCGCCTTTTCAAGAATTGCACCAAATTGTAGGAGTTGGATGTCCTGTCACCAATATTGGAGACTTGGATACTCGCATTGACAGCATTTCTTAACTTTTCTCTCCTTAACAAGGCAATTCTGCTGAAGTAGACAGCTCTAGCAATACAAACATAGGATAAATGTCAATACAAAAGCAACATTTTGCGGCGATTCTTTTTGTAAGAGAACACGCCCGGCGCGCCTACAAAAATGAGCACACCCACAACCTGACAAAAGATACTGAACCTCATGATTCAGGTTGTGGGAGGGCTTATAATTTTTGAGGCATGCCGGCAACGCAGCCACAGTTACTGTACCAGTACCAGTAAAGTACAGTATAGTACCTGATTTTCCCGGTACAGTACCTGCCAGTATTGTACCTAGATGGGCACTACTGTACTGGAGGGCAAATATTTTTGAAATTTTAGTATAGGTACTGTACCAAGTACAGTACCGCCACGGAAGGTACGATACCGGTACCGGCCCTGCCAGTACCTAAAATATAGGTACTATACTGGTACAGTAGTCAACAGTACCTGTATTTTTGATTTTCTTGATCAATCCCCTTTCCTCCCAGCACTATAGTAGTATTTTTGTTTTCAGTTTCACTCTCTACTGATATTTATTACCTAATCCATGATTTATATATAAATAAGCAACTTAGTTATCATTTCTTAAGCCTTTCAATACACCCAATGTCCCAGGTACCAACTCAAGGTACGGTGAGATACTGGGCAGTACCTGCCATAGGTACGTTAAAGTACAGTACCTATCTGCAAACCTGAGATACCAGTATAGTACAGTACCTAGCAGAACACAAAGTTACTTTACTGCTGGGCATTTTTTACGGTACCTAGATTGTAGGTACTGTACGGAGTACTGTACCTGGTGCAAGGTACTGTACCAAGTACCTTCATTTGTAGTATCCAAAAAGCCAGGTACTGTACTAGTATTGACAATACTTTACCAGTACAGTAACTGTGGCTGCGTTGATGCCGGGCGCGTTTTTTTTTCAAAAATAATTGTCGAGCACTGAGATGTTTTTTGTAGATATTTTTTCTAATTTTCAATTTGCTGAAGCAATCTACCACAACACTTTTGCCATTTAAAAGTGAGAAAGAGATGCCTTTGGAGTTCTCAGTCAGTATACAAGTCCTGCTGCTGTGGTCAACAACTCCAATATTGGTGATTTGGTGTGATTTTTGCAAAGGCGCACCAACCCCTGATTTCCCAAATTCTCTGACGCCTAGGCATGCCACGGTGCGCCTGGAATTTGGCGCGGCCAAAGCGGATTTACTGTGCGGCACCCACAACCTGACTCATGATGCAGGTCCTGATTCATTGTGAGGGAGTCAAACCCCTGATAAAGTGATCCAAGATAGAGTGGTGTCCATTTCAAGTTAAAGATTCCAAGATTGGTTTTCTTTGTTACATATAATTACAGTACTCAAATCTACTGTACACATATGTAGCAAACAGTACATACATGTACATACTTGCTTTGAGTACCATAAATGCATGATGTTCCTTGAACTTAACAAAGTCCCTTGCAGGGGGTAAAACCAAAAGCCTGCATAGGGACTTACACCGGATGTGGCCTTCCTGGCCGGAGAGGTTGCGGGTTTTAGCAGGGGAGAATTGTCCCAAAGAAGAATTGCAGGATACAAAGTAGAATCCGGGAATGTTCCTGGCCTTGTGCCCAGAATTTTTTAGTAGTAAAATTGATTCCCAGGCCTGGACTTTTTCCCAGAAAATCAAAATTTTCAGCCAAAACAATTCCAGGCACAAGGACGGGCACATGTTGAGGTCTGAGACATGGGACAGGAGCAAAGATGTGTGTGTGATGATGATAAGATTGCAACATAGAGAAGAAGCATCATCTTGACGCTTAGTCATGAGTAGATGTGGAGGCACAGACATCTACAGTCCAAGCATATGTGTATAGTTCATAATAAGCTCATAACAACATGTGCCCGGATTCTACTTTGTATCCCACAAATCTTTGCTAATAAAATCATTTGTGATTACCTCTTGAGCAATGAAATTCCTGCTTCTTCCAGACATGAATCTTGATTCAGATCCTCCACATCTTGAGCCATTCTTACGTTTCCATTCACTGCAAACTTATTCAACTTCCCCAAGTGGGCAGGAAAAAATGATTGGGAGTATGATTTGTCATAAGATGATCTATCACTCCACACCTGAGCCATAACACCCACACTACATATGTGTAGCAGGCTCAGTGAAGAGGTGGTTATGGTGTACAGTCAATTTCATAAAGGTTGAAATTGAGGCGTTTTCAAAATTGAGAGGTGGACCGTGCGCCACCTGTGACAGGTATCAAACATGCATGTAGAAATGATGATGTGTACAGCATAGCCAAGATGAAATCATAGAGAGCTTTGGCGCAGCTGGATGAATGCCTTGTACATGGGCCCCACCGTACTGCACAGGTGCACATTTTTGGGTTCGAGCCCCAGTTGTTTTTATAAGTCATCACACTTTTTAACATGTTTTTCCTGTTTGATTTGCTCGTTGTCATCAACTAAAAGAACGGAGAAACTGCGCTGGTTTGGTTTGCTTGAATCTGCTTCCATCATTGCTTCTGGACAAAAACAGTGCCAAAAAAAGTATCACAGCGAGTCAAACACGGGAATCACCGACAAAGCTGCACAAAGCAATCATGGCTTTGAACCGCTGCGCCACCAGACAATAAAGAACCTGGGGTTGTTAAAGCTTTTGACACTGTATGTTATTTGATCTCGCAGGTAATTTTGATACCTGTCACAGGTTGCGCACGGACCACCTCATGATTTTGAAAACGCCTCGATTTCAACCTTTATGAAATTGACTGTACATACAGTTCTGCTCAGTTATCTGCTTCTCAGGATAAATTATTCATATGTAATACATGCTGTAACTTTTTGCAGATTGACAAAAGCATTCAAAAAATTGACTATATACACTAATTCAACATATTGGTGTATGGTTGCTTGTGTCAGGACAGTGGTAACAGCGGATCGGTAGCTCTACACCTCGCACCCCGCAACTATGAAAAAAACTCAAATTTCATATGAAATCATCTTATGTGAAAATAAAAAATCTTTCTGATTGGGCTGAGAAATCATTTCCAGACGGGTAAGGTATGAAAGTCTTTTGGAATTGTATCCAGCTTTTTCCAAAAGTTGAGTTGTGTGGCTGGCCATGGACTTCGGGCCAATAGTTGGGGTTACCACAGTCTTGACACGAGCAACTAAAATCTCATCAACTCAACTGCATGTAACACCCTTTCTGTTACTAAGAAATAGCTTCAACAATATTGCCTGAGCAGCTACAGAATTATATGTAGTGAATTTTTGGGACAAGTGTTTCACAGTCAAAAAAGTTGCATGTGGATGTGATTTATATATTCTGATGGCCAAACAACTCAGCAGACCTGTATGTACATGATAGACGACTATTGTCAGCCACCAAGCTTTGATGTGTCAAAGCCAAAGTAGCTTCAATCAAAGAAACACCATATTTCATTTATTAACCTAAAAACATAATATAAACATATATATATATATAAATAATTACATCTTGTGTCTAGTTTCAAAGACAACAAAAATAATATTAATAAGAAAAAATAATAATAATCACATCGTGTGTCTAGTTTCAAAGACAGCAAGAAAATACAATTACATATGAGCCTGAGTCTTAAAGGCAACATAAGCACTAATGACCTCATCGTGTGCTAATACAAGAATAGAAGAAACCAAACCCTTATCAATAAGATACAGTGTTTGAAGAGATACAAGTAAAACATACCTAGAATAAAACATAAAATGCACACCCCTGAGCATTGGTGGAGAACAGATAAGTACTAACAAACCCTGAAGCAAAGATACCTCACATTCTAGAAAAACCTAGATACGAGAACACCGAGGCAAAGGGTACAAAGAACCCCTTTTTGGGATCCTTGGCATAACCTCGAAAACAAGGAACCTCCTTGCTGAGGTATGAGTTTTGGATAGCTAAAAAAACGTCATTCGACTAAGTATAGCTATCAACCACTTTTTGGCCAACCAGGCAAGAAAAACAATATAAAAGGAAGGAACTTTTCACAGTCAATGGAAGTTCCGGACCTTCTCATCAGTTAAACATTTTAGAAAAACTAGAATCTTACACACTATTAAAATTCCCAAAATCCAGCTAGATATTACCCCATCCAGTTCCATTTCTTCATTTTGATTAGTAGCCTTGAGAAGTGTCACTGTTTTTTCTTCCTAGAACCTTATCGAAAGAACCTGAATTTCCCTCTGATCACGCATTGTTGTCCCATTGTACTCTGTACTTTCTAGCTTTGTTGAAGATTAGATCATTTCTGTTATTTCCCTTTTTCTCTAAAAGAAAATCCACCCATTCACTTACCTTTCTAAGGTTAGTGATTCTTTCCTTGGTCTAGAACCATTGGTTTTGAAACTCAACGTTGACGAGATCCCTGAGGCTCGACTCAGGCTATTTTTGCTAGATAAACCAATCTCTTGAAAATTAACTCCGGCTCAGAATCCAGACCAGTTCTCTTCTGTAAACCTGCAGTGGGCCGTGATCAGCAATCCTTCTTGATTACCTTTTGTAAGTTGATAACTGACTTACTATTCTATATCTTCTAGTTAACTAGTTCAATACAACTAAAGGAGATCCTAAGTAACCAATAGGATCTTTGTCAGGATACTCTTCGTAAGTCATAGTTCTACTTACTTACGTCTGTTAGAGATAGCCACCCTGACAACTATTTACTTAACTTGCTGCACATATGTAGTGTGGGTTTTATGGCTCAGGTGTGCAGTATTGGATACTTTTATGAAAAACTGTACTATTAATCATTTTCCTCTTCCAACTTGAGGAAGTTGAATGATGTTCAAAGTGCATTGCCACTCAAATTGTTTCTTTTCAATTTTCAGTTACAAGTGTGTCATTTATGTAAAATTGTCCCCTGCTTGGGATTTTTGAGTGAACTGAACAGAGTCCCACACCTTCGAGCACATCAAGGGACTTATGACAATGGACCATGTTTCTGCCTGTGAGGGGAATCATTTTTTGCAGGCAGAAGATGCCTTCCTTATAAATCATGTTTCACCATTTGTGAAAAATTATGTTTGTGGAAAATTGTGATACAAATAAAAAAAATGTTTGCCTCTCTGGGGCGCCTCAATTGATCAAAAAAGCCCCAAGGATCCCAGGGATTCCTCCCTATACTCTCCCTTGTAGTTTGATGTTCTTGTCAAATTTGGCTTGTTTTTGTATGTATAAACCACTCTTGGGTGCCAAATACGGGTCAAAACACTTGGAAATGCTCAAAAAAACTGAACTTCTGAAGGAACCTGAGAGCAAATTCCTTGGTTTAATTGAGGTTGTTTTGATGGATCTGCGTGTCTTGATGAAGCAAACAGAAAATTTCTTAGGTCCACAAAATTTCACAAATAGGGGGAAAGGGTTTGTAAGGACAGCAATTTTCTCCAGCCAGATATCATTCCCCTGACAGGCCGAAAAGTATCCCATTGTCATAAGGCCCTTGCTGCGCTCAAAGTGTTCAAGACACAGTGTGGTACTTTGTTGAGTTTACCTTTTGAGAATCAATAGTAACTCAAAAACAGCTCAAGATATGTTGCATTTGAGTCAAGAGTCCTACTTGGAAGAAGCAGGACTTCAATTTTCCCTGGTGTGTTTTGGAAAATTCTTCTGTGGTAAAAGTTTTCTTTGGGACCATTTCTCCCCTACTAACACCCACAACCTCTCACACCAGGAGAGCCACATTCAGCATGAATCAAGACCCCGGTATGCCCCTATAAAGGGTAGTGATCTAGAAATGTGACTTTTGAGCTTTTGTGAAAACTTGTCCCTCACTTTAGTATTACCCATAGTTCTAAGATGATTTTACCCTTTCCAATCAGCTGAATCAAACCTTTAGCAGATTTGAATTGGGCAGAATCTTGCAGAAATCCTGTGAGCAACGTATAATCCCATGTATTGTATCTCCACAGGAGCTCAAAAGTCACAGTTAACTGGATTACTACCCCTTATAGGAGCAGACCAGGGTCCTTGTAAGTCTCTATGCGGGATTTGGATTTAACTGCATGCAAGGGACTTTAATAAGTTGAGATTCTTTGTAAGTTTTTGATGCCACAACAAAATGAGCTAGAAATCAAGTAGTAGAACATCAGCAACAATAGTTCAATCAGACTTACAAAATATTCAGAGGTATCTGATAAAAAGTTGAAGATATCAATGAAGACTTGGGCTTGCTGGATTGGTTTAATCCAAATCAAAGAGCCAACAAGAGATCTGATGTAATATAATAAAAATGCAATAGATTGTGAAAATCATTCTTATTTTGGATTAACTTCTCTATCCTACAAAGAACAAATCTGAAGTAATTGCTAGTTAACTTCAATTTACAAAATACCAAAACTCAAATGGAGCCTCTGCCTACTGCATGATGACTTTCATAACAAGAGGATACATGGATTCCCCAACTGTCATGAACAAGAAAGTATTATAGCTGATTCAAGAATGAATGGTTTTTTGGAAATGTGCATAATGGTGAAAAACCTGGTTTTGTTTTTGATCAAGTTTTGTTTATCTGCTGAATTTGAGAATACAGGGAATACACAACCTGGAGAAATACTTTTTGGGTGGTTTTGACCACTGTGGCAGCAACTTTTTTTTTTAAAAAAGTGGGCAATCATTCTCAAATTGGCTATACATCCAATATCATCTTGATTCATCTGAGATTACAATAAATTTAAGGTTTTACTAAAACCAGCCCCCCATGTGAGGTTAGAACGCCCCCTTTTATGCTGTATTTCAATTTAGAATGTTGTCTATCCCACGTAAGGGGCGGTCTGAAAGCTTTCTCCAAATTACATAGCCGGGAAACAAAGATTTAAGTGAGAGACAAACCTCAACAGAGCTCCAAGGAGCTCCACCACAATGAAATGTTTTGTTGTGCATGTTTGGTAGCTGATTCAAATGAGTCAAAGTAACCACCTCTGCATTTCTTGCAATAGTTCTTGAATTTGTCCATTGTTTCTCCTCCTCTTCATACTGTGTCTCGCTCTTGGAAGATTATATCATTGACATACTACCACTGGGGAACTTGAAGAGAGATACTTCTTGGAGTGTAGTCAAGAAGCAGCCAAGTGCTCTTTTGTTCCTTTGTATCTTGATTCGAGTCCTGCACAGCCTCTATCTTCCAAGATATGTGCCAAGATGAGCTCAAGGTTCAAAGCAGGAAGTGTGAGCAGGATGCAAACTAAAACAATAACCAAAGGACAGATCAATTTGCAAAGCGACTGATGGATCAATTGTGATTTGTGCCTCAGTGTGTCAGTGTTTCAACACTAATATTCCTCAGCTTCAAGGAAGGGAAAGAGAGAGAAAGGGTCCTCTTAATCTCAATTTGCTTGAACTTCACAAAATTTCTGTTACATTTGCATAGCTGACCCCATCAATCTTCCCATTCCTCCACCAATACCGGAATCGCTCCGCACCACTCTGGATTTTGACCAGTTTTGGGTGCGGAGTGGAGTAACTGCGCTCAAGCGCTCCACGCCTGCTCCGCTCTTTTTATTTTTTTCGGGGCCCATGTTGGAGTGGAGCGGTAAAACCACTCCGCTACCGCTCCGCCCCGCGCCTTCCAGCGCTTGATTAGTGACAAAAACCCTATTTCAAGTTTAAGAAATTGAGTAACCTAGGTACAATAGTTTATATAACTATATAGACTAGCATAGAGACTTTAAATATATGAACTAGGTCATTTCCTTTGAGTGTGTAATACTAGTACCTTCCCTTTGAATATGTGATTACTTTGATGAGAAACTATCCTTTTTTTTAGTTTTCAGACGTGCTATATAGCAATCAAGCGCCTTCGAAGCCTCCTCAAAAATCCCATCCGGCACAATCCCTTCTTTCATCCACGCTTGAGACCCCACCAGACGTTGTGGTGATCAATTTATGGGATCAATTAAAAAAATTCACAATTACCAGTTTACCAGTTTATTAGCAGGTTTCAGCAGGAAAGAAAATTCGAAATGGAGGTTTTTGATCAATTGAAGCTCTTGTAGGCTTATGTATTGGTCATTAGGTCAACATTACATCATTTTATTTCACATTATACATAAGATCATTATAGTTTACTTACAAACTTATTACAAAAAGAAAGAAAGAAAAACATAAGAAAAATTCGAAAATATAGGTACATAGGTTGGAAAATGGTTTTTAGGTTAGTAAAAATAAAGTTATGGGTATTATGAGGTTAGAATATGAAAGAACAACATTATATTATAATATGACAATTTTCATCTTCAAGGTTGATAAGTAGAAACAAAAGTTATTAGGGAAAAGGTACTTTTTCGAAGTTGGTAAACAAGAGGTACACGTGTAGTTTGGATGTGTAATAGTGGTAGTGATGGAATTTAAGGTTGCCAAGAGGATTTTCCGGGATTTTTCAGGTTATAGATGATGATGTCATATTACATGAGCAAGAAAAAGAGAGTAGTAGCTGTGAAAAGTGAAGAAAATGGGTGAAATTCGTGGAAAATGGAGGTTTTCAGCTAATTACATATGTCAAATGACGTCAGAATAGGTTGGTAGATGGCTCATTCAACGCAGAAGAGTGGATTACATAATGTACAAACTTTAAATCATTAGTAACGGAGGTGTGTGTAAAAAGTTATAAGGCAAACAAAGAATTGGTGTGAATCTCGAATTTACAGTCACAAGTCACAAGTAACACCAAAAACCTTAACTTCACAACTCAATATCTTACTCATCACTCATCAGAAGTAGGTCATGTAGGTGTCAGAAATGATCAGTAACACGTGGGCTACAAGATGCACTTTAGTAATCAAAAATTGGAGCACATCTGAAAAAATTCGTAATCTCAAAAATTGGTTTTCAGCTAGTTTACAAGGAAAAAATCACCTGTATTCATCATAAGAAGTGCTGTACATCATATTATTGTGTCATTGATCACTTTTAGCTGTGAAAATTACATCATTTATTAGTAACAAAATCATTACATTGCGTCATCATAGGGTTTTTAGGGAATTTTGGGCGGATTTGATTGGTTTTGAGGCTGTTGACCATTGTAAAAGTTCTAGTACATTGTTATATATACTTTGAGAGGGTTTTGGGACTGTTGTTCCCCTTTTTTCTTTATCATTTACGCCATTATTATTTTGTTTATCATCATAAACTTATTTTAATAGTACCTGGTCACTTAAATACGCCCTTTATTACAGCTATAAAGAGAAATTTACTTTAGTATTATAGTCATAAAGACTTATTGGGAATAATATCAATCAGATATTGCTTATTTTCTTTAGTTATCAATTGGGAATAACACTATAGCAGTGTTGATAGTAATACAAAGTGTGCTTTTTGAAGTTAAAATACGTGTGAAGATACATTTCTCTGGTGCCTTATCAGTACTCAATACAACAGAGCTCTTTCTGATTGTGTTGTTTTAGAAGAGCAGTCCTTAGACAACTTCTACTAGTCATTATATTAGTAGATTATCCTCTTCCAGCTCTGTATAACCCTTGTTGGGTTATAAGTTCTACAACGTTCCATTGTCTTTGGGAGCATACTACCCCTTCAAGGTGTACAAACGTCGGCGGCCGCTGAAAACGTCCGTTCGCATGGACATGAAGTGGCAGAGACAGCTAGATAATTGCGGGCGAGGTTAGCTAGCGTTGGGAAATGTTGTTCATGATCCTGTGAATTAAGAATACAAAGCAAAATCAAACATAAAGAAATGCATGTCAGCTTCATGTCCAACTCACAAATAAAAAAAACTTGGGCCAACCTTCCACCAACCAAGCGGTGTCTGATCCTTTCTGACTGGGAAGCGCCCAGACATATATTCTTCCAGTTCAGACTTATGCGAAGTCTCTGCACCTTGGTTCGCCACCCCAAAGATGTCGAATTCATCTACCTCGGCATTATCATTGTTGTCGTCAGGTGGAGGGATTCCATTGCGTACCTGCGATGCTTCTATCTCAGTCGTGTAAAGAGTGTCAATTGCTGAAAGGGCCGAGGCTTCGTGCTCGGGGTAATGGACTGTAAAGAATTTCCCACGAAAGCAAGGATTGAGAATCGTCGCTAAAACTATGACTTCACAGTCCGCCGCCTCTTCTTGATACTTGGTAAGCCACTCAAGCATGATTTCGATTGAGTTGTTGAGACTGGGAAACGTGGACGCTTCGGCTTGATGAGACTTGAGCTTGGATATCACACGGCAATACTCTTGTAGCAATACACAGCCAGTAGGGCCATTTCCCTCCACACGAGAGGTGGCGTCAACAAAGGTCTACTCATTGTCAGTATATCACTTCAAATACACCAGAGGAAGATAACCTTGTTGACCATCTCAATGGCGTGCCATTCCTCAGGTGAGATTGTAACACCTTTAAAAAAACGTGCCTTCCTATCGGCCGCAATCATCGAGTTGATGATCTGTAAGTATGAATATATCATCAGTATAATTTATGAGAAAAATTGTTAAACAGATAAGTTGAAACAATAGAAAAAACAAGGAAGACTTACCTCTTGAGCCTCCAAAGCTATCTGTCTACTCTCGTAATGGCTGTTCCAGCGAGTCTTACAAGGGCATTTAAGCATTCGACCCTTGTAACCCATTCGAGTTGCACGCGTCTTGAAATCATTGCGGCGAGCCGCACTACTTGCAATTTGACCCGCGATAGTATCAACCTATATGAAAATGGCAAACGTATTAGCGCTGACATGTAGACAAAAACAAACCAGAAGGTGAAATGGGCAACGGTTACTTACCTTGACAAGGGCCAAAGCAACAAGATTGTTGGGCACCTCGTGAGATTGTTCTCCATCAGAACTATCATCCTCGTCATCGACTCCGTCAGGCTTCTCAGGTAGATCAGCGTCATTGTCTTCTGAGTCTGGATCATCAACTTGAATCTCGTTGTCGCCATCGTTGACCTCGAGAGCTGGAATGGAGAAAGCCACGTTCTTTGGAGTTGTCGGTTTCGGATTTCCTACCTTCTGACCTAGCGATTTCAATCCATGGCCAACTGTCAAGTTCAATTTGTGAGCATAACATCGGATATGATGTCCAGGAGCATTCCAATAGATTGGGTCTTCAGCATTCATGAACATGGTCTGCATCTCAGCAGCCATTGGACCGTTGTTGCCTCCACTGTCCGTGGTCTGGGCTAACATGTAAGTAATTTAAAGAAATGGTATGAGTTGAAAGATAAAAAGAAAAGAAATAAGATCGAAAAAAAAGCAAGTCCAAACTCATCTTCTTGTGAAGCCCGTGTCGAATCAAGAATAGGCCGATTGGTCTTGCAAGAAGAGCCCCGAAGTGTCGCCATGCGACCATTTTGAGAGTAAGGTGTGTTGATCGATATTCCCATGAATTGTCAATGTAATTTGCTGAGGCACCCACAAAGGCGTACCGGTTGCCTTTCGTGGTCCATACATCATGGATCAGGCAAAACTTGCCTTTGTTTTGCTGTTGACATGCCAAAAGAAAGGCAAAACAAATGAGAAAGATGTCAAAATGGACCGGAAAGATGAAATGAAGTGACGTACCTTGAGATTTTCAATCACCTTATTGTGCAGCCTGGCAAAAAGATGAACGGATTGCTGTGCTGCCCAAGTCTTTGACCGGACCACAGCACCACGATTCACACTGCTGAATGCAGCTTGTAGAAGCGGGTCTTCGAATCGAACCCAAGGTAGAGCGTGCCTGACTACCCACATGACTAGGATCATGTTGACGAGATTCGCTGAAAACTTGGGTCCAGAAAGATATGAGTCCAAGTTCGAAGACTTTCCTTGCTTCTCTTCAATCTTCTCAGCTTGCAGTCGTTCTTGGTATGAAGGGGGAAGTTTGACACCCGCAGCAATCGCTTTGTGTCGGTTCGGGCATTGAGGTCGACCTTCACTGCCATCGCGATGGCGCCAAAGACCCCAGAATGATCAGTCCCCGGCAGTGTATGACTTAGGACACCATTTACACTTGTACAGTTGACCCTAGAGAAGAAATACAACTTCAGTCAGCCATGTTGAACAGAAAGAGACGGTCAGTGATATAATTACTTTAGGCTTATGATAATACACTACCAGCATAAAGTAATTTTCCCCAGTAAAAAATGAATACATTTAGAGCAAAAAATGATTGAAAATGCATTTAATCAGCATTTAATCAGCAATAAATCAGCATTATTCAGCATGAAATCAGCATTATTCAGCATGAAATCAGCATTATTCAGCATGAAATCAGCATTATTCAGCATTAAATCAGCATTATTCAGCATTAAATGAGCATTCTTGATTAAAAAATGCATTAAATGTAATTGTTTTTTCCTTGGGAAATATACCTTTTGCTGGGAGTGATACATAAGCAGGTCCTCGACACGGGCTGATCGAACTGCGTTGTAGCCGGTTCCAGGTTTGCTCTGACTAACAAACTCAACATCAGAATCTTGATCGAGGTCCACCTGCTCTGGGACCTCGAAGGCCTGAAGATGTCAACCAATTATTAAATCAATAGTCACATGGGATATTCAATCAAGAGGTGAGAGCTTTACTTACATCTATTTTGTCTGATTTGTTTCTCTTAGATGAATGAGGTGATGTTGTGCCTACACTGCCCGATGGTGAACGGGCACGTTTGCTAATTGAAGAACGTACCTAGACAACAAATCCAAAACATAACATTTGTTTTTCAATATTGATCGAGAAACATACTGATTAGAATAAGAAAACTCACTTTTCCTGCTTGCGAGGTAGGTTTTGCATTACACCACAAACCCCCCAGAATGGTTTCCCAACCGGCGCTGAGCAACCGCTGAGCAACTGATATTTTTGGCTGGGCAGGAACATTCTGAAAAGGCGCTTGTGCCAACTGGTCCACAGCCGGCTTTTTCAACATCGACTGTGACCCACCTCTCCACGGTTAACCAACGGTTGCTAGGCAAATTTCCCAGTGTTTTGTTTTGCTCGCTTTCGATTCATTTGCTCGCTTGTGACTCATTTGAACTGGCATTAAAGCTGTCTTGTGTTTTCAACCTTTTTTGAGTTACATTACTAAGCAAACAAAGATAACATAATACCAACAGTTGTTTGACTACAATAATTTTACAAACTGTGCAACTATTGAAACAGAATAATGATAAAAATGAAATGATGAAATGAAATAAATAATACAACCTTGCCTTGATACAAACACATGAATAGAGGAGGAACCCCATTGAGTATTCTATAAATAAACCAACTTGCACTCACAAGTCTTCCTCTTCATCATCCTCTCCATCCTCTTCTTGCTCTTCATCATCCTCTCCATCCTCTTCTTGCTCTTCATCATCCTCTTCTTCTTCTTCCTCTTCTGGTTCATCCTCTTCTTCATCTTCCGGTCCAACGGGTTCATTTACCTCTTCAACTGGGTCATTTTCCTTTTCTACCGAATGTTCTTTATCCTCTATTGGTCCCGGCAATTGATGTGCCGCCTCATCGGGCGCTAACCTTGTTCCAAAGGTCTTGTCGAGTTCCTTCATCACCTTTTCGATGCGATTATTGCTAGGCAGGGAAAAGTCGCAGTGTTTTTTGAGTTCGTCAAAGGTCTTCTCCCAGGTGATGCGGTCAAAGTCATCTTGCAACACTGCGGTAAAGTATCTGGAATGCATCAAATTTAGTCAGTAAATGATCATAATTCAATAAAAAGTGAAATCATTTACGCATAACGGTACCTTGTGGTTTGACCACGTAAGAACTCCAAATGAGCATCTACAACCTTCCAAAAGGAACGGTTATTGTATCGGTCGCGCCCTAGTCCCCAGTGGCAGACTTGCATTCTCTGGATTCATAGAATCAGTTATACGCACAGCAAATCATCTTGACAATCTAAAGAAAATCAACTTACCAACCAAGCAAATCGAGCCTCTTGGATGTGGTCCAATTTTTCCACAATTTCCTCACGAACAATTGGGCCACCAACAAAAACTTTTTTCTTTTCTTGAAGCTAGTCATCCATCAGAGGAAGAGAACGGAAGAAAGCCAGAAACAGTCTTAGTAATCTTTGTGTTGCACATAATCAAAGATTTCGAAAACTCACTTTGACTATCATGACCTCAAGTAGTGGGACATTTCCGTAAGGTGGGTTGCTTTTTCGGTTTGGAAGGTTGATCTCAGTCAGGAGCTGCCAGAATAAGTCAGACATATAAAAACATTAGATATCAAAGGAACAAACAGGACTCACAGTTTCTTCAAACGACTTTCGGATATCTTTCAAAATTTTGTTGATAGCCTTTTGGAATAAGGCTGTATGTCGAGGATCCGGATCAATACCGTATGCCGGTGGAAGGAGCCGTTTCTTCCACTTGGTTGGTTTTGATAAGATCAAAGTCTGACCATGTTCTCAGTAGGATCGTATTCAGGAGAAAGCTTGAGTTCAATTACAAACTTACCATGGTTTTCGCATACAAGGACCGAGGAAGTGTCTCCTGTTTGCCAAGTGTGTCTCGAGTGGCGGTATATGCTTGCACATCAGGACTTGTAATGCAATTAGTTGCAATCAACCGTATGCATTGCTGACATAGAATATTGCCCAGAAAGAAGAAGATGAAAAGGTTAGCAATCACTTGAATAAAAATTTACAATTCAATAGACTTACTCTGAGTTCGTATGAGTCTTCCCAGTTGTCAGTGGTGTCAGTAGTCATGATTGTCCTGCCTCGTTTTGATTTGGTTTGGCTGAATCCATTTGAGGATTGTACTTTAAGCTCCTCAATCAGGTGTAGTGTTTCTTGGCGAGCTGAAGACAATTCTGAAAGGATTTCTTGACGAACCGAAAGCATAGTGACTATGCAGGCATTGAATTGGTTCTCGCCCCCAGCCACCTGCAACAGGACGATAAATGGTGAAAGATAGCCATTTTGAAGTGTGAAACAGGAAAACTGACGTTACATATTTGCCGGCCCAAAGTTTTATGATGCTCATCAAGCTGAGCCTGACTTGAGAGATTGTTGAAGGAGGCTAACTTAAAACCAGTCATGTGGGTCGAGTCAGCATCATCGCCATGTTTGTGTTCCCCTGTAATGATAGAATACAATCAGTTTCACTGATCTTCAAATTCGTCCTGAAATAAAATTTACAGTGATCATCATCTTCATGAATGCGACTGCTGTCTGCTTCATCATCGTGATTGAATTGAGATAAATCGTCATAAAGTGGTTCTGCTTGTACGGCCTTGCCCTTTGGTAGGTGCTTGCTCTTCGATAATGTAAGCACAGGATTTTCTTTGATTGGAGGTTGATCGTTGGTTTGAACTGTTTGAACTGATGGCTTCTTGTTCTTCTGTAAGTTCGTAGCTTTTTGTGATTGATCTTTCTTCGTTTCATTGTTGTCGTGGTTGTTGTTGGTGCTTGGTACTGATGGTAACTTCTTGCTCTTCGGTAAGTTCTTAGCTTTTTGTGATTGAGTTGTAGTCTTCTGAACTTTGCTCGTGGACGGTGTGGGTTGACGAGGTCGATTCCTCAATCTTGGTCCGATCTGTGGAGAAGCTGATTCATTGGGACTTTTACGGCCGGGGTATGGCTCATATCGAATGCGTCGAGACATTGAACTGTGGTGGTGGTGGTGGTGGTGGTGATCAAGTGATCAAGTGTGAGATGATCAATCTTGATCAAAGTCACCGTGAGGCTGTGACAGGAGCTGTGACAGGAGCTGTGACATGTGGACATGGAAATGGGGACAGTGAAATGGGGACAAGTCGTTTCATTTGGATGACCATTGAGCACCACCACATCCAATTGATCTGACAACACGGCAGAAATATGAAGGAGTCTTTCAACAAATATGAAGGATTCTTTCAACATGTCATTAAACAAATACTATCATACAAAGTACAACAAAACAAATTTTGAAAGAAAAAAAACAAAATCGAATGGAAAGAAAAAGGCCAAGATACAAATCATTACGATGATGGCCCCTGCAGCGCATTTGGCTGAGATTTCTTCTTTGTTCTTCTTCTCTTGGCGGCAGGTCGGCCTGATTCTTCAGCTAAAAATTTATCTTTTTCTTTCTGACGTTTTTTTTCTTTGGCATCATCCTTCTTTTTAATTGTATCCTTCCAGTTCTTTATCCCGGTCTTGACTGCATCAGTCCAATTGTATGGACTGACTCCGACACATGGAAGCTGAGCCCAGCTCCGATGCAATTCGGCAGAATAGAAAGAACCCGAGTTGAGAATAAAATGAGATGTTTGAACATGCGCCACTAAATGATCCATTCCTCTTGACACACGTCGTTCAATCATGATGGGACGTGTCTTTTCAACATTACATTTGCTCTTGTGACAGTCATGTTGCATATTAAGTATACCTTCAATGTCCTAAAATTGAAAAGCAAGTCAGTATTTGTTTTTTTCAAAGAGGTGTTAATGCTTCTTACTGAAGCATTGATCCATGTTGCTGTGTCAGTCACCTCAATCTCGCGCATACCGTAAAAGGGATCCACCATTCCTAAACAACATTGCACTGCCTCGATCTTCGTTTGCCGTAAGCTGTGTCCTCCAACACCCCAAACCCTTTTTACCCAAGCAATCTTTCGTGTTGAAGAATGTTTTACTGAGACAAAGACATTGGTGATGACCTTTTGTTTGTTTTTGAGAGTGACACCGGTCAATACTTTCCAATTCTTAGCTGTATAAGCGTTGTATAAAGATGTTGGAATTATTTTTAGTGGTTCGTTTGGTTGTATTTCATGAGTCTCTGGAACATTGAGATATGATCAGTTGATCAGTTAACTAGTGAAAAATGATTGTTGCTAGATGATTCACTTACTTCCAATTCCAATTTCGCATTCCCTATTCCATTCCGCATTGTAACCTAAAGCCTTCTGAAACAAACAATTATTACAAAAAATGTCTTGTACCTTTGTACTTGCCTTGAAGAACGTCTGAGCCTCTTTGTCGAATATCATAGATCCTGCCGTCAAAGCCCGCATCAATCTGCGATCATTAAAAGCGTTGGCAATATCTCTTCCAGGACTGAGATGATTTGAGTGAATTGAGTTATTTCGAGTGTTTCCGTTATATGATTCAAATTTCTCGGTCGCAAAAAGGCAAGCTGGCCCAAATTGTCGAATAGTGTCACACAATTGAATTAACATGTGAAACTTGGGCTTATTGCACCACTGAGCAGAGAGTTTGACAATCAAATGAAGAAATTTCTGGATAAGTTTGTCAAGATCCCGGATGTATGTTTTCATGTCAGTTATCTCAGTCTGAAAGATGTAAGGTGCCAAATTAGAGATTGCCTGCCATGTTTGACACTCTTCAGCTGATAAATTGTCTCCGCCAAAGAATATGAAGGGCGCGGCTCGAAGTACCACGCGGAAGTCTTTCCCTGTGAGACTGAGAAAGTGTTGAATCATACTTTTTGGTTGTATAGGAGGAATATTCAACCCTGAGGTGTTGAAAGATCTCCAACGGCCCCATATCTTCTCCTTCTCTTTCGCCGAGCAGTTTTGCATATGATGACGTAAGAGATATTTTGCAACCCCTAGTAAGATCACGTGCAATATCTCCACTGGTGTGTCTCGATGGCCATTGAAACCTGTTTCCCGTGATTCAAACGGTTTGATTGTCAGTTCAAGGAAAAATTAAGAAGAAAGTAAGAAAGACTGACCATTTAACCTTAGGAAAGGGTTGAAAAGTCGCATACCAAACTCTGCATTCAAGTCACGGCACACTTTAGCCACTTCTTCTTTTGAAATCGTTACATTTTGATGCATATCTTGAACCTTTTTGACAAATATCATGTTCAGAGTATCTCTCAGACCCAGCAGAGCTGATCGACTGTCAAAAAGAGAAAAGTTGCCTGGCCGTTGTGCAATTTCCCAAAGATCCTTTGATCCCTGCACCGTAGCTGACCAGTCCCTATTTGGCGCAGGGGCCTGGATAGGCATAAATACAGCCCAGTCAGTAATTAGATAAATTCAATGAGAATCTTGACAATTCAATGCAGAACTTACCGGATTTCCAGCCTCGTCTATTCCAAGAAAATCACAGACATATTTAGTTGAGCGTTTATCGACCTTCGAGTGCACCTTAAGGTTGCAAATACGAAAAGGTGTTAAGGAACTTGTTGGATTCATGGTGTTAGTCACCTCGGCATGCATCGGCGAGTCTCCTAAGTGGCAGAGCACGCTGGTCATCACCAACACTTTGGCTTTTATCTTGGGATCATAAGCGACACAGCCTTCCGAACTCAGTATGCTGAATGATTATGAGACACTTGTCAGAAATACAAATCCAAAGACTTCGTAGCAAGTAAGCTTACTTGATTGAGTCAATTAAGGGATCCGCCAATTCCAATGCACCTGCGGTGTTCGAAGTCGTCAGGAAGTGGCAATTGTACTCTTGGTTTGCAAGTTTTGGTGGTAATCCTGCCAATGTGAAGTAAAATGCGATATGTTTGTTCCATCGCTTCGAGATGTTTCCTGAAAGGTCGTCGCAGTACAAAACAAGAGGTACATTTCAAATGATTTTCCCAGCTGCTTTTGTGCGCCATCTATTAACTGCAGGCCATTCACAGAACGTCTCGCCAGTGCCCGCTGATATGAAGCTTGCTTAGTAATCACCTATTGTGCATCAAGATCTACTTACTCACCATATATTACATCAAAGCAGTGATCTTTGATGAGGTCACCCTCACCTTTTTCGATCGTATCGTATGTTCGCCAGAAAGTATCAACATTGATTGATGATAACAGGTCCGAGTTGAAATCTCGGGGTGCTTGGAATTCAATCCGAATTCTTGATGGATCATTTGAACACCTTTTGGTCTTTGCATTCACACACCTAGCAAACACATGAATTCCTGAACGATAAAAGAAAAACGGAACTACGAGCTTTTTGGATTCTAGTTGAACTGGTTCAAATAGATAGAAATGACCATGAGCCCGGTCAACCATCTGTACCCTTAGTTCTGGATCCATCGATTCTCGCCATTTCTTTGACTGAGAAAGGCAATTGATTGTGGTTGACCCGCTTGGAAGGACAGGTATGAACTCAATGAAGTCCCTGACGTATGGATTGGCAATTTCCTATGTAGATAAACACAAAGGCATTATTATCATAAGTATCATGGTATATTCTGGTGTTTGCTTGCCTGCTTCAATATATCCTGTAACTGTAGCCCAAAACATGGTTTTCCCAAAGGGCTGAGTGTCTCAGAGACTCCAAATTCATATTTTTGCTTGAACCTTCGGCGAAGTTTTTTCACCGTTTTGTACGCAGGGCGCTTGACCTTGAGGAGACCCACAAACCAGCGCACGCGCTCGTAGGCTGACAAGGACATTGTTGTCCTAGTTGATCCAAGAATTGACAGACCGACCAGCTGCTGTGGTGTTTCATGTCAAACATAAGAAACAATATCAATTTGGTGACGGTAAAGGCAGTCAAGCGCAAGTGGGAACATGCCTCTAAGCTAGAAAAAGGAGCCCAAGAAGAATCATCCGTGTCCGAAGCGCAAGAGGATCTATCTGACGAAGGCTCCTGACCAAAACTGTTGTTGGAGTCTTCGGAGCTTTCAGTATCTGGTTCAACACGATCTGAATCAGAACTCTGATCGCCATTGGCTTGGTCTTCATCATTAACACTGTGAGACGGAGATTTGAAAAGCGATGTGTGATCTTTAGTCCAGAGATCTACCAGCGCTTGCCGGTGCTGGCTGCGAAAATGATCCACATTGTTGTCATCTTCTGGGCCAATAGAATCAATACTGGTTTCGATTTCAGTCTCGGTATCAGTTTGCTCATGATTCTCAAAGACCTGCGTGTTGTTGTTGTTGTTGTTGATATCGAGAGGGACTGAGTGTGCAGCAGTGGCAACCTGCTCTGACACCCAAGTTTCAAAGTGATTCTGGTGGCTCGCAGTGTTCAGATGCTTCCGGATTGTGCTTCGTTGCATCGTTCGGCCATTAGTACACGCCAGACATGTAAAGGAAGCGCTTCCTTCTTCCAGTTGGACGATGCCTAAGAACCACGGTTTTCAAACATTTGACTGTGAGCATGAAAGTTTCTGATTGATAATATTCGAAAGGCTTGACATTTCTCCGGGTTGTTCATTCTGAAGGTTTGGTGTTTGTCAAATACCAAATGATGGATACGATGATTGATTTGGATCGAGATCAATCAATAAATCAACGGAGTGAGACGAGGAAAGTTGTTGAAGGCAGCATAAAAGACTCAATCGATGGAACGAGACTTCCTTCAATGGAAACCCTTCAGCGGCTGGAGTGTTCATCATCCAACCGCTGGAAACGAAGAAAACCCATCAGCGGTTGGAGTGTTCATCATCCAACCGCTGGAAACGAAGTATGAATCCGCTGGGTTTGGGCACCAGCAGGTGAGCTATGTGTGCTCACGGAGAGTCGAAGGACTTGTGGGACTACGGATGACCACCAATCTGTTGTGGTTGAACAGCTGTACTCAACAACAACCGGATCAAATTTGAAAAACCCGGATCTTCAACAGCTACCCACCGGGGTTTAACCCGGGGCACAACCGTGTGATTCGACAACCCCCTGACACCCGTTTTTTAACAAAGGGGGGGTTTGTGGTGTAGGTTGAACTTGTGCTGGACCTTGTTTCTTCTTGTTTTTGTTTGACAAATCCGGGGGTCGAGGTGAAGCCAATTGATTAGCGAGAGGGCCTTCAGGTGATCCATCTTGATGATCATCATCATGAGCTGAAAGCGATGCACGTGAGTCTTTTGGAGTAACAATGAAACCTGGCTTGGGCCAGATTGGGCTGGGTGGACGAAGTTGTCCGGAGGATGAACTTTGACTCGGAACCTGGAGCGTGCTCTGGGATGAACTGTTGGGAGTTTTTTTGGAAGGTGCCATTGTTCTGGAATGATAAAGGAAATGATGAAAACAAAAGGAACGAAAGGGATTAGAATCAAGGGAATATCAGGTAAGTCTTTTGTTTTTTGAATCAAAATTGGATTGAATGACCGAACTGAACTAATCAGTATTTTAAACCAAGACGTCCAAAAAAATGAACGACCACAGGCCAGCCGTAGTCGAGATACTAGCCAGGGGTGGTCCATATTTCCCAATCGGTCGAAGCGCCACAATGTGGTGTGGATGTGGACTGTTGGTGTTCGAAAGGATGGGAGTTGATTAGAGTGGAAAGAAGCCTGTACGAGCCTGTATCTTGGCCCCTGGGTACAGGGTTTCTGCTCCCCTCTATAGAGCGGGGAGCGCATACCAGGGCCGGGCAGCGCAGCGGTTACTCCGCTCTAGGAAATCTTGGTCCCAGGGAGCGGCGCGGTGTCACCGCGCCAATGCGCGGTGCAGGGTGCGCCAAAGAAAGCGCTCCGCACGCACTCCGCTCCCGCACCTTTGAGTGGAGTGATTCCGGTATTGCCTCCACAATCCAAACGTAGCCTTACAGCTATTGTGATGATGTCCGTTTGTAGCTGGCGAATCACCTTTTTTCCCTGGGAACCAGCACACAATTTCCAATGCATTGTGAACCAGAATGATCATGCATATGAGAGTTCACATAACGGTTTCAATTCACCTGAATTTTAGACGGTCCAAGGACCAAGACCTACCAAGACCGCCCCCTTGCTATCCCATGTTTGTATTGTACAATTATTGTTTTTGTTTCCCCAGCTAAAAGGGGGCGGTCAACCCTCACAAGGGGGGGCTGCTTTTAGTAAAATCCTAAATTTACATATACATACAGACTGTGCCACAGTAAACTACTACAACTCAAGTCAAATTTCAAATTCAGTGAGCACAAATTTTCAGAAAACAAATCTAGGGAGAATTACAATGCTCTTGAGTTGCTTCAAGCATTTTACTCAGCATCAACTCAGGCAGCAATTTTTGATGCAATTTCTGGTCTTTGAAAGCTCAAAGGAGTTCAAAATATGTGGAAAAATAAAGACAGATCAGGAATTCCCTTTGTGATGTGTGGTTATTTTTTTTGGTTCTTTGTGGTTTATTTGTCTTGGATTGATGTGAAGTATAACATTGAAAGTTTCTCTCTGTTTGCCTCATAAATTGCAAATGCATTGTGGGTCACAAATGCATCAAATTTGGACAGAGTGTCTCCAAAAAGTGCCCAGACAATGTCACATCCTTTGTTGTGTTGCATATTTTTTTGGATAGTTTTGGAGCCTTCTACATGTGTCAGCAGCTTTTATACAGTTTTGACAACCCACATGTGATTGATGTGGGTTTGGTGTGAGATAACTTTGAATATTCTGCTGAGGAATTTTCATTGAATCCTGAACAATTTGAATCAACATTTGATACCTGCTATACTCCACACATCTCAACAAGATATGGCAAAACACGCTGTGCATAAAGGTGCATGTCAAATCATCAGAATATTGCACATATTTGAGCGATTTTGGAATAAAAAATCTGTTTAAGTTTATCTCATGCTAAGGGAAGTGTGAATATGTAGCAAATGGTAAACAAACTCACCACCACATTGTCCACTTGCCAATTGTATCTTCATATGTATACATGCCAGTTCTGGTTCATTGATGCTAAATTTAAGTGAGAAGGAAGTAAGACATTGATAAGACTGATTCATCTCATTCATCATCTATATGGTCATATCAGGGTGCTTTCAACTTTGTGGTCTTGAGATTTCTTGGTGTTTGATAATCCAATATCGGAATGATTCTCCAAAATCTATTTCAATCTTTGTTATCTTCCATCAGATCTCTTCTTGGTGTTTTTATTTGGATCAAACCAACACCGGGTCAGCAACGCAACAACACGCTACAGGCGTGTTTTACGTTGCGTTGCTCAAAAGGTGTACGTGCTACGCGTTAGGAAACGCTAACGAAGCGCTTTCAAAAAATCACCATGATCCATGGGACCGTAGCGTTACTCCAAAAACTAACGCTACAGCAGCGCAACAACGCTACCCTGCAGAAAGAAACGTGCAATATAAACATTGAAAGTAAGAAAAAAAAGTAGAAATATAGAGAGAGATTGAAACATATAGGAATTATAAAAATCCCAATTATATAAAAAGAAACATTAAATAGAGGTTGAATATAAACTGATTAAAGAAGAAAAAATGAAAAAGAATCTAAATAAGAAAGAAAACCCATTTCATTTCATTTCTATCCCCAAAACTTTCAAAACGTGCGCAAGATCCTTGTACTCCACACCCAGCTCCACCCCTTCCCTCAACCACAATCTACTGGAAACAAGCCTCTCAATTGTCCTAGCAATCAAGGCCCCTCGGCTAGAGGCACAGACATCAGAGGCGCAGGAAAAGATGCGCTCCGGGGCGCATGATGAACCGGTCGAAGCTAAGTAGTCCCTTGCCATGATAGCCAAGATTCGATAGGAATTTGCGTGCAACTAAGTAAGGAATTTCGATTAACAGTTCGATCCAAGAGCTCAATAAGGTAGCATGAAAGTTACACTACTCTACTCACATTCCACCATATAAGAGCGGCACAAGGATCCTGTACGTTATAATCTTCAACCTTCATTCTATCTACTCTCTGTAGATAGTTCTTGATCTGATTATCTTCGGGTTCTTGAACATCGCCTTCTTCTTCAGAGTCTTCACAAAAAATATCGGGTCGTGGTGAAGAGGTCACCGGGGTTTGAGAGTGAGTATTCCGCCGGTTCGAGATTGACTTGTTCTTGTTCGGATTATCAAGATCATATGCACAATAAATACGTCGTAGCAGTGCCTCAGCATTCATAGTTACCGCTGAGAACTCTCCAAACCACCTTGCAAAAAATTTTAGTCGGAAAAACGGGTGAAGTAGAGTCGCCAATACCAGAGTTTCACAAGAAAGTGCTTCGTTCATATACTCAATTGTCTTCTCCTTCATTTGAGCTAACATTGGATAAATTGCATCGGTCGTGCTGAGCGGTTCGATCTTTCTTTCGAGTGCGTTACGGAGTTCGACATATTGGGGGATGACCATACACCCTGTTGGTCCATCCCCCTCCATCAAAAGGGTTGTCTTGAGGAAAGGCTGAAAAGAAAACAATAAAAGTGAGAAAAAAACAATTATTAAGTAGGATCAGAATGATCAAAGCTGCCACATACCTCCAATTCGTTGTTGATTTTACGCACTTGAGCCCATTCAGATGTGGTCATCTCAAGTTCATGAAAATAGCCATATGGCTTTTTGTTCTTGCGAGCTGGTCGATTTTTTGAATGCACCAAGTCCAAATCATTTCGGCAAAGCTCGTCGATGACCTGTGACATCAAATAATATGTCAAGTTATATCAAAATACATGAGTTAACTTAATGAAATGAAACTGACCGATCTGGCTAGCCAGGCTTTGTGTCGACTCTGATATTTGATGTTCCATCGTATCCCGTAGCCCGCGATCAATGTGCCATTGAAACCTTTCGCAGCAGCCACACGTTTGAATTCAGCTCGCCAGGCTGCAGATCGAGTGATTCGGCGGACAATGAAGTCGACCTGTTTGATTGATAAAGAAGTAATAAGTGATGTAATTACTCACAATGAGAACGAAAACGAAAGACTTACTTTGTGTAATACAAAGTCCACGTTGTTTGCCTCACGACGGTGCGTTGGTTGAACATCTTTGGCCACAGATGCTAGTTCTGGAAACGCTTCTTCCTCTTCATCAGCAAGATTCCACTCACCCTCATCATCGAGTTCTGCTACAACCTCTTCAACAACCGTATCGCTGTCGATTTCATTTGGGTCGTGCTCGGGAACGTCAGCTTCAGCAAGGTCAGTTTGACTTTCTTCCTCGTCCTCTTCAAGTATTGTACCAATCACAGGGAAATGACCACGGTCAGCCTCCTTCACCTTAATGGGAGGAGGAGCTTTCACGCCTAGAGCAGCTAAACCCGCATTGACGATTAATGCCAACTTGTGGCAAAAACAAAACACATGCATTGTCTGAGGATTCCAGTTGTAAGTCGGGTTGTTTTGCTCTACAAATTGACGGTGCATTTCATTTGCCATCGTCTTATTGTTAGACCCAGAGTCTGTTGTCTGGCAAAGCAAGTGTGAACATAAAAACTTTTGTCAGTACAAGTTATTATAATAAAACTTAAGTATCAACACTTATCTTTTGAAATATATCGCATTTAACCAAAAGGTGGACCATAGGCTCAGCCAGCCATGGCCCATGATGATGCCATGTGACAACTTTCATGGTGAGGTGCCGGACTCGATATGTCCACTGGTCGTCAATGAATGTCACAGATGCCCCAATGAAGGCGTGACGGTTCCCCTTCGTCGTCCAACCGTCATGCACGAGGTTGAACTTCGATTTCAGAGCCTACAATTTGAAAAGGAAGAAATGTATTCATTAGTGTCTGCTTTGAAAACTAGATATAATCAAAACAAAGAATTGAAAATGGAATTTAAAATAAGAAACTGTACCTTTAATTCAGCAAACACTGATTGTTTGAGTGATACGTTAATCTTCTTAGCCTCATCTGCAGCCCACCGACGTCCATTCAGGCTGGCTTCCTTTCGAAGGTACCCAATCATTCCACGAAGAATCGGATCTTCCATCCGACTCCAAGGCTGTGCGTGTCGAATAAGCCATAAAGCAGCCATTTGATTAAGTGTTTGATTCGAGTAAGAGACGTGAGGTGTAGCAACCACGAAGGAGTCTAGGGTGCCAGATCCCTTGGCAGCAGCTAGCTTTCTTTGTTCAGAAACCGAAAGAGGAACTAAATCGGGGAACATCGCTCGAGCTTTAAGTCTTCCTTCGCAACCTTTGTCCGAACGTCCATCCTGCGTATATCCATTGCAATGTGATTTAAGATTACCTGTCATGTTTGTGTAGCTAACCCGCACAGGGTTCTTCTTGTCACGGTGACAATATTTGCACGGATACGCGATAGGAGGCTTGTTTTTATCCTATCCATCCCATCCCAAGTATGAACAACAATTTCAAGAAGATGTAAAAAGACGTTAGATGACACTGAGTAAGGATGTGAGAACATAGAAGCTGCCACTCACATCCTTCAGTTCGTAGATGGGAGCATCAAAATAGGCCCGAAGTTTATCTAGTTCGCTTCGACTGTCTTGAAGTTTTTGGCTCTTAATAGCTATAACCTCGTCCTCTTCACCTGAATCGGCTCGCAAGATGGCAGTAGTGACGTTTTTGGATAAGTGCTAAATGTAGAAAGATGGATCGAGGAGTCATCAGTATCAGTGGAAGAGAGAATAACAAAGCAGGTAGGTACAGTACACACCTTATCCTTTGAAGAACCCTTTGATTGATTTGTTGGTTTGCGATTAGGTTTGGTGTTGCTCTTCTTACTCTTTTTCCGAGTCTTTCTGGCAGCAGTCTCCTCTTCTTCTTCTTCCGATGTATCTCCAATCACAACTGCAACTCGCTTTCGTTTCTTGACAACTGTAGGCTCGTTTTCGGAGTTGGAAGTGGCAGGCAAATCATGGGTACTTTTCGTATGCTTGCTTCGGGATTGGACTTGGGCTGAGGCGTTACTGTCGAGTGAAAGGCGTCGACGAGAATCCGTGGATGGTGCTATCATGCCAGGTGAGGTGATTTGCTTGCGAGAGCGTCTAGGTCGTTCAGAGGTAACAGAAGACATGATTTCGAAAGATGAGATCACTACTTTTGGATGATACGAATTGTAGGAATGGGAGTGGAATCAAAAATAAGAGATAATTGAAAAGATCGATCAGGGAATGAGATGAAAGGTGAAAAAAGGTGTGAGGATATCAGTCTTTGGATGAAGCAGTTAGAAAAGCAAACGGAGGAAACAAAAGGAGGGAAGAGATCTTACCATACTTTGAATAGAACTTCGAGACCCCTGGCTCTATCGCGCGACGGTGTTGCCGACTAGACCACATCGGGAGATGTGGTATCCACATTGGTGAGGAACTGTCTCGATTGGGTCTGATGGCGGTTTTGGGGGATCAATGCAGGGTGTTTTTCCTGCTTTGGTCACCCTTGCTTTGATTAGGCTAGATCGGGATTTGGGCCCCGTTACATCAGTTACGGTAACGGTTCGGGCGTTACCTCACCTGTAACGAGTCGGATATCATATTTGGGGTTTTCCCGGAGGTCCGTGACGTTGCGGACCAGGGAGCTACAGGTCCCAGGAAAATTTGGTGCGCTGCTCAACAAAAAAAAAGCAGCGCACCGGCACGCAACAGCTAAATGTTGCGTTGCTGACCCGGTGTTGATCAAACCAAACCAGCAAGCCAAAGTCTTCATTCACATCTTCCACATTTTACTGGAAACCCATACATATTGAGTAAGTCTTATTGAAATTATGTTGCTTATGTACTACTAGTTGAGTTCTACATCATTTTCTATTGCTATATAGTATCATCAATTTACCAAGAAGGAACACCATGCATATATACTCATACTACACCAGACCAGCTCATATTACCAAGTTTTTCCTCCAGAAGCTGTAAATTCCATACTGTATATGTACATTTTTGCTGCTTACTTCTTCTCTCTTTTCTAAATCCATAGGTATTTCTGGCCTAATGGAATCTAATCAAAATCTATAATCCAAGGTGTTCTATCTTATAAATCATGTCATTCATGATTCATTATAGTCCATTGTGATGTAACATGTGAACATATCTCAACAAAAACTGCATAAAAAATCATGAATAAATCAAGTCCATCACATTTCAAGTAGAACATATTGTGGCTTGTTTCTCTTTAAGGACCCAATTCATTGAGTTTAAGAACAGACCTGCCATGAATGTACATTAGATAAATAGAAAACTTTTGAGAATATCACACTGTGAGAAGTGTAATGAAGGATGAAGTTTACACAAATAATTTGCCTCTATTCTATAAACCTGCTATAAATACTGTGTGCACCCTCCATGTCCATAGTAGGAGTGGGCTCATCCTCATCCTCACTGGGGTCTATGAGTGTTCTCAATGCAAATCAAGGGAAGGTGTTGGTTGTGTCAGTTTCACATATATGATGGAATTAAGGATACAAGAGTCACTTACCCTCAAAAGGTTGTGGTCTTTTGAGTACACAGGCAGTGTGTGCAGATGTTTCTGATGGGTTAAAACAAGTCATCATCAGTCATCTACATTGTTGCATGTATAAGTTTCACAACAGCAGGAGAGGTGGGCTTCTCACCTAGGCATGATGGATCAAGGGAAACGGAATGTCAAAGTCTCCCAACACTTGAGAGTTTGATTCATTATAGATGATCTCTTTGTGTCCTGGCTCATGGTAGAATCAAACAGTTGGTGGTATCTGAGAAATTCACTACAAGGTTAACTTTCCCGTGTTGTTTGATTGAAGATTGAATGTATGAAGAGTGTCAGCCCTGAGCCCTAATTACAGGACCATGGGCTAACAGTACCATATGTAATATCAAAATATTGTATAAAGCCATAAGCTACATCTCAAGGCTCAGTGTCAAGAGCCACTTAAACACATGTATGTAATGTATCAAATACATAGTAAACCTAACCCAAGTGTCAACCACAAGTTGACACGTGAATAGAAAAGACTCACACGCCAACCACAAGTTGACACTGGGACTGAGACTATATAAACCCCCCCTTCTTCCCTACAATCACCCCCCATCTTTTACTACAATCACAACACAGAACCACATTTTACTTGACTCCTACTGAGAGGATCTTCAAGTACGTGGTTAGTTGTGCAGCTTGTTAAAGACCATTCTTGAGCATTACGGGTTCCATTGCTGAACACCCAAGGTACTGATTTCTACGAGCCCAGGGCATTCATTGTCTCTAGAAATAAACCTTAAAGTAGCAAAGCTTCCTCCTTTTTAAGGAGTCCAAAGTAGCCTTCAGGATCTTTGGTTTACCAAAGTGTAAAGCCTGCCCCTCGCAGTCTCACGAGGTTAGAGCACATTAGCTCTTTATTGCCCTTATATTTCTTTTCCCTTTCTCAAATCCTCTTCTTAGAGGTCAACTAGCTGTAGTCTTCACTTGGGTGTACCACGTGAAGACTGCACCTTCCTTTTCCTACTCCATTTTCTGTGAAGAGTACGCCTAACAGACGCATACTCCTCACAAAGAGAGTGCCTACAGTTTGACTGGACCACTCTGTTTTCCATTAAACAGGGTAAACTATATAAGAAGACTATCACAACTGTGTGTGTCATGGAGTAAAGGTTGCCAACCATTTCACAAGTGGAAAATGGAAGAGAGAGTGATTGTTCTAGAACAGTGGTAAGAAAGAGGTCATCACCATCAAATCAACCTCTTACACATTGTCATTTAAACACCATCAGGGCCAGGCTGACTACTCTACATTACAAAATTATAGCCAACTATCCTACATTTCTGCATCAGATCTTACCTTATTGACCTTCTTGGCCAACTCAACTGCTGAGTGGAAGCTCATGCAGTCTTGTTTGTCTCATTCTGCACTCATGCCTCAAATAAGTTTTTTGTTCAATTATGGGGTTCTGGGAGTTTCTATGTTCTTCTATGGCAATTATCTTTTTGAGGTTGGCATCTTGTGCTCATGTCCAGATTTTCACACTGAATACAACACTCTGGAACAACTGTCAACATAACCTTCTCAACTTTAGTCCTGCTTGTCCTTCTCTTGAGCTTGTGATCACACTGTGATCTTTTACTGGTGACTACAGTAGCTAAAGGCTACTCTGTACTACAATCTCCCCAGCCAAACCAAATTTTGTTTTTGAGCTCATGGATAGAAATTTCAATACCAATATTTCAAGGAGATGACTACACAGATGGAATCAGATGAGGGAGCTTAATCTTTCTATATCTTCTCAAGGTCATCTGAAGCATTTTATGATTTTTTTTCTCTCTTGAGGGTTAACATTTGGGACCGGATATAGGCTAGGTACCTAAATTCTCTGCTTAGGCAACTCAGTAGCTTCCGTTCTGAGTACCTATGACCCTAAATAAGCTACCTTAGGGTCTTAGGTACTCAGCCTAAGGCCTCATGTACCACCTAATCTATGGTGCTATTTATCCATCTGGAGTTATTTTTTTTCTGAAAAAAGTCTCCACATTTGGAATCAGTCCCAGATCTGGTGGTGAGAGGTAGCACAGAGTAGCCTTTAGCTACTGTAGTAGCAAGCTTTTACACACAAGAATAAGTCAGGCAGCCACAGTGAGTTTGCAAAGACAAATGATGTGTATTTTTTGTGTCACACATCACTACAGCTATTTTACTATGTGGTTTACCTTATTCAATAATCATCTCTTTACCTTTACAAGGACATATAATATTAATTACCTCATGATGCTCATATTGGATGTTTCTGGACACTGATACTTCCCACTCTTAGATTATTTTTTCCTCAAAGTATCAAAATATCCCTTCTAGGGAATCTCATGATATTCTTTGAGATTCTTTGTATATATAATGCCTTGAGAGCATTGCCACCAACAACCCTGGACTGTCAACAGACATAAGAGTCACATAAGGTGTATTCAACACACCCAGTTTGTGATCCAGAAATCATGGTTGACCAGCTGTGTGATTCTTTTAGTCATCTGCTTCAGGTATCTTGGCCTAGACCCCCAGGATTTTTTGAATACTTTTTTTGAATGTTTGAGCAACCATGTAACATTTTTATACCAATTGAACCCATCATTTCTCCTAAAAAAAGCTAGGCATATTGTATGTATCACACAACATGATGATCATGGAATAATATGGTTGGTGTAGGATTTTGGAGTCCAGACTGTTCCAGGCGGGCCAGTGCTTGGTGCTCCTCCTGAAGGGAAGACAACACAGATCATGTTTTTAAAATCCTGTCTGGTATGATGGGTTGTGGCCCAGGTCTGGTGACAATGCTCTAAGTGACGAGTCAATTGCAAATGAATGTACATAACTTGTCTACTCTACGCTATCTTGTACACCTTGCAAACAGGCCTTCATGCCTTGATTCTGGCTAAAACTTTTCATTATGAGTTTTAGCACTGATCATCCAAGCTCACCAACCTTTTCTCTGCTGCTGAAGGCTTCTGGAATATCCTTGGCACTTGAATACCATGATGGCATCAGCCTAAGCATAAATGGTAGCAAAAACCTTTTGATAAACCAAATGTTGGTTTCCATTCCAACAAGAGGGCTCTAAACATATGATCTGGTGCACTACTACTGATGGATGACAGCGCCAAAACATGACCAAGTTCCACTCTGATGTGTCCTACAGTTCCTCATTAATAATATCTTGGCAAACAGTCCTAGCATTTAGCTTTCCAGAGGATTACATCCCGCTTGTGTCTGGGATGTTATCCCGCTTGTGTGTGGGATGTTTATTCTGAATCTTCGGAAGGAAAAGGCGTCGACAACATGATTGACCGTCTTCTCATGAGTTCGATTGTGAATTTGAGCAAACCATCATAAGATCAAGACTGAGAGTTAATAGCGACTCTACTTGATGTTATACTTCCATCCTTTCAGTTCAAAAGTGTCACTCGCAATTTGTTCAATCAATTCTCTCTCACTCAACGATCATGGCTCACAAGTAATTTGTTAATGTCAAACAAAGATATATATATATACTTATATATATATTCAAAAATAATAATAAAAATGTATATCAACAACTAAAAGTTCATCAATGATCACAAATAATGAAAAAGATTAAACCATCAACAATCGAAGATATCAATCAATCAATCAAAAAAAAATTATGAAGAAAAATCATGAAAAAAAGAAAAACACCAGAACCAAGCACAAGCACAACAACATGATCAAAAAAATAAAATTAGAAAAAAACCAATCAAGAAACCATAATAAAATGTTAAAAAGATGAACGTGATATTTTGTTTCTTCCTTCTCTTCGTGAGTTTTTTGAAAAAAAAAAGATTAACAGAAGAAAACAACAAAAAAACAGCAAGAAAACACACAAACACACATACACACACAATTGTTCAAGATCATCAATTTTTGGTGGGTAGATTATTAGAAGACATATGGTCGGGGTGAAGAGATGTGGGATAGATGATCTTTCAAGTCCACACCGCAAAAATAACAATAAAAAAACCTTCAAAGCAAAAGAAATGATGAGATTATCTAAAATCGCATCGTCGTCATCATCATCATGAGCAAATGAGCAAAGGGGAACCGATTGAACTCCAACACGTCCCACTAAAATCTTCAAAACGTCCTCAGTCTCGTCTTTCATATCAAACACGCGTAAATAGATATATAAAAATAATATATATGTACCAAGTCAAAAAAATCATAATATATAGTAATTAATAACAATAAATTTGTTCATCTCTTCATCATCCCAAGGTTACTACGTCCGAATCCCATCGAGTTTGAATCTAATTTTCGCATGGCATTCAATCCACCAGCTCTACCTAAACTTCCCATGCTCTTGACTCCCTCATCTTTCCCAAACCTTCGCTTATCATGTGATGGACTACATTCATCTTCTTCGGCAATCGAATTCTCATCTCTGATCATTTTCTTTGATGCCTTCTTCTTGACTACCATCCCGCTGCCGTTTGAGTCACCTGTACCATATGTAAAGGACTTGGCTCGACTGAATTCCTTATTTCTGAACGAATTAAGGTCTGCATGGCGATCGGTTTTATAACTGGGATCATCCATTCGGACATGAGTCCCATCACAATGTTGGGGAGAGTGAGCAAAGTAACTAGCAAAACCTCCTTCTAAAATGTAAACTTCAGGATAATGTAAAGCAGGGTAATGTGGCATGTTCAAGTGTCGATCTTTCTCTCTGATATGTTTGGCACTAAGGAAAAGGACGACGTCAGTCAGAGCTGAGACACAGGAAAAAACCAGACTTGATACTCACATTGTAGGGGCCCTCATCACTGAATATTCACAGTGAAAGACTAATACAACCTTCTTCATGACGCCATTGCCATCACATTTTCCAGATTCACTAGGTTCAGGCACATCCAATGTTCCATCAAATAGCTGTCCAGCTAAGAGCATTTCTTCGGCCAAGTCCTTTTCACCCACATTGACGGCGTTCTTGATATGGCCACCTTCGTACTCGTAACGAAACCGACAATCGATCACAATCTTCCTAGAGATACTGCTGTCATATCGACCAGTCAAGAGGTCATCCATCGTACTAGGTGAGATCCTCATCAGACCATCGTTAGAGACTTTGTGACATGGTAAGATCTTCCCAGCTCTTTCCTTCTCACTGAAGCCCATTCCTACCGGACTCTCGATCGTGCGACTGCTGATGCCGACCACAGCCTTTTGCTGATGAGGTGAGGGCCGATTGGGACTCTGGAGCATATTTTCAAACATATTTCGACTAGGAGGAGCAAGGGCAAGCGAGTTGAAGGGTGCGGGGGGAGGCGATCGTTTGCGAGGTTTAGCACCTAGAACTGTTTCGCTAGCCATTCGAGTATGTGCACCGTTGAGCCCATACTTGGGCCAAGTGTTGCTAACACCACGGGGTGCTGGGGAACAGTTGAAACCGGCGTGTCCATCTTCATCTTCTTCCTCGTCTTCATCACCACCGTCAGACATGAGTAAATGACGTTCAGCAGCAACAAAACTAATGGCCCGACGACTCTTGGATGCTGGTCGACCTACTGCGTCTCGTTGACGGGTTCCGAATCCTTGAGCTTCATTTTCACCCGTGGAATTGGAGGTAGAAGATAGTTGGGGCTGATGACGGCTGAATAATGTTGCAGCGCTTTGAACAACTCCTAGGGTAGGCCTCTTGGGATATCCACCAAGAGTGGATGCACCGAGACTACCGCCAGCAGAGGGTTGATAATGAGAATTACGGGTACTGGTAGATCCGCTGCTACCAGCCCGAACGTGAGCAACTTGAGCACCAGTAGAAGCCTTGGAAACTGGAAATTTGAAACCTGAAAGGGACCGTTCACCAGCCTTACGTCCTAAAGTAAGTTTTGCAGCAGCTTTGACACTTGGACTCATCATTTGACTTGGGGAAGAGGACATATTGTGATCAAAGGCATTGAACCGAGCTGAGGAAGAGCAGGCGAGTATGGGCGATGATGGAAGTTGAAGAGTTCTAGAGTATCCTGACACCAGTGATGTCTCAGGCATCGTTTTTGTCCGGCCAGAAGAATGGAGGTTGCCAGGAGAAAGATGTTGACGGCCGGAGGAGAGTCCGTCATCAGAGCGAGTGCGGGGATGTTGCAGTTGTACACTTCGCATTTCACTGCCCAAGTTGCTTGATCCCGAGTCCTCAAAATCATCATCATCAGATCGACTTCTCTTTCCAATGCTACCCTGACTTCCTGATCGTTCAGCTCGTGAAGGGCGACGGGCGGAGTCGGTGGAGTCACCGACAAAAACTAATGGTTGGAACATGTTTCGACCGGGTTGAGAGTATCCAGGGGTGTCAATATCCATACCATCTGAACCAAGTCGATCAGATTCCTCATCCGACGTCGTAAGTGGCTGAGATCAAAGGACAATGATGAGTACTGATAAGCATCATGTCACACAAATGCCAGTGACGCGCTTACCTGGACATCTGACCGGGGTTCAAAGAATCCATTGCACATTCTAGCGCGTGACCGTGTCTTCTTCAAACCAATCGTAGGCCGATCCGTTGGAGGACTACTCGAGAGTACATGCGATGAGGAGGATCCAAAGGGGTCAAACTGGGAGTTTGAAGGCTTAGGTGGGTTAAAGAAGTTGGCCGCGATTGTAGGTGAGCCGTTAGCTGGGGAGATGTCCATGCGATAAGGTGAAGAGGAAGGTGGATGAGCGTCAGGATTGGGAGCAAAGAGATGAGCAGGCAGAAAAGGAGAAGCTGATGGAGCGGTTCGAGAGGCATATCGTTGTGAGGGAGGTGTAGGATGACCCGTCGGTCGTTGAGCCGCGAGGGGCTGAGAACGGTTATTAGGAAGTAAAGGAGTTGGGGGAGCGGTGCCGATAGACCTAGAATCAGTAAAGAGATCGAATTTGAAAAGAGTTCAACGGATTGAGGATGTTAGTTAGACAGCCAGGCGATGATGGGCGAGTTGAGACGGGATGAACCCAAAGACAGGTGGTGTAGTCAGCCGGTGTTGAGTTGGACGGGTAAAGAGTTTGAAGTGGATGGGGAAAAAGGATCGGTTGATGAATTGATAAGATTGCCAAATTGAGATGAACCAAAGCGAAACAGAGATTGGGAAAAGGAGAGAAGTTGGCTCAGTGTTCCGGTCAAACAAACTCCGCATACATCTACCATCCAAGCAATCCAAGCAAGCGATGGACTTACATTGAGGTTGCAAACGATGCATCCAACGTTGGACTTGTAGGAGCATGTTCACCCGATAAAGCATTGACCTCCAAATTCACACTCTGTTCTCCATCCTCATATTCTTCTTCTTCAGCAGACTGCACATCTTCTTGATCCAATTCTACTTCTTCCGTATACTCCTCGTCATAATCTAAGCATTCTTCACCGTCAGGATCAAGTGAAGGTTCGGCATCCATGTGCGGTCTTCGGAAGAAAGTGGTGGTATGGGCGAGAGGAGATGGTTGAGGCGCAAAACGTCGAAAAGTGTGAATGTGATGAGGAGTGGGAGACGAGGACATGAGTACTTGAGAGCTTGAAGCCATAATGTTCGAGATGTCAAGAGGTGGCCAGAAAGTATCGTGTCAGAAAATATGTTGATAATGCGAAGCTTGATGAGTCGATCAAAAGTGACAGGGCCGATAATGCAAGGTGGAAATGTAGTTTGATCGGTGCAAGAAACCCGAAGAGTGAAATATGAGATCAAAGATATGTATATATATAGAACACAAACAAAGACAAATCACAAGATATAGAGAGAGCTGTGATGGAGAGGTGAATGTGAGAGAAGAATTAGTGATGAGAGATGGACGAGACGAAGACACAATCAACACAAAAAGATTTGCAGTAAATTAAGTTGATGGTGATGTGGGGTCGAAACCTTGAAGACGAGAAGCCGACGTGAAGGGAACGATTGTGATTGGTATGGTGGTGGTGGTAGTGGTGATAATAGTGGAGGTGGTCGTGGTCGTGTTGGTGATGACAATGTGGAGTGGTGGTAGCGTAGTCAACAATTAAAAGAAATCTGATCAAAGAAGGAAGCAGAAAGAAGCAATACAGGTCAGTAATGAGATCTGATTGACGAACGCCAATACGTAGAAAGAAGTTTAAAGTGAATACCCAGTTCGAATGACGAATGGTTAAAAGGAAATGTTTAGATATGAATAATGTCAGGAAGCGTAAGAGATGATCAAGAATTTAAATGGTGAGACTTTGGAAAGCCGAACGGAGGAAGAGAGAGAGTCTTAAGATATCAATTCAAGACACCAGGAACTCAAGCTGAGTACTGATAAGTTGTAAATAGTGGTAATTTAAAATTAGTCAGTCCAAGATACCTACTCAGCACTTGATTAAGCTCAAGGACATCCTCAGTCAAGAAAACTTATCAAACGCAGGCAGTGCCAGAAGCGATGTAAGAGAGTAAAGTCAATCAAATGAAATCAAAATCAATCTTGATAGCTTAAGAGCTTTAGTAGATCTCTTGCAATCAATTCCGCAGGCTTTAGCGTCAAAAGTCTGAAGTTGTTTATGAGAACAAAGAGGCATCGAGATGATGGGACGTGATCCAGGACATGAATAAATGAAAAGATAGTCAGCTTGATCTGATTGGCTAGACATCCGAGGTACCTGTGCCCACAGATCTAGGGCACAGGGCAGTTTCAGTCCAAAATCGTCAAGAAAGGTCGAGTTCTAGTGTAACGGTGGCTTGTGTTATAGCGAAGGGAGAGAGAGAGAGAGAAAGCATGTAAACAGAGACAGAGACAGGAGAGAGAGCGCAAGGGTGATGAATGGGTGATATGTGTGTAGGTCATAGAGGGGTCACACAAGTCTATCATCGTTCGAGCGCTAGAAAACATACTTAATCAAGAGAGAGAGAGACATGAAGAATTCAGCCTCTGATGGAAGCACAGGAGTTAGTCTGGCTAAAATCATCATGAGCTTCTCGGTTCAGTGGCTTGATCAGAATGGGATAAATCCGGCAATCAAAGAAACTTGCTCTGATGATAGCGCACAGGCTGGCTTGTAAGGTCTTAAACTCTTTCCTCAATCAGAGAGCTAGGCTGAGATTAGTCGACAGTGACCACGTACGCCCCGCATTCTTCAGGAATGTCAAGATATCAAGATGTGTATTGATCACTAACAAGGAATGAGTGGTGTGACACGGCAAGAGCCACTTGGGGAAATGAACTAAAGACGGGGCCGATCACTTGAACCGAGTAAACCTTTCGACTTCTCAGAACATCTTGCATCCCACCACGTCAAATCTAATCATGATAGGACATGGTACCCAGGTGTGACCACTTGACAGGTCAATCCCAGAGCGAAAGAAAAAACCCGCTGGAAGAGAACGATGAAAAGGATGATCAAGGGAAATTCTCACCAATACTCGTCAAATTCACAAGTCGTTAGTATCTCATCAAATTCTTTAACTCGGTTATATCAGATTTGCCGGTTGTAGGCTGAGACTCTTGAGGATTGGAATGATGATACTTGGCCAGCTAATCAGATGTGGATTATAAGTGAGATGTGGCAAGCACGTCGTTCGAATGTCCTGATGAAGAGTTTGATAAATTGACCAATCAAAAATAATAGTGTTGATGAATGTTAAAGGATGAATTCAGTTATGGTTTGAGTAGATCAATGCAGACAGAGAGCCGACAGCCAGCAAGGGATAAAAAAAATAGAATGTGAAATGACTTACAACAATCGAAGTGAAAGGTGAAAAAAACCGGGTAAAGTAGCAAGGGGTTAAACGAACACAGTTGTTTTGAAATCGTGATATTAAAATGTCGGCAATAAGAGTTGAATTTAAAGAACCGAATGGTAAACCAAAGAAACACACAATTAAAACAAGAAGTAAGTTTTTGGTTTGACCGTTGACCGATTTGAAGAAGCGAGAAAGGATTGAGTAAAGAAGAACGAGTATTTGGAAAAAAGTTCAAAAAGAAGAGAAGGTTTTTATAATCATACAAATCATCCTGAATACTCAAGTGAAATGTAGACTGAAACGGGTAAAGCGATGACGAGCAAAATGCTCGGTTGCCGACTGCTAAGTGAGATGAACAACAAACAGAAAGCGGACAAGAATCTGGTTGATAAGTTGATTCATCATAAAAGTTGAAATTCGAAATCAAAAGCCTGTAAGAGTAGAATGACTAAGTGGCTCAAAGTGAGTGAACTAAACTTCATGAGTCATTCGAATGAGACTGTGTGAGTACACAGTTTAAAGGATCTCAGAGGGCCAGTGCACTTGAGCGAATCCGTGAGAAGTGCTAAACTGGGGTATTTGGGTCATCAGAGTCAATGCCGATGAGAAGTGTGGATATGGGCATCATTCAACACTCATCATCATTCATCATCCATCATCATCATTTAATTTGCTACTCTCTGATCTGAGAAACTAGAACCCGGATTCAGGGAAGCGATCGTTCGTTGAGAGAAAATCTGCATCCAAGCCCCATAAAGCTGACTTTATAAATCGTAGAGTGATTGAAGAAGTATGACGACCGATGAACTCGGTTTGACTGTGAGCTTACTTCTTGCCTTGTCAACCTTCAAAAGCTAGCGTTGCATTGCAAAACTCTGAGTCAAGTCATCAGAATGAAATGTGATGAATCAAACTTGAAAGGTGATGAGATGATGATGATGATAAGCAAATGAAGTTTTAGTGATCGATCGGTGGTGAGTTGAAAGGATATCATTCACATCGTCGTCAAAGTAACTCGTAGTTCAATTGACTTGTTTCAAACCTTAAAATCTCTCATTCTTTATCTCGACTTCGGATTCAAAACTTTTGACTTACACAAATTATTCACCGCGAAAGAAGTTCAATACGAATTGTACGAGATCTTTGACTAGTGAATTGAATAGAAGTGCTGGTAGGAGTGTTGGTTGATAGGAAAGTGATGATACAAATTCGAATCGTGGAATCGGTTTTTAAGTTGACGATATACGATGGATTGAGACTTAAATTAGTCATGGTAGCAAACAGATATCATTAGCCAACTTGACAAGTAAATTAGTCAACCATCAGTGAGTCCAACACACAAAGCTGACTTTCAAAAATCTCAGTTCGTCGGTCGTGAAAGCGTCTTGAGTTCGTGGTCAAACGTTCGGAACTTTGATGTTGATCGACGGTTGAGTTTTGGTCAGAGCGTGTACGAAATTCGCTATCAAATTTCAAATCAAAGTTTATAGGAATGATTAGCGAGTCTCTTCACAAGGAACTTATCAGATGGTGGTGATGATGGATTAAGGTGAGATGATGATGACAAATTAAATATGTAGCTGAAATGAAATGTTTTATGACATCGAAGGACGGAGGAAGTGGGGAGATGATCGGAAAGAAAATAAATGTGGATTCAAAAAAATATAAGAAACTGAACTTGATATGATGACACTGTGTATCAAAATTCGTTAGAAGGCGTGAGACGGATGAGACTTCTCTTTATATGTGAGAGGATACGAAAGATGAAATTAGAATCAGGAGTAAGAGAGAATGAACCAAACAAGGAGATAGGAGTACCACTGGAGCTTTGAAGTCTTTTGAAGTCCGGATGAATGAAAAAAAACAAGTTGTGTAGAACTCTCAAAGAACAGAGAGCAAATTCAAGAGTTTTCGTGTTTGACTTATACTGTGAATCAAACAGCCGATGCGTTCGTGCAGGTTCGTGCCGAAGAAATCATTTTAAGAAACTGTATCAGACTATCATCATCCACTTGATTCAAAATTGGCAGGTATCATCATAGCTTAAAGAGGCTTAAAGTCATATCATGGATCAAAGTAAACCTTTGTAGAGTGTTTTAAAGCTCGTAAGGAGTTGTCATAAATCCGATGTTTACGCAGGACGCAAGTCCATCAAATCTGTCAACTTCAGCTTGGATTCTCGATCAACTTGCGCTTCAAACACCCAATTATTACCCAAGCCTGATGTCATCATCAACCAATCACTCACTCAAGAGTGGACCCACTGGAATGTCAATGAAATCCGGACATTATAAACTAGTCAAGAAGAGGATGAATAATGAAAAATTCAGAAAGTTGCCAGTTGAAGACTGTAAATTGACGTCGTCTGTCCATGTTGAATTTTCTTGTTTTTGGTCTGAAACCATGATATGAGACTAGTTTGTACTTTATAGATTTCAAAGCATCAAGTTAAAAGCAGACATGTAAATCAAATGATCTGATTTTCTTGAAAAAGACCTGCACATGTATATCTGTCAGGTATGGTTAATTGATTTGCATCGTATCATGAAATACTATCTGAGCAGAGAAAGAGAGAGAGGATTGAAGAACTTTCAGAAGCTTGCCTACTTGCCTCTAAGAGTTGCTTTTGGTCTTGTAGTTGATGTTTTGTTGTTTTTTTCTTGTTTTGAAGTTGAAGATCTTCAAGTGATTCGATTGTAAGTCGAGTCTCAGCGGGCTCAAACTTAGATTCTCGGGCAACAACAATGTCAATTCTAAAGTGTATTCAGATTGGCGAGAAAAGTGTGAAATGGATTGGATATGGTTTATGATTTGAGATGGATTTTGGACTGAGATTTGTTGGTATGTATAAATTCTAGTGACGAAGAAGAGAGATACGCAGAGATGACACCGATGATGATGTTTGTTGATGTTTATCTATACAGTGTATTCTGCTTAATAATGATAAAAATGAAAGTGTATTCTAAATGATTGCAAATTGGATTGAGAGACGATGATATGATAATGATCTGATAAATAAAAGTTAGGAAAGTTTGATACTTAAGAGCCAAAGATACCGAGCTTTATGTGGTCAAGCGAGTATGAATAACAATAAGAATGGAGAGAGAGAGACTGAGAGAGAGAGAAGTACGAGATGTGGCTGGGCTTATCATCGAGAGTTACATGCACTGCTCAGTACAAACATTAAATATGATGCAAGATAAATGGAAAGTCATTTCTTTTCCGCTTTCATTATTGTATGTTTTATGTTGTCTGACCCCGAGATGGCATTCTTTAGCTTGGGAAGTGGGCCTATTGTATGATTTCGGTCAAGTACAGGGTGTTGTATTCATGAAGTCTATATCAAACAACCATCATGATTGCTGTTAAATGATTCAGAAAGGATATGGAATTTGAACGGAAGAGCTGTAAAGCTAAACTAAACTCACTTCCGATGAATATTATCAATCAAAATCATACAAAACCCAAGAAATAAAGCTTTGTTGATTAAAGAGGATTAAAGTCTCGTCATGAACTGAAGAAGTTAAGACATGTGAATATCTTATGATGTAGCTCTTCATCATATTGAGAGTCAAGATACTTATCAAAGAAATTTGTTTTACGTATCAAGCTCAACATAAGAAGCACAACTTGATTCGACATCTCTTTCACACCAGGCTCTGGGCTGGTATGTAGGATTTGCAAAAAGGTCACTGTAGCTATAAATGTAAATAAATATCGTCTGAACAACTTCAGATCGAGGAATAAAATTGCAGGCTTCACTTGAACTAAGTTGGCTCTAAGGATTTCTCAAATTTTTCCAATCATACTTGAGTCAAAAGTTCAAATTCTAATCATCAACAACACCGGCTGGGAATCATATAAGAAAGATATAAACCTCACCAATGATTGAAAGCGTCAAAATCCTGTCAAATCTATAATACTTCTTGAGCTCTAAAAAGACCCAACTTTATCAATCGTGCTTTTCACATGATGCAGTATGTATGTATGTGCAGTTTGGATGATGGATCCATCAGCTGAGCAGTTCTCTCACAACTTGTATCCCCAGTAGAACGAGCAGTCTCGAACACACCCGTGCAATGGGCTCGTGTTCTTCCTGTTCTTCCCCGATTACCTCCTATGTCATGTTGTTTGTTGTGTGTAGCAGTCAGCCTTCTCCACGCTCGCATGGCTCTGTGGCCAGCTCCGGCTCAAGCATCTCTCAGCCCATCCTTCCGTTGACATGAGAAAAGGATGACGAAATGTACTGCATTTGGAAGTTGTATTCACCCCTGAATTTTGAGGTTCTGTCATTCATTGCAATCAGCAATCGGATGTCAGCCACCGATAATCGTGTATTGATCACCGGGTGGATCGGAACCGTTGATCACAGACCGATGATCAGACCGGAGAAAAAACTGTGTTGAAGTTTTTCGTGTGTGATCTTGTGTGATCAGACAGGATCAGACTTGGCTTCAAGCGGCTGAAGACCCGGTATGTCATTTGGGTGTGTTCTTAGAAAGGGAGATTTGCCAAGTGAAGAAGCCTTGGACGTACAAAACAAAAGCCATCCTTTTTTCAACGCACATACCTCAACATCAAAGTGGAGGTCTCTTGATACTGTCTGGAGATCTGGGTGGATGACCTGTGATGACTGTTTCGAGGGCGCGGCGAACGCGCTCGTGACTCGTGAGGGTAGTTAAGCTTAGATGGATGTGATGACCCTGGGGCATCCGTGACACCTTAGTGACAGGCATTCACATCTCGCGGGGTCGTGAAACACACATTTCATTTGACAGGAAATTTTACCCTGTTTGTACTACCCGATCGGGTAATTTTCAAGCCCAGCACTTTTCATGCCATACTTTCTCGGCGCTTTTGTTTGTAGGTTTGGTTGAGTTCGTAAATACTGCCACCAAATCATTGATACTTGAACGTTAGCTATTCGTTGAGAACAGTCAGCCAAAGTCCATATCATATCCTCCGAACGCCTCAGACCTTTTAAAAATTAAAAATCGGTACAAACTCAAGGTTTGCGATCTCTTTTCAATCAGGTTGAATTTATACACGTCGGTACTTATGCAAGGTTTCGGCAGATTTATTCTCATGTCTTGACTTGTTGCTTTGATTGATTCACCGTTAAACAAAAACGTCCCACGCTGTCGCTCGCGATGGGCCTTAGTTTATCCATCAGTCGGGTTTTGTTTACTTATCTTATTCCCGCCTCGGGAGGGAGAAAATGAATGACATGTGATCAGGAAGACTAAAAAAGGCCTCGGAAGTTTGAAAACCACAACCGCATTCGTCAACACCGCCGTACATATGTAGATTCAAAATGTAGATTTTTTCAGAAAAAAAAATGGGGAAACGCGTGTGAAGAGCTGTGAAGAGTTCAATTTATATTTAAGTCTTGTTTTGCGGGTTTGTTTTGATCTTTGAGTAGCACGATTGACGTGCAATTGTGCTGCAAATGTGTCAAGCTTCAAGGTTCATTGATCACGTCATCATTACCACCGACCGTCTGCAGCCACTTTGAGACACGCTGTGAGAACAACAAAGATGGTTTGGATGACATAATTGTGGTATATGATTTGTGTATGCTGATATCAAGCAATGAACATTGTCCATAAAGAATTGGTCTCAAAAAAACTCTTTGTGTCGGTTGAACTGATATTCGATACGATCATTCGTGAGTAGGCCTGAGTCGGCCTCACGTCTAAATCTTGATTCCATCATGTATCAATGTTTTCGCACATGAATAGCCGGTCTCAAAGCAAACCCAGATGCCAAAAAACCAGGCACTCCTGGGAGTCGTGCTGACTTGCAGTTGAATTCCAGACCATTCGCTTCACTGACTTGCCACATTGATTGCAACTGGCCACCACGAGTGATTAGACAACCGGGTTTGCTTTGAGACCGGCTAATATATACGGGGTTGAGAACATGAAAGGGCTATATGAAGTGGGTTGCCGCAAAAAACCCGGTTTACATATAGAGTCAGATTTGGTTTACTCGAGGATGTATCTCGCTGCAAAGACCCAATTACATCACGATATTGATTTATGTATTACTTTTGCTAAAAAGCTTGGCCCGATCGAGAAAAAATAAAACAGAATCAGACCCAGATTTCGCCGCAGCAGTCACAACGCAGCAGAGAGAAAGATTTTGGGGGTGCTGTTGGCTCTGGTGCGAGCTCCCAGTCATATCCTTCAAATCCCTGTCCCTGTTGATTACTTTGTTTTCATCACTAAACTCAACTCAGTCGCTTGCTGCTTCTCACATCCTGGAAACGTGTTTATCAATCGTGGCCAACCCATTGCTGATCTGTAGGAAAAAGGTACACTTTTTTTACTTCAATTCCTCCCATTTGTCTCCTCAGTGCAATTAATTGAACTTACTGATGATCCCCAATATCATTTCTAGGTATCCTTCTACAATACATACCACCATACTTTCCCAAGTTGAACCCTATCGATTTTGGATTCAATGTGTCAAAGTTTGTTGTCTCGAGATCACAAGTTTTAGTTACGAGGTCAAATCCAGTCGAACGGAATTTTGTATCATCATTGTGGTTTTCAGATATTTGAAGGGGAGCTCGTTTGTTTGTATTAGATGAATTGTAGTTAGAGAAGATTGTCATCGTATAAAAATTAGAAACAAGGAATTATAGATAAGATTGGCGTGAAACTGAAATCGTTTCAATCTTCTTCAAAGGATCACAAGCAAAGCAATCGATTTTGATCTTGTTTGTGAAATCAGTCTCTAGATTACACAAGAGAGCTGAGATTTTTCACAATCTTTTCTGTAGGAGCATAGGAAGGTTGATTGGTTTTGACCAAGCAAAATCAATCGATTCTTGGATGTGGAATGTCTTCAAAAAAATGAGATCGTTGTTAATCTTGACTTCAAACCCGATGAGATCTTAGGTTTTATTTCATAAGAGATTTGAGATTGTTCTCAAGTTGCGATCATAGGATTGCCTTGTAGGAGAATCAATCAGGAATTGATTGGTTTTGATATTGGTCATAACCAGTCGATGTTTCTGATGATCTTGCTTACCTTGAAAAGTCACTCACATTTGAGATATCTTTCATGAGATATCCAATTGTTATTCAGCATAGCTTGGCACCGGACAAGTTGAGGATATTAGGATACATCTCATTCAACTTGGCTTTTCTCTCACATTAGCACAGCAGTTGTGAGCTCCGTAAAAACTTCATCATCATTTCTTTTTTTGATTTGTTAACAAATGCTCGTTATGATCAATCCAACAATTCAAAACCTTCTTGAAAGAGTGTGGGAAGAAAGAGCTGGTGAGGTGATGGTGAGACAAAGCTAGGCAAGACGATCACGGATATCAGACTGTGTTGTGAGGATGGTCATCTGAATCGAACAATACAAAAAGTTTGTTAGAAAGCACACCAATAGATAATAAAGAAGAGATATATTTTAATGTAACTCGTAAAGTGACTTACCAAGAGTTTGACAACGTCATCTTGCAAGAGTGTGCAAAGAAAGAGGTCAAGGTGATGGGGAACTAGAGCCTAGAGATGGGTGATGGACCAGCGGAATGGTAGGGAGGTCGCACCAGAGCCGACAGGACCAGACAGCACCCCCAAAATCCTTCTCTCTGCTGCGTTGTGACTGCTGCGGCAAAATCTGGGTCTGATTCTGTTTTATTTTTTCTCGATCGGACCAAGCTTTTTAGCAAAAGTAATAAGCTCAACTGAAAAATTAAACAAAACTTTGAAAGGTCGCAGAAGGTGTATCGGAAGGAGTGGCCAGGTGGCCTATCAGCACCTGGACATTTGATGACGTCACCAAGGATGTGAATACGTAGTGATGAGATCATGACACCTTGAATCACAGGTAAACCGAAATGTGTTGGCCGTTTGCAGAGAAATGAACTATCAGCACCTGACCATTTGATGACGTTACCAAGGATGCGAATACGTAGTGATGAGATCATGACACCTTGAATCAAAGGTAAACCGGGAGAGGGCTGAGAGAACGCAAGGCTCAAGCTTTGTAAGTCTGAGATGATCGAAATGGATCATGATCGGTGCATAGGTAAAACGGTGTAACAGTTTGCAGAGAAAGAGTAAAATGAAAAAACCAATGCTCTATAGATCAGTGTCAAATGCTTCAGTACTTATGGGAAATACCAGCCAACAATGTCATGCATTCAAAACAATCACTAGTAACTGCAACTATGAACTCGTGCTTTGTGGGACTTACTTCGGAAGGGCGTTTAGCTGTGAGTCCAGCGTAGAGGCTGTACCTTGGATGAAGTAGTGACGGCCTTTATAAAGTTGAAATGGAATATGTGAGACAGTGAGACCATGTGGTTTACACCTGCAAAGACTTGAGTAAATTGTTTTCTCAGGTGAAGCATAAGAGTTACAGATTTATGACCAACAAGGATTGTAAAGCTTGAAGCTCAAACTGTAGCACATTTCTCAACAAGCCATGCGATTGCTTTTTTCTTTATTGATCCCCCTGGAATGTCACTCTGGCAACTCTGCTGTTGATTTATAAAGGGTGAACAAAAGTCTCCGTCCATGTCCTTTAGTTTTTGAGGTAAAATTCAGCAAGACTGTCTAAAGTTGAATGCCTATATTACATTTAACCATTTGGATGAATATCAAGATCATTTGTTTCAAATGGTTTTCAAATCTTGTAAGCACAACATATATTTTTCCAAAATTATCAGAAAGAGGTAATCTATAGTAATCTATTCATGGTATACCAAAATTCAAAACTGTTTCAAAGTGAGCAACAAGAAATCCAACTCTCTGAATATTTATGTGGTTCTTTTGCATGAACAAAACAAAGCTAAAGAATTCAATTCTATATATACTTATCCTAAGAGTAGTGGGAAATATCACCATGGTACTCGCGGAATTATAAATAAGACCTGCTGGTGTGGCTGGGCTAAAAATTTGTAATGATTAGATCATGCCTCCAACAAACAACAATATCTTTGACCCGCCTATAAAAGAAGGTAAACTACAGAGTGGTGAAGAGGGGAGGAGTAATATTAAATAACAATAGCCCAGAACAAACAGAGTCAGCAAAATACTTGAAGTAGACCATGGATGAATATTTTCCAAAGAACCAAAGAGTTGTCTTCTTGATATGTGTTAAGAAAGAAAAAGATCTACAAACATACAACAGAAGTCTCTGCATACAAAATCAAGTAATATAACCCAAAAACTTGTAATCACCAGATAACTTCTTATGATAAATAACCAAACTTTTCTGTTTAATGAAAATGAAACAATAATGAATACTTTTGCAAGAAAAATACACCTTCAATGAAGACACAGGAGCACCAATATGAGTATTACATACAATGACATGGCTCTGAGATGCTGGTAATTATCTTAGTGCCACATGCCCTTGAATGTAAATTTGAAAAGCTTCTGAAGACCAGTGACTAGCACTTGGTATATATTCCAAATTAGCCCCTGATTGGGCCATCACAGCCACCCAATCTAAGAGAATGTCTGGAAAACTTCTTGTCAAAAATCTTGTGAAAATGTGATAAAAACCAAGTTCTCGTCAGAAGACTACCATCTGGGGTTAAGAACAACTCTGACTTTGTAAGAAAGAGCAAATCTTTAGAAAAAAGATAAGATTTTATATGTATAACATGACAAACAGGATATCTTGTGAAATGTTGGATAATGACAGGTAATCCAGTGAAACTAAGATTTCCTTTTGAATGCAGAAAAGAGTATTGAATGATTTATCACACAAAGAAATTCTGAAAGAGATTTGTTGAATGACCATTCTTGAATCTAATATTCTTATAGTCTGGCACAGTAAGCTCTCCTGAACAATGCAAACCTCCAAATCCAACACTGAGTAATGCTAAAAACAACCTGTTGTCATGAGCAAGACTCAAATTTGATACTGCATACTCATTTTAGGGGGTAGTGAAATATTCTTTTTAATTAACTGGCTTTGAATATAGCATGAATCTGATGCAACCTTTCACTATTTTCTTTCCTGATTTGGACTGATTTCTTGGGAAATTTTCAATCAAAAGTAGATGTGATACCTATTGATCAAACTTGAAGATATCTAGGGGAAATCTCTAAACCCTTGTAAGCAAAGTGACCACAAAGTGTTTTGAAATCTGATCAAAATATACAATTGAATTGAAGACAGAAACCATAAAAACTATGGAAACCATACTTATACTTCTGGATAATAGCTAATTACACAACAGTCATCTTGGCCTTTCTTTGCTAGAGCTTTTATCTGAGCAATGTTAATTTTCTGTGAAGGTTTACTTATTCTGTACAATACCATAATAAAGAAGGGTTGATGAAGTCTTGTAGATTGATTTCCACTCCACCAGAACCTGGAACTGGAACTGGACCAACTTTAAGAGAGAATACTGATAAAGCATGAAATTTTCTTCTGACTGAAGCAATCAATGTATGAGATAACATACATGAATTGGAAAATCCTGGAATGTGAGACACTTGATATTGAATATGGAGAAGAATGGTGCTAAACTCTTCTTCTACATTGGACTTATAGATGGTCACATTTCCATGCTTCTTCTTGAGTTCAACGATAAAAGCAACATACAATACTTTTATATTATCTTCATTGATTAAATTGCTAGGAGAAGGTTTTCCAGCACTCATATTCACACATACCCTGGTTTTTGTAAGTCCCTTTTTTGAAGTCATTAGCAAAGGGATAGCCTTCATTCCTGGAAGCAAGGTTGAAAACTCCTACAAATATTGTCCCTTTTGGATTTCTTCTTTGCATTTTTCTTCCAAAAGTGCCTGATTGTCAAAGCAAGCCTGATGATTAAGAGTGTCAACAAATTTTGATGATGGTAAGGAAGATACAGGCCAGAATCCTTATCTCAATCCTCCCATTGCCAATTTCACAAACAGTTGATTAGGTTGGTATTTCAATTGGATTGAGGTGGATCAAAAGGTATGAAAGGAGACTTTGAAGTGTGGTTGAATGGATTTGTAACCACACCATACTCCATGGGTGCACCTTCAGGTCAGTGATCTCTGGGAACCAGCATGTAGAGTATGTTACAGTTCATGTACTCTTACTCTTGCAAGACCGCTGAGATTATGATCATAGGTCATATTTCAAGTTTTCAAAAGGGGGTATCTAAGTCTATAATGTAATAATGTAATAAACAAGCAAAAGAAAAGGAAGAAACAGAAAAAGAAAAGATTTTAAAGACCAAGTGTAAGTCTATCAGGTACAGGTAAAGAACTAGTCGAATTATAAATCGAATCACAATCATCAATCGAATTCCAATAAGATTTACCTTCCCAAATCTCCCGACCAGGTAGATCATCTAATACTCCTAATGGTAATTCCACTTTAGATCCTTTACCATAACAACACCAAAACTTTCGAACATGTTTATAAGCTTCTAATCTTTCGATACGATTCATTTCAACTGATGATTTGGTAGTGCCAAAGACGATTTTTCTAAGATTTTTCGGATCTTTAGTTAAACATAATTCTTCATACGTTAATGGTGGTGCAGCTAAATCAGGTGAAAGTAATTGACATGTGTTTGAAACTGGGATTCGATAATCTGATGGTAAAGTTAATGAACTTGATCCATCATTCGAAGTAAATCCTCCATTATCTTCAGGTTCTTCTATCGTCACACCTGCATGACCGATGGCTTGAACTGATTGTGCTGTGTTGGTTAAGATTGGTGTTAAGATTAAGAGTGGATCGTCCAAGATGTGAATGAAGATTAAGACACTCATAACTGAGTTTCCAACGATGGGTGGAAGACTTCCAGCTATCAAATTCAATTCAAAAACAAAATATGATCAATGATCAGATAATGTGAAGTTTTTTTGATTTATAAAGTTTTTCAAAAGGAAGAGGTGACAAACCAATTGCTTGCATTCCATGTATCAAACCATGAATCACTTGAAACCCAGCACCCACCAGTAAAATACTTTCGGCTGTGAACTCTGCTGGATGTAAAAGTAAATGTAACATAAGACCTCCTACGATCGTCTTGAGACCATTGATGGCGTTATCCATAAAGAGACCTCCAGCAAGTTTAGAACCTTTTGAAGAAAAATACACAAATCAAGATTAGTCAAATGAGAAAATCAAAAAATAGATATTAAATGTGATCTTTACCATCCCAAAGCTCATTGGCAAACCCTTTGACCTAAAAACGTCAACAATCAATCCATCAGTTCAAGAATTGAAACCATTCAGAGCTAATAAGAAAAGTTTAACAAAAATGAAAATTTACCTGTTTCCATTCAGTTTTTGGTTGAAAAGGAAACTTAACCACCCATTTAAATGCCGCCCAAATCATTAAAATAAAATTTTGAACGACATCCGAAACGAAATGAACGACAGCATCTGCACCAGATTCGATAGGATCTTCACCGGTTGCCCATTTATGAATATCATTATAAAGTGTATGAGTAAACAATTCCCAAAGGGTTTGATCTGGATGTGATTGTAAGTAAGAAACGATCCATTTCTCTTCTACTTCATCTGGATCTGGTGTCTCGGTTGAGTTTAAGGTGTATTGTTGATTCCATAGAGTAGCTGCTGGACAATTGATTTCGATTTGAGCTCCGATGGTGGATATCGCCAAGGTAGGATTATGGAGTGCGACATCAAATGTACTGCTTATACCTCCTCGACTGTCATCTCGAATCGTATTATCTTTACTAGGTTCTTGGTTTAGGGTTGTAAGTTGAGTGGATGTAGGTCCAGCTAAGATACATGAGATCTTGAGAAGTAAGATTGATTTTGATAGATACCTCATTTTTCCTTCAAAGTTTATAAGGAATAAAAATGGTAAGTTTTAGCTTTCTATCTGATTTAAAATCTTTATATAAGTTAAGAACCAAGGAAAGAAGATGAATGAAAGATTTAAATAAAATCCACTGAAAAAGTTGATCAATTTACAAAAAACGAGTTAAAGGCTCAAGATTCTTTTCTTCAACAAAGAAATCTCTTCTTCACTAAAAATTGTAAGAGGTTCAGATTTCCGATTATAAGTCGTAAATGAATCTGAACATGAACTCGGAATGAGTCGTATGAGTATGAGAACCAGTTTGATCCTCACCGGTACGGTTCCCTGCTGATTCCTTTACATACTACGACTCCAACTACGGCTGTTCCTTTTACATTTTATCACACAGACTAAAGAGAAAAAAACGCAGATCGATGATGAGCTTAAGAGAGGTTATTGAAGTCTCATCGAACGTCTTGGTGGGATTTGATGGACTTTAGCATATTTACAGTCAAAGTTTTAAGTTGATACCTTACATGGATTCTTGCATGTATCATCTTGAGTTTTTGAGCCGGATTTGTGATGAATAATTGAGTAAACTAGTGAGAATCAGATTGGAGCCGAAACGGAAGCCCACTGTCACCAGTTTAAGATTTAGTCTGGGTTACTGTGTCGAATGAGGTCGAATGCTCAAAGACCGTTTAACTTTTATGAGTTATTGAAATCCCATTCTTCTTTTAATGAATGAAAGCTTTTCAGTCTTGCTCATTGGATCAAGAGGTGCCATGAACTTCTACTAGGACTTTAGTTGAGCAATACCGGAGATGTTATGGAGAAAAACATCATATTTTCAATGATCGTTGATCGATTGCCGATGATATGTGTGTAAGATCAAGTTGGATATGATCATGACTCCCATACATAGGCATGTTTGAATGAAATTCTCTCGTTCAAAGACAAGGTAAAGAGGAAATCTGATTTGATCAAGCTCATCAATTAAAGCTGAGCCTGTATGATCTAACCTCAGCGAGCGGGCGCCGCACTGCATCACCGCTCTGATAACTGCGCCAGCCAGATAAATACCACCTTACACAAGAATGATATCAAAGAATGGAGCTGAGAGATTCTCATCAAAGATTTAATCCACTTCTGCAAAGTCCAGAGCAAGATAAATGAAGGCCTACCTATAAGTATTGCCTAATGAAAATTTTTTCAAAGATCAATTTCAACATCAAGCTTAAATCAAGACTGTAAACCAAATGATATACTGAAAATAAACTTGAGTAATGAGGATGATGTACTTTCATCTCTGCTTCTTGATCAACTTACTATGTACTAAATGATCAGACCCATAAATTTTTCTTTCAGTCAGAAAAAATACATCCAATTACATCAAGTCAGCATAGAAAAGAAATAGAAGTGTTTGACTTGAGTACATATGTATGCAACAAAACTAACCAAAGTCAAAGCATCATATAAACCCACTTGAATCTTTCAAGTTGTATAATATCTTGATGAAATTGGTTGTGGAAAAAAAAATCTCATTGGAAATTTGTAAATATATAGGATTTAGGTCTGTCTCTTTCTTCATGAAATATTGATCATCTATCTTATTTTTCATTTTTTTTTTTGCTCATTTTCCATTTTTGATCTATCCAAACCACTTACACAAAACCATACCCACATTTCCTTCATCATTTCCATCATTTCCATCATCATCGTCATCTTTGATTTTCTACATCCTTACTTTCCAAACCTAAATCACCCTTCCATGTACAAAACCTTAACCCATTCATTTCTATTTCTTCAACCAAGAATCCTTCTTAGAGAAAAAGACCTTATACCATGTACACCATCACAACATTTTCATGTTTCCAAATCCATCAACTCGTACAACCTCAAGCATCAAACACTTTCCAAACCCCCTCCAACCATTCCTTTCCAGCTAAACCTCAACCTCAAAAAAGAATAAAACCTAAATTTGATTCAACTCACATACAAACCTTTTCTTTAACTTGGCTCAAAACCCTGTGTTCTATCCAAAAAAGGGTTTTTATTCATACACAAACCCATCCGCTAAAAATTCTCAAGGTGTAGATCTATGAAATCCATTTGTTAAAACCGAATCTATGAATTCCAATTCGAACGGGTTTCTATATTTATGTATAGAAAAAATCGGTTTTTTGGAGCATGAGTGTTTTTTTAATTTTGATGTTTTTCAGGATTTTTGGTGGGTTGGTTTGGTTTGGTTTGATGAGGTTTTGGTTGATGAGGTTTTGATTGATGAGGTTTTGATTGATCATTTGGTTTAAATTGATGAATTCCCAAACGACCGTGTGGTTCACTTTGAGAAATCGAAGAATACTGAGGTTTAAATTGAGAAACCGAAGAATACTGTGCTTGAGGAATGATTTTGTTTTGACAGATTAATTTCTGAGGAGCTCTATGACTATGTTCAGCTGATTGTTGTTGTTTGGCTTGATGAAGGATCGAAACCAAAGCAGTTTGAATGAATGGAACTAATTGAGGAATAGTAAGTAGATGTAAAGAAACATAAGGATGAACCACGTAATAATAATCTAAAGGAAAAACCACACAAGATCAGTTAATTTGATTCTCGAAATAGATATGGATAGATAATCAAGATTACCTTTCAATAACCAATTCTCAGGTTTAGCTAAATCCAAATTAATAGTCAATAAGTTTGGATGACCATGAATAGGTTGAACACCATACTGTAAGATCAACCTAAGAGCCGCCACAAACTTCTTTCTCAAACTCTTTCGAACGACAGCAGATGAATGAGTGGTTTTGATTTTCAAAGAGAATGATAATCGTAATTGATACCTAGGTTTTTTCAGTTTAGATAATCTTTGATTTTTTTTGAGATTTGCAATGAGTTGATCTTGTGGTGAGAAACAAGAAGATAAAGATTTGAAGTTTTGTTGTTGGTTTGAGATGATGATGGTTGATGGATGGAATGAGATTAGTTTGAAATGAGTTGATTGATGAATGAAAGATTGATTGGATTGGTAAGTTGATGATAAGAACTTATGAGTATTTGGTTGATTGAATGATAATGAAATGATTCTTAGTGAAATCTGAGATTGGTAAGCCAATAGGTTCATTCAGAATACTTCGAATCATCATTCTAAGCCAATCAAGTCACCAATCACAAATCACACATTCTCAATGGATGGTAACACATAACTTAAGCTGACTTGGTAACTTAAGCTGACTTAACTTAAGTCGATCGACTAAACCAATCAGCTCAGCATCACACAACCTTCAGTTCATTCGATTTGTTATTCGATAATCCAAAAGATGGAAAAGAAAGATCAAAACGAAATCAGTTCAAGTTTATCCGAATTCCTACACGATTTACCAGAACAAACTCTTTCTAGATTATACGAATCACCTTCAAGTTGTTTATCAATCTTTAGATTATTACCTTCCTTAGCAAGACATTTGATTTTAAATTCACTTTGGTCTTCTATTCATTCTTTTAATCTCACTCAACTTAAACTTTGGTCTACTTCAATTAAATTTGAATCTAATCAAAGCTCTCAATCGTGATTATTGTTTCTCATTCAAAACTAACTATATCACTGATCATCCTAAAAACTGACCATCTTTTGTTTTCTTTTCGGGTTTAGACAACTAGACAGCACTCTAGCCAAACTAATTCATCTCCATCTAATCCATTCATCAAACCTCACCCTACATCCCACCTTCAAACAAAACTTTCAACTAGCCCTAACCGGAGGGTAATTAAAATCCAATCCCAACCCCAAACCCCTCAAACCCAAACTAATGAACTGTTTCTTTGGGTGGTTTTAAGTGGGGATCATAAATCGTTTGGATTACCATGTAAAACTTCATCAAAAGTTGATCTTCTTACTCTAGACCAATATGCCAAACAAAATTGGGAAGTCAGTCACCAAACCACTCACTCACAAACAAGGAAAACTTCCAAATTGATTAAGTTTTTTTTGGGGGGGTTAGACGATTTTACATTTTATGGTAGGATCTAATTGGTCAAACAGACCTAGTTCAAAGATCATCACTTTACTTACTTTTAGTGGTTTGATTTCTTCTCAGTTTGTAATCTTTCCATTCGTCTATTCCAAGTTTCTATAAAAAAAAACCTGATTTTGTTGATTTTTTTGATTTTTTGGGGGGGGGGGGTTTGATAGGAATTCTAAGATCACTTCTGTTGGGTTTCAGTTCTTGTTAGATGATATCAATACTCAATTATGGGAACTCTTATTACAATACCTCAAGATGGCAGAAGTAAGTTGTTTTTTTCCTCAGAACACTAATAATATGGGTGATTGGTTTAAGATCTGATGGGGATGATTTTTGGGGGGTTTAGGCTAATGATTTGGATATTGTGGATGTGCTTTCTTGTTTGTTTATGTTGGGTAGTTTAGAATTAGGTAAAGTTTAGTCATACCTTTTTTCTTTTTTAGAAAACCTTTTTCTTCCCAGATCTTTGAATGCGTTTTGGGGAATCTTATGGTGTTTCTTTTTTGGTTGGTGCAGGAATACTCTATGAAGAATTTCTCGGATACTCAAGTTCAGGTCTTAAATGATTTAGTAGACTACGGTTTAGTTTATTTAACTCAAGTAAGTTCTTCTTTCATCATCATTTTCAACTTTTTCTTTCAATCAAATTCCATTCTGATGAATGTTGGTTTTTTGTGTTGGGGGGGTTTCTTTTCGACAAGTCTAAAACGTTTTATCCTACTAGATTAGTCACTACACTTACTTCTACTGCACCACCGATCGTTTCAAACCCATCAGACCAATCATCATCAGACCCCAACGAGTTTTTAATCCTAGAAACCAATTACCGAATCTACGCCTATACCAGTAATCCATTTCCCATTCACTTTTCCATCAAAAAAATCCAACAAACTAAGCCATGATTCTTTTTTTTGGGGGGGGTTAGGTAATCCATTACAAATCGCGATCTTGAATCTGTTTATAAGTTTTAAATCAAGGTTTCCGAACCTGGTCATCGGATCGATCACACGAGAAAGTATTAAGATGGCTTTTAAGAATGGGATTCGAGCTGATCAGATTATATCTTATTTGGAATTCCATTCACATTCTCAGATGAAGTTATTGAAACCTATTTTGCCTAATACTGTTGTGGATCAGATTAGGTTGTGGGAACTTGAAAAGAATAGGGTTAGGGATCAAGAAGGTAAGATTTTTGATCTGAACCAAATAAAACACAAACCAATTGAGTTGACGTATTGTTTCTTGACTTTTGACTTTTTTTGGTTTTTTTTTGAAAAAAGGTTATCTTTATGAAGATTTTAAATCTGTTTCTGATTACGAAATCGTTATTAATTATTCAAAACAGATTGATATTATCTTATGGGAGAATCCAGAATTAAAGAAATTCTTTGTGAGTTTAGATGGACATACTGCTCTTCGAGAGTTTATTAAGAGAAGGATTATGTCCAATGGGAATTGAAGGGAAACTTAAAATCAAGAATCTGGAATATATGTATACGGAAAAATCAAAAAAACATCAAAGTAATCAAAGGATCAAAAGAATTGAAGAATTGAAGAATTGATACGTTGATACATCAAAAAATGTTCCAAGAATAAAAGGTCAAAAACATTAAAAGATCAAAAAATAAAGGATCAAGAACATCAAAACATCGAAACATCGAACCATCAAGAAAATCAAAAACATCAAAACATCAAAAACATCAAAAACATCAAAATAATTAAAGATGAAGAGATGAAAGATGAAAGATGGAGGGGGAAGGGGAGAAGTGAAATAAAAATGATGGCCAAAAAGTTTTCGTGTATTTTTTTTGAGTGTAGGTAGTGTATGAAAACGAAATTCAAAAAAATTAAAAGTTTTAATTAAACTGTGATAATTTATGGAACGATTTCATCAGCATTGTTTTTTGGGAAAAGACTGAGTTCTTACTATGAAAGAGATTGATTCTTTTTGATGATTTATAAACTCTTTTGGAATCTTACATGATGGTGAGGTACTCAGTGCGGGTCTTTGGTTGGAATAGATCTTTGAAAAGATGAACAGAGTAAGAGGTTTAAGTCTGCTATGGGTTTGTGTTTTTTTGGTTTGTGTTGGTGATTTGGACTTTGATTTGATGGATGTGAATCAGAATAGGCTTAGATTAGTTGGTTGGTGAGATGATTTGTATTGATCACGATACCTACTTAAAGCAATAGAACTCAAGCTTCAATAGAAATTGATAAAGGAATATGTTGAAGACCTGAGTAGGTTTGGTTTGGAATTTGATCAAGTTTTGCATTTGAAACGAATTGATTGATATTACGAGGTTATAAGAACCAGAAGTTAGAACAGATGGGTCATTCAGATCACTTTATGTAGTACAAGATACTATGTATATACATTGAAAAACCTTTCCACTACAATCTACTACATACTACTACTATGTTGATTTGTTTAGAAAAATGAGAAAGGAAAGAAAGGATTGTGTTTGGGGGGGGGGGTTTTGGTTTTGGGTTACAAGTTGAGAGATTTGTAAAGCGCGTGAAGAATTAGAAAAGGTTCAAAAAAAATGGAATGGATAGTGTACTCTGATTGATCGTATTACAAAGAGAACAAAGGGTTTCAATTTTTGGGATGAATTGGGTTTACAAGACGGTTAAGACTCAGAGCTTTGAATAAGTTGAGCAAGTATACAATCTTTGGCTGTTTGTGAACCTGTAGGCTAATTCAATTCAAAAAAAAAAATCAAAAAAAGTACAAAAAGGATCCCAGAAAAGTTAATTTCTGGATTAAAATCATTGAAATAAAAAAAAATGAAAAAAGGGTATAAACTTACTAGAGATGTTGCACAACAATAAGCCCACCAAGTTGGGTAATCTTGGTTACAAATAAACTGATTTTGAGTAGAAGTATAAGTAGCATTTATAGCTAAAGCAAATAAAAAAAAATGAAATTAATGATCTTTTGTTTTCTTTTCTTGTTTGGAGTTTGGAAAGAAGAAGTAGATGAAGAAATATACCATTTCGTACTCTTATGTACTTGTTTGGATAAGTAGATTCAGCAGAACCAGAAGCACAGATTCCTATTAGATATGATTTCTTTTGGGTCTCGGTATTCTCGCATTTAAAGGTTATGGTAGAACTTGTTAATTTGGAAAAGACGGTTATGGAAAGTAAAGTTGAAAGAAATGAAAATCGGTTAAAGAATTGCATTTTGTTTGAAAATTAAGTGGTTGGCTGGATGAAGCGGTTTTAAATAGAGATGATCAGGTTTGATAGACTGAGTGAGTGAGTGGATGATGGGACCCAAGGAAGAAGAAAAGGTGAGGTTTTTATAACGAATTCAAAGCTAGATTTTTTTTTCCCGGAATTCGACTTTAACCAAAGCGATCTTAAAAGAAATACAAATCTTGAAAACAGTCTTGATCAAGTATTACATAAAGTGTACTATAGATGAGACTTGTACATTAGAAACTACGCATCATCTTCATGATCATCAAAGAAATGAAGTCTTATTCTTATTCGATGAAATCAGATTAGATTTCTACATCACTTCAACGGTAAGATATCTGATTCACATACATATATCATCGCATACTGGATCTTAGACTTGCTTTAGATGCACTTTATAAAGATGATGATGATATGAATCGAATCTGCCAAGGATTCTATTTTGTAAAGTTTGCATTAACTTTGAAGATGGTACGTATTTCCAGAACAACAAGTTTGTGAGATTTAAAGAGTGCATTGCCTGCCAAAGAAAAAAGAGATTTGGGAAAGAGCTTTTGCCCTAGAGATATGCGAAGGATCGAGGAGAAAAGGCTGGGGTACATACATTACCACTAGTGCGAACTTTTTGGTTGGTCATGACTCATGAGGATTAGACCCTCGAACCGATAACTCCAGCTCTAGCTCCAACTCCAACTCCAACTCCATCCGACTCGTTAGCCCGAACTATGACAAGGGTTAAATACAGGCTAGATATATAATTATTTGTTTTTGTCTTCTTTGATGAGGTTTTGTATCGATCTATTTCTTTAGGATATGCTTTCTTTATATCTGATCTGATCTGAACTTAAATAAATTCGATCGAAACTTCGGCTTTCTATGATTAAGAGACTGACTTTGTTATAAAGAAATCTTTACCTCTTATATGCTCGATATCTTTAAAGGATTCATTCAAAGAATTCAAGATTTCTAGATTCATCATGATTTACTTTCGTTCCATCTAAAACCGTCAAGATACATAAATCGCTTTTCTATTCACTTTCTGACTTGTAATGACATCACTTCAGACTTTTTCACTAAAACCTAAGGATGATGGGCCAGTACATCTGCAGGAAAAGAGCGATAGTCAGTCGGTTTTCTGCAATGCATGAACATCAAATCCACTTGTAATGAAATTCTCTATCCTTTTTCATTTCATGTTCTTTTTGAATAAATTTCTTTGAAATCAAAACCCTGATCTTAACCATCTTGTGAAAACCTCATTGACCTGCCTCAAAAAACTCATTGACTTGTCTGATCATGACCGGTAAAACATCTTTTATCAAAAGATTTCAAAAAATTGTTTCGAAATTGAACGGGTTCCCAAGTTTTTGATATCTTATCTACCTCAGAATTAGATCAAATCATCTGCTTTATAATCATTCTATGAAATTGTCTGTTGTTTTAATATTTGAAGTCTTCCTAGTTGATGATTCTTATTTAATGTATGTTTCTTACCTCATTAAGGTATATGATCAACCCCAAAAACCAACTGAAGTCAATTCTGCGCTCTTGAAACTTTGGCTTGATCATGAACCTAACTTGAGTAGCTTCTTTGATCTCTTTTTCAATTCTAATTTTCTCCTAAAACAGGTCCAATATAATCATCAAAGCAGTATATATTTCGTGATCTTGATTCTTGAAGTTTTCTTTACTTTCTAAATCAAACAATAGATTTTTCCAAAACAGATCAAGTTTTCTTGGGTTCTCAAGTCAAGAATCTTCTGGCTTGAAAGATTATCTTTTACTTGGAAAATGTGAGTCATTTTTCATGGGAGTCTTTTGGCCTTCAATTGTGTCACACTGCATTGTGAGCTGATGATCAGCTACCACTTTACAATTTATTTATGTGGGTTGATCTCTTCACTTTGCATTTGTAAGATCCAAATGAAATAGACAATGCCTCTTCTCTTTTGATGTAGCATGTTTTTCTATTCTTTCTAAGACTTGATCAAGTAGAGGCCAAAGTGTATATGAAAACAAAGTCTTTGAGTACAAGCCAAATGTGTTGTGTCTCATTCTCCATCATGATTGGGTTGACCGTTGCAAGCTTCAGCTCGGTGTGTTTGATCAGGGCCCCGGCCAGTCAGAGTCTGAAGACCGAGTGGTAGTACAGATTCATATTCAGAAAGGGTCGATCAACAACTAATTCAATCCAAGTCAAGAACCAACCAGATACAACATCAGAACACATCACCACCCAGGTCCCAGAGCCACCTCGCTGTTCAGGATCATTCTCAATCAATGTTCCAGAAGATTCAATTTCCAAAACACAATCGATCAACCTGAACCATTCAAACGATGGCATCACTTCCCACATCATCAAATCAAACCGAAACCTTGTCAATCTTACCTCGTCATATCTCAATATATCTTACATCCCAAAATATAATTATCAAACCTGGTCGACTGAAAGAAACCGAACCCGCCAAGGTAGCTAGTTTCGAGTATCATCCTCAATCGGCATTAGAAGTCATCGAGAAATGGAATGAACCCTCAAGCTCTTTATCATCTGATTCTTCGTTAATCAAAGCTGAATTTGATGGATTAGTTGGAATTCTTAAATTGTTTCATGGTGAGTCATGTTTTCTTCAAAAGATCTTTTAGATTGAGATAACCCGTATTATTTGATCTGATCCTCATGATCTCAACTTATTCTGTTTGATTTTAACAGATTCATATTTGATTTTGATCTCATCTCAATCAATTTCAGGTTCATTCAAAGCTTTTCAAAATAAAAAAATCTATAACATAAAACATGTAATAGCCTTACCATTAAATCATAGGAAAGCCACGTTAATCTTAAAAGATTATCTTAAGCGGAAATCTCCAGTCGATTTCACATCTCCATCCAACACGATCAATCAAAACCTTTTAGTGGATCTTCCGAGTGAAAGTGATGAAAGTTCAGATCCTGAAACTTCAAGTCCTAGTCCTCCAGAAGCTGATGAAGATCCACCACCCGTACTCATCGACAGTTTATCTAAAGATCATATTATTCCTTCTACAGCCTCAGCTCGTAAGATTAGCTTAGGACGACTTTTTTGGAAACCTAAACCTAATCGTGCAAGTCGTTCTGTGTCAGTTCAGGTATCAAAAGAGGACCTTTTAACCGTTCCAGAACATGATAAACCATCAGCTTCAATTCCAGTCACTCCTTTACTAAGTTCGGATCCTGTGCCGAACACTCCTATAACCGTTACAAGCCCATCTCAAGAAGACTCCAAAGTTGAAAGCAAGACTCATGACTCAGCTGCTCGTCTAACACTTGATCTTAAGATTATGAAAGAGTTATGTGCTGAGTTATCTCATGGTGGGATGTATTACGCCTTAGATTGGGATCTCACTCATCGATTACAAGCACAATCGAAATCTTCTCAAAGAGAGAGTGTAAGCTCTGATGTGGCTATATCATCATCTTCCGGTATAGCAGGAGATTCAAAACAGACGGTGCGTTGCAAAAATCAATCAACTCGCTTGAAAGAATGTTTGGCTGATGAACATGTGTTATGGTGACAATACAGGATCAGGAATTAGCGCAAGATCCGCAAGCTGCTCAATATCTCTATCAACAAGCCGATCGAAGATTTTGGTGGAATCATCATATGATTGAACCATTTATTCAAGCTGGTGTTAGTCGAATTTCCTAAATATACCATCAAAATCTAGGACTAATGTGCGTATTTCTTCCAAAAACGTTTATCAAATTCAAACTTTTAAAACAGTTAAACTCACTTATATATGTGATCATACAAGGTTATGTAGAATCGACTACCATTTATTTCCCGATTCCAATCCGATCCTCAACTTCAAAAGCCACAGATTCTCAAGTTGAAGTCAACGATTTACATCCGATCGAATTTGGCATCATTTCCAGAAGATCGATCGAACGACACGGATTACGTTATCAACGTCGTGGGATCGATTTGAATGGTTCGACGGCTAATTTTGTGGAAACGGAATGCTTGATGGGATCTCATCTTTTTAAGGATCCTCATCAAGATCAACTTTGGAGTTTTGTACAGATCAGAGGTAGTATTCCATTATTTTGGAATCAAACTCCTTGGGCACTTAAACCTCCACCTGTACTTGAAGGAACTCAAATTGAAAACTTGGGTAAATCGATCTTCTTCAAACGTTTTTCATTTGTTTTGATAATCTTGATTTTCGATTGATGACTTAACCTTTCTGGTGCTGGTCCTGGGCTTTTGTTATAGATGCACTTCGAAAACATTTTATTACACAAACTCATCGATATGGTGATATATTGATAGTTTGTTTAGCAGAAAAAACGGGAAACGAAGGTAAATTGGTTAATGAATATGAACATCAAGTTGAAGTTCTTAATCAACAACCCTCCACAACCGATTTGAGATCCAACATTAAATATCTTGGATGGGATTTTCATAAAGAATGTAAAGGAATGCATTATGAAAAGATATCTAATTTGATGGATGAATCATTAGATGAATTACTCAAACATGGGTAAGTTCTTTATTTTTTTAAAAACTTATCTCATCCTTTTTGGCTTTCTTCTAAGCTAGATTGATTTTCAATGGTTTTCTTTTGACAGTTATTTCTCATCAGATGGTAAACTTCAAACTGGTGTGATTAGAACATCTTGTATTGATTGTTTAGATCGAACAAATGTAGTTCAAGCTAGGTTTTCAAAAGAAATCTTAAACCAATTTCTCATTCATCTTGGTTTACCTGATCATCCTTCAAATTCACCAAATTCAGATGGTGGAATGGATGTTTCGTTTAATGAGATGTGGGCCAATAATGGTGATCAGATTAGTAAACAGTATGCTGGTACATCAGCTCTTAAAGGTGATTTTGTTAGGTTTGTGTTGATTGATTGAAGTTCTTGTGGGCCTCTTTCTTTAAAGTTGAATCTTGGTGGTTTTCTTTTTGGTGGGACGTAGGACCGGTAAGAGGGATTGGAGAGGGATCGTCAATGATGCTACTAATTCGGTGGCAAGGATGTGGCTGAATTCTATGACGGATTTCTTTAAACAGACTGTGCTTGATTAGTAAGCCTTGAAAGATCTCATAAAGACATGATGAGTTGGATTTGATTGATTTTTCTTGGTTCTTTAGTGCGCTTGGGGTTAACCATGCCACTTTTTCACAATTTCAAGATAGTTTGAATGTCACTGATCCAGGTCAATTACTTCGACTTTCAAAAGTTAGATCGATTGCTAGTAAGTTTTTTTCCTCCCCTAGATCTTACTTGAATGATGTGTTTTTGATGTGATGTTGCTTTTTTTTGTGAAACAGTTGATACAGCATCTCAATATGTTTTACCTGAAGGAGAATCTAAAATATCTGGTTGGAGTTTATTAACACCTTTACAACCTAATACAAAACAATGTAGTGAAGGACTTATTGAGCGAGTTGTATTGTTGAGTAATAAAGCTATTTATGTGGTCAATTACGATTATGGATTACAAAAAGTAGGTAAAGTCATCCATAAGATCTCGCTAAATTTATCCTGAACGCATGTTGATGGGGTTTATCGTTTGATGTGGGTATACTCATAGGTAGAAGAGTTTACGAGGATCGGATTGGATGATATCATCAAGATTCAAAGAGGTAAACGATCAAATCTCAAAGTTTCATGTAAAACAAAGCCAACTGATAGATGTTTGGTCATTTTATGATGATTTTACATTTATGTACAGGTGTTTATATTACTTCATGTTTAGAAGAAAGTGAAAAAGATGAAAAAGAAAATTATGGATTTGTGATCCATTACGATATGATGGGGCGAAGCCAGAAAGCGACGGAATTGGGAAACCAAAGAACAAACGAGTTGAAAGAAACAATAGTAGAAAGAATAATTTCCTTTAAAGTGATTAGATCGAGTAGTAGTGATCATCAAAATGAAAAGAGTTGTGAAGAGATCAGTTTAGAGATTTTGAAGATGATTGAATCGATTGATGTAGAAAGGTTTCAAGATAAGATTTTCGTAGAATGTATTTTAAGTTTAGAAGAAGTTGAAAAGATGACAAGTTTATTGGCACGGGTTACTAGAGGTGTTAGACATTTGATTTGGTAAAGTGTTTATCTTGTTTGAGTTGATTGATGAAAATTCAATTCCAAGTGAAAGTTTTGTAATTTGTTTTAGTTTATCTGTTTTCTTTATTTTTAAAATGTTTTCTTTTTATACTTGTAAACCTATTATTTAATAGAATGTAAATAATTTATTTTTGATCTTTTCTTTTGCATCTGGTTGATCATGATAAGAATGAAATCACTAATTCTGAAGTTGTTGTAGAGATTATGAAATACAATCAAGTTTGTGTAGAAGCCAAAAACTTCATTTTGATCAAGAAAAACGGAGTTTTGGGCTGAAGATTATAATTTTTGAGTTCCAAAGATTAGCCCAATGGAGCTCAGATCTTCAAGTCTGATGTCTTGATCAACATCATTTTGATGTGAGTTCTTTTGAATGTGTGAAGCAAAATATTAAACTTCAAATCGGACCCCGCACTCAAAATTTGGAGGTTTTGTTTCGAAAGGTTTTGATATTTAAAGATCTACAAGAATTCCCAAATCTTGTTTTCTCAAGAATACAAACTTTAGATTGACGCGTTTCGTTCTGTCTACTCAAAGCGAATGATGGATTCAGAAAAAGAAACTTCAAAAACCATCAAATCACCAACCACCAAATCAAATCAAATCACACTATACTCAGTTTTACCTGGTAAGTTTTTCTCTAAACCAATCAAATATGTAATTTAAACAAAAACGAATACAAAGTCATTAACGAAAAGAATGTTTTACTGATTTATTTTTTCCGCTTCATTGTAGGTTTACAACTTTTATCAATCGTTTCACCCTTTGTATTATTATTAAGAAAGAATTCAATCACAGGATATTTTAGATTAAATGGAGTTTTGACTTTTGGAATTGGTGGTAGTCTTGGAATTGCAAATGCAACATTAAGACCGATTCCACGTGTAGAACAAACTCATGAAAGAGTTAGGTTAAATGTATGTCCAAGTTTTTTTTTTCTCAGTATTGATGATTTCATTAATATTGATTTTGGATTGGTTCTTGTTTTTTTTTTTTTGTGAAAAAAGGATTTTTCAATTATCGGTGGTAGCTTGGGTTCTTTAATCATTTCAACTTTTTTTGCTCATCGTGGAATTTTAAAAGTTTTAAGTTTAATTCCAGGTGGTGCAAGTTTTGGTATTGCTACTGGATTCTTAACTGGAATCATTAATACTAAATCAGATAAATCAAATTAAAACAAAGAAAAAGGTTTTACATTTGATCTGAAGAAATGGATTAATCATATTTTCTTTTTTTAGTCATTAATTTATCGAAACGAAAAAAAACAATCAAATGTTAACAAACACTTCAATCAAATGCTTAGGTTATCGTGCTTACCATTTTTAAAATTTCTCATAAATCATTATATCTTTTTTGAAGGTTGTAAAAGATTATTATTTAATGTAATCTCGTATTCTTGTACATACGTATGTAAAAATTCGTCTCTTTTTCAAACTGACGTTAGAATGTTTTTAAATGTAAATACAATTCATCAGTAAATCCAATGAAGTTTGCATATCAACTGTCTCAAATATGTAGTGGAGAAAATTCATTTGCAATAAGTTAGTCTCATGCAGAATAGCCAGGCAAGCTGCAAGACAAAAGTAAGCTGGTTCATAATTTCACGTCCTTATAGCACTGTGTGATGGAATAACTCTCTTTTGTTTTGCAAGATGATTGTATAACAGCTTATGATATGAGTAGCCAATCTAGTAAACGTATACAGAGTCTGTAAGTGATATAAGTGGTTACTTCCCCAAAGAAAAGATTCTGGTTCCTTCAATCTTGCAAGCTCTGAGACTGCACCACAAAAATGAACAAGTTCCCCTGCTCATCAAGGCTTGCTCAAGAAGTAGTGGGACTCAGTTAAGTTGACTGCAAGTCAATAAGCAAATATGTGTTGATGATGCTTTGATCATAAGGGTAAACCAGCAACAAATGGACACTAGACATTGACTGAACAATTGTTTTATCCACTCTTTGATTACAAGTGTGATGTAATGATAGTCAAAGCCAAATGCAGGTCAGTGTTTTGTCACAAATCAAACAATATCCAAGTAAAGTGATCAAACAGGGTCAAAATCTGCTAGATGGTAAAATTTCGGTACTAGAAATCCGCCTGATCCTAGATCGAAAGAGCAAGGCAACCAACCCAAAGATGTGTCACTGAAAATAAGGCTGGTAGTATACACTAACTCTGTAGTAAAGTTGATTGCACTCAACACTTTATAGGTAAGGAACCAAAGACAGGTAAACAAGAGATACTTCTCCATATACATGTATGTATGATGATTGGATTGAATCAGCTACAAACATATAGAATGACGTGCATGTTTGTGTCGATCGGATCTCAATATTTACAAATTCTTTAATGTATATAGTATTTCCCAAATTCTTTGTAGTCTTTTGTGACCGGGACTGATACAATCAGGCTTACTAAATTGGCTGACAATCCGTACAAGCTATCAAAAGAATGAACAATAAAGACAAGTGATTAGAAATCATATCTGAACTTCGGCGATGATAAGAAAGAAAGATTTTACTTACATACGTAGGGCGAAACACCCACGTCACGGGGACAGTAATACATATCATTCTTAATACTCGTGCAAGCTGAACATATACGTGAAAAGAAGATGTCATGGATTTGGTTGAGAAAAAGATGTGATCAAGGGATGAGCAATAGAGAGAGAAAGAAAAGGTGTACTTACAATAGGCATTCCTATTATTAATCTTGCGAGGGGCTGGACCATACGCTTTGCACTGTTGAAGAGTACCAGGTAGGTTCTTCGAAACTTCGCTTTGGAGTTGACAACCAGTCATATTAATCACAATATCACCTACCGATGTAATGATCACAGAACAATTAGGTGTAAATCATCATGCGTGTTTGTATAAATACTAGAGCTAGTGGTGCAACTTTACCATCTCCACCGCAACTGTTAGGTTGACAAAAAAATCCAAAAAACTTTCCACTTGAGGAGCCACCGTCTACCTGCTGACAAACTGTGTCAAAGCAGAAACAGAAACACTTAGATCTGAAATTTATGCAAGAAACTAGAATGCAATGAAAATCACTCACCTGAGGTCTCGCCCGAATCGCGCGAAGCAAATCCGTAGTTACATACCGCCGCGATACCAGGCTTATTGCGCGCTGTTATCAAAGCAGGTAATGAGAGAATCATACACAAGACAAAAACCTTGATAAAACCTTTTGAGGACATCTTTGGGTATGTTAAGGAAAAAAGAATTGGTAGGTGATGGGAATCCAGCGGTGACGGTAGAAGCGGTCTATTTAAGATCTTTCTGTTCACCTGGCGGTGCTTGCAGATTCTTGGTGGCGTGGTACTCAATAGGGATAAGGGTCCTCAAGTCCACCAAAGAAGAGTGCGTTTGAATTGAAGCTTGACCCTTCCGAATTGTTCATTTATTTAGCGCCCCTTGTTTCAAGTTAAGCAGTGGCTCAGCGGTGCATGTAGTTTATGATGTTTATGCGCAACTCGCTCATATATCCGGATTCCGGGGGGGATTCCGCGTGAGTACAACTTGGACCCTGCTCGATTTTCTTTGACTTGAGGACGCCTATCTGTCACAAGATTCTGTTGGTGATAACTTGGTAAGTTTAGGTCTCCAGGTTGTGGCAGCTTACAATGAATCATTCAATTAGCAATGGTCAGTGTCAGTTTCCTTAGCCAAGAAAGTTGCCAAGGAGGAAGAGACTTTGATCCTGGACTCTTAGAATGATCTTGCTTGATCCCGAGTATTGGACAGAAAAATTGTATGGCAAGTCATTTTCGCACTCTCCTTTACTGCACAACTCCAAACACCAGGACAATGTAAACATAATCTGTATCTTATCAAGGAGTCAAAGGTAAATAACAGTCCTGGCCACTGCTTTTCCTTGACGGCTATATAAGTAGCTGATGTCCTCCGTGCAACTCACTGCAGACACCAGTCAGCAGGAAACAATTGTATGCAAATCATATTTTAGATTTATTACAATCTTTTTCATCAACTGTCTTCATCACTCTTGACTTTCAAGACCCAATCTATTTAATCTTTTTGTTTTTTTTTCTAGAATTTAGAAACACTCAAATTTAAACAAAATCTACAAATTTATCACAAAATAAAAATAGCTTAAATAATACTACAAAACAAATGAAAAAAAAGAAAACCGAATCCACAAAATGTAAGAAACCAAAAAAAAAATGTGTAAAGAAGCCAAAAAATGATTGTTTTTTGTGGTTGTTGTTGTTGTGAAACCCATAAAAAAGATAACCCCATAGAAACAAATTAAAGGAACCAATCTAGTACATGATTGTGTTTTTTTCCTCCAACAGTTTTTTTATTCTAAGAACCTTAACTTTCTACACAAAACTTTCAAACATCCATCAAAAAACCAACATAAGTAACCATATGTGACGTGTATATGTATCTTTCCTTTCTTGTTTTGCATGTCTGTTGTTTAACCCACACTTTCAAAACTATCATTCATAGTATATTTTAAAACACCTTCATCAGATAAATGTCCATCAGCTCCCATCACACTTTCATGTCCAAAAGTAGTAAGTAAAAGTCCAAGTTCTTTAGTTCCTTGAACAACCGAAGGAACTCGTAACTATCAAAGCAAAAAGAAAAACCCATCAATAAGTTTCATTGTAATAAATAAAATCAAGAATGTAAAAAAAAGACTGACAAGTAAAGTAGCATCAAACATAACACCTAGTAAATTATTGGCTTTGGCAAATCTGGTGGCTTCTATCATACTTGAACATCTTCGATCATCTAGTTCTCTATTAGTAGCTAATAATGATTGTCCATCAGAGCTCAAACCAGCTACTCCACAAAATGAAGCAAAGAAGACGGCATCTAAACAAAGAGATTTCATCATAAAATTTGTCAGCTTAGTGTGATCAACATGTCCGAAAAAATATACTCACAATTAGGTTGTTTCCAATTCAAGGCTGTACATACAGATGGATCCAATGAAGAAAGGACTAATCTTCTCCTTAACTTTGTTGAACCAGTTCGATCATTCGTTTCAGCAGCTTCATAAATCGTCTTTAGTACAGCGTCCACAAGTGTATCGAGATCTAAACCATTACAATAACCTATTGTAGCTCCAATCATACCACCTCGGTTACCAATCTTTCCACTTTCGATCTCAAGGTTAAGTCCAAATCTTGCTGGCATACGAATCAAGACGTCCTTTAAACACGCCATTGATTGTCCAATAAGTGTATGCCATCTTGCAGCAGTCAAATCTTCCTGTACATCTGGTATGATATCATCAAGAGTACATTTGAGTTGGATAGCTAACGTATTGAATTGTTCACTCGTCAAAGCACAAATTTGAACATCTAAACCTCCCAGTGATAAAGTAGCTTTAGGATAAACCACTGGTACACCATCGCGAGTGACTTGGACTATTACACGAACATATTCACCCGATAGTGATGAAGATGTAACAAAGGCAGTGGTAGGATGAGGCGTCGAAGGGGTACCGGCTGGCGAAGTGACTGGAGATTCGATAGAAGAGGGGTTGACTCCTGCTGTCCCTGTTCCAACACCTGATACATTAGATGTAGCTTTCCAATAAGTTTCGACTCGTCCACCAAGCGAAAGTTGAACGCCTTGGAAAGGGCTGATCACATTCAACTCAAAGGCTACCTCGCCAATCACTTTGAGATGTTTGTCCAAGAGTGGTAACACATATGATTTATGGTTCCATGAATCCCTGAACGTAGACGGAAGGGCTGCTGCCTTACCCATGATCCGTGTTCCAAAAGTAGGAAACAAATCAAACTCGAGAGCAAATTGATCAAGAGCATCAGTATGAAATGCAAACGATTCATGTTCATAATCAAGTGGTAAGATCGTGCTATGAACAGCTGAAGATGGGTCAGCTCGATTACTAATCACTAATTTCAGTGAAGTAAGCTCGGGCTGGCCGTAGAGTTGAACAACAGGACGAAGGTTACGTGACGTATTGGGATGACCAAGAGATAATTGGATGAGTGCCTTCTTGTCCAAGTAGTTGTGACCATAAATCCGGAATGGCATGATCGGTGGAGGTAATGACAAATCTGGTATCAGATCAACATCAAGATCGTTGCCTTGAAGCTCGGAGGATGCCCCTGTCATGAAACTACTACCCGACTTATACCCGTCCTGTGGAGCAGATTGGCCTGTTCGATTGATACTCCAAGGTGAGGTATCAACATCGGGCTTAGCACAAATTGATTTTGGACCGATACAGCCTTCAGCAAGTAAAAGATTGACGCAATCAATATGGCCTCGCCATGCAGCGTAGTGAATTGGGGGTTTTCGACTTTCATCCAACATTTGACAATTGGATTGTGCTTCGATCAAAACCTTTACACAAACACTATGCCCTTCACTAGCAGCATGAAAAAGTGGTGTCCATTGATTGAATTTATCGAGTTCATTAACATTTGCACCTGAATCAACCAACAGATGTAACAGATCGGCATGACCTTCACGAGCCGCAAGATGCTGAGGCCACATTCCTTCATGATTGGCCAAGATCTGGGCGCCACGCTTGAGCATCATGACAGCGATTTCTTGATGGCCATACTGGCAAGCGAGCGATAATGGAACGAAGTCGGCATGCTGTTTCGGGTCGACGGTAACCCCACTATCGAGCAAAGTACGGACACATTCGGTGTGGCCCTTGGTGACGGCGTAAATCAGAGGTGTATATCCATCGTGATCAGATGAGTATGCATTGGCACCACAACTGAGAAGAAGATTACAAGCTGCAGCGTGTCCATTCATAGCAGCATAATGCAACGGTTGACGACCATAGACATCAATGTTCAAGACTGAGACCTTATGATCGACAGCTTGACGGATGAGACGAGTACGACCGACACTAGCGGCTTCATGTAAGCAGGATCTTCCACTGATGTCATCCACAAACGAAAAGTCAAGCCTGGAAGATGGAATGAGTTCTTGATCCATCATTGCGGAGGAAGGCGTCAAGATTGACATCCTGTTGGCTTTTCCTGCGGGACATGTAGCATCGGAAGGAGAATCTTCTTCATGCAGTGCCGCTTTCCAAAGTATACGACTGATCCGATTGCGAATAGGTGCAGATTGATCAACTGGTGATGAAGGTACATGAAGATTTCGAAGGAGCTCTTGAACTTGATCGCGATTATTATCTTGGACAGCTTTAGTAAGACTAGTCTCAAATTCCTCAAACTCGATCACATCCATTTCGACATCTGTTTCATGATTTGAAATCAACGGAATGATCCGATCACTTGGGATTCCATCAGCGCTAGGATTGCTCGACCAATGCCGCGAGTCGTGATCATCAGAATCAATCAATAGCTCTTCAAGCTCTAGAACATTAGCAGCTGCTACATCATTTAATTCCGCAATACACTCCCGATTGAAAACCGGTTGAACTTCAACTTGACGAGCTAAATAAAGTTCTTTGGTAGTAGATTTAGATCTTTTATCCCATTTTTTTAATATCTTTCGGAATCCAGTTTGATTGATTTCAACAAACGTTTGAAGTTTTCTTAAATCTTTTTCAAAATTTCGAAATCCTTCATAAAGTGTTGTAAAACTTGAATTGGTTTTTGTCATCTTTCGTGTTCTAGAAAGTTGTACAATCTTTCGTTTATCGATTAATGTTCGAAGTCTTACTTTGAGATCTGCTTCTTTTTGCAAATAAAATGCGTTAATCTTTAATCAAATCAAGTAGCAAGGTTAGATAGATGCTCATATTCTCCTTGGAAACATTGAAGAATGATCTAACCTTTTCGAGCTCTCTCTCCAATTTGAAGAAGAAAGCAGCCTTATGAGCCTTCAGATTACTTTCCGCATCCGGTTCACTAAACTCTCCATTGATCACCAAAGGTTGAGGTTGATGATCTTGACGTGAGATGAGATGATTCTTATTCAAATCGGGACTGACGCCGGCTGCAAGGAGAGCAGCATCTGCTGGGCGTCCTTTGGCAAGAGAATTAATAATCTGTCGGACAATTTCTTCAAGGTTGAGGCGCGTCCCTCATCATTTTAAACTTAAAAAGAAGAGAAGATAGAAATGAAAAAAAAGAGAATTTGGTTTACAAACTTTTTTAAGTCCTTTATAATCTAGGTAAGCTACCGACCAAGTCGGAATTTGTTGAGATTGGATTTGTTTTCCGAACTGATTTTTGAAAGTCAAATCGAATTGATTATGAGCTCATCTAAAAACTGAAGTATTGATTGATTGAAGCTGATCTTTAAGAAACTTACCTTCATCGTGATACCAGAAAGCTCGCGGAATTTGAATCGAAGAGTGACAGGCAAGCTCTGAGATGCTACCTTGATGTTGTTCGAGACTGAGTGGTAATGAGTGCAGGAACTAACAGAATATAATTATTAACTGATGAGACGAGGGTTTCGTGTGATGAGAAGCAATTTAGGATGTTGCTGGTACATAAAACGATCAACGGTCAACAAACTTAGATTATGAATTTTAGCAACAACACATCAGGGCAAAGGCTGCATACACTCAAGTCAGTTTCAAAACCAGCCGATACCGTAGACTAAGACTAAGTACTTAATTGTCAAGACTTGCACCAATCAAAAAACTTCAAATATCGATTTCAACTCGTGTCTCCACGCAATCGTCAACTCAAACTTTGACAAATTTTTCAAAAATGGTCAGTTCATTCACTTCAGCATCTCACGTACTCTCTGTCGAACCTCATGATGATCAACACAAATTAACCATTGCTTCCAAATTCAACAAAACTTCAATGCATCTCGATCATTCAACATTAAGATTATTCCAGTCAGATGTTTTACATGTGGCAAAGTGGTAGGAAACGTATGGGATCAATACCTTCAAATCTTACAAAGTGGAGTTTCAGAAGGGTTAGTCGTCTTTTTTCTTGACTCTCAGCTTCATTCTCAATCCAAACACTTAACATTTCTTCTTCTTTTTTTCTCTCTTGATCAATTATAGTGACGCGATGGACGCTTTAGGTTTGAAGAGATATTGTTGTCGTCGAATGGTTTTGACTCATGTGGATCTTATTGAAAAATTACTACAATACAATCGTCGGTGTTTTTTTTTCGAATCGATTTTCGTTTTCTACACAATGGGATGAAAATTGTGACTGATTCTTTTTTGTTTTTGTTTCTTTTGTACTTTAGCTTATGAGAAACGGTCTGATAGGGCTTAAAGCATTCGTACTTCTTTTCTCGGGAGATCTTATTAATCTTGGGTAAAAATCGTTCCAGTCATCTCCACAAATCAAGGTTTCGCTTCCTTGGTCCTTGGCAAAAAAATACCTATTATCTTCGATCCAATTAGAGTCTATCAAGGTTTCTAATTTTGAATAGGATCTCGAATTTGGCCCATGAATTCAACCTTTTGTCTTTGAGATCGATAGGGCGTATCAAGACCATTATGAAATAACTTGAAGATTCAATGAGATCAAAAAAATATTGGATATGTATATATATTAATTTGATAGAGTGGGAGCTTGATCTAGTCTTCCGTTGGATGATCAACCTCGTTCTCGCTATCTTAAGTACACATGTAGATTGTAATGCATCTTCAATTGATATGTGATCATGTCTTGAATCTGTATAGCTTGATATTCACCCTACTGCAATCCATTCACATTCTGCTTACCAGGTATAAGTTGGGCAAAAATGTATGGTGATGTTATGTCTATGTTGGAGCTCAGTGTCTTTGAATGTTGAAAGAATGGGGTGAATTGCCTTAAGATTAAATATACTACGTTCAATTCGGATATTTATTCAGACAAAAGAGGTTGCTTAATGACAAGTCAAGATTTTCATACCATATTCAGCATCCAATGAAGCCGACGGGAGTCTGATGGAGATATGGAGTCGTAAGTTGGCAGTAAAGAAAAGGTAGGCTTGAAAGTTGAGCTGGGTAACATGTAAATTTAACACCTGATGCGGGCTTGGAAACTATACTTCATCAGCTCATGCACATCGCCCCTCCTTGATGAATTCACTCGATAAGGTTGCAATTAAAAGTGAGCGCCAAACCTCTTTTTTTGAAGAAATTGATTTGACCAAATACATAAATAAATGCAAACCAAGTGATGATTGGATTGTAAGGTTTTTGTTTGTATCCTTTTACACTTCAATTTCTGCATCTAAAAAAGTGAAAGAATCGAAAAAGGAAATATGTAGAAGGTTTAATTCTTTAGATTGATTACCTGTGTAAGATATCTTGTTTTTTTGTTTATAGGATAGGATATATCTTTTTGTATGTGTGTACCGAATTTAAAAGTTAAAAAATACTTTGGGGTGGTTCCTTGAACTTTGATTTCACTTTTTGGATTAAAAGATTTTAATTTTACAAATTTGGTAATCAAGAAAAAGTGGAGTTTAGTTTGGATTGCCTTATCTTTTACCGTTTTACCATTTTACCATCCTCAATTACCATCACCCATCACCCATCATCCATCATCATCGTCACCTCAAACCTATTCATAGATTCCATCATATCTTCGTCTCAGAAAATAAAGTCATGTTTAAGCTTTTGAATCTAATCTTCATCGGTTCTCTTTTCGTAAATATCGGATTGGGTATTGATCTTCAAAAACGACAAGATTTAAGTGGTTTACCAGGTTGTGGTCAATCTTGTTTAGTTACATCACTTACGACTAATAGTGGAGGTTGTTCTCAGGTAAATCCATCTATTTACAATCTCTTTCTTATCATAATCAAGTTTACCATACTCATTATGAACCTTGTACTTGCTTTTCTCAATTAGACCGACTTCGCTTGTCTTTGTAAAAGTGAAACTTTTCTTACTGCTTCTACGAAATGTTATGGAACGGATTGTTCGGTAGCCGATTCAGCTGCTGCTACTGCTTGGGGTGTTAAAGTAAGAAACGCTTTGGTTTCCAAACTCAAACGCGTTTACATCAGATTACTTATTTTGGATTTATTGATTCATTTTGTTTGGCTTAGACTTGTGCTTCTATTGGAATTACGATCCCTACTTCTGTGATCAGTCCGGCTAATTCTTCTAATGTTAACAATCCGACTACGAACAGTACTAGTAATACTGTGCCGATCAATTCTAATAACTCGGTTAGTCTTCACTTTGGTTATGATCTCCTTGGATTACGTTTCACCAAGCTTACGATTTTTATCATTGTCGTTTTCTTAGTCTACGACTGGGTCTTCTGCTAAATCGATTGGATCAATTGTTTCTGCTCCTCCATTCGAAATGATGTTATTCTTTTTGACTATCCTTATTTCATGTTAAGATGATCATCAGATTCTCTCCTTCTTGCCGACACTTTCATTTATATTTGAATGGTGGAAATTTCTTATCTTTTTTTCAAAAAATCTGATTTTTCCTTTTTGTATTAGTATCTTTGTTCTTTTGATAATTGAAAATCGATTGAGTATATGAGTAACTTATTGTTTGATTGATTGGTTTAGAGAAGATTTTGAGTGTGATATTCAGTTATGTGAGGCTAAATCTAAATAGATGGTATAGCCAGATACTCAGCTCAACTCAGCAATGCATAAACATGAGTTGGAATTGTCATAAAACATGATAGAGATCTTGTGCATAGACTGAGCTTCAACGCAGTGCAGTGCTCTAGCTCATCACCAATGTGATTGTGAGAAAAGACTGAAGGGAAGTCTAGTTAGTATAACTAAAGTGATGTAAATCACTATGGCCATAAGGATCAGAGCAAACCTGCTCGAAGTGACAGATAGGAAACGGCAAGTTTGATATCATCATGATCAACACAAGAGCAAATACAATAAATGACAATAAACTGAAGGGAAGCCTAGCTAGTATAACTAGAGTGATATAAATCACTATGGCCATGGGCATCACAGTAAACCTGCTCAAAGTGACAGATAGGAAATGAGATGAGGAAAAAAAGAAAGGTGACAAAAAGTCTAAGAGAGCGTTGTCTTCTTATACACTTAGAAGTTAGCAGTCACTACAAACTGATCATAAGAGATTACAAAAATATAACCACATCAGTAAGAGTGAGATGAGATCAGCAAGAGATAGATGTCCCAAATAGTAGTCATACATCAAGATCTCAATCATCACAAGACCCACCAGTGCCACACGGAAACCCCAAAAAATATCTGATAACAATCTTTCATTTCCCCTTTCTCAAAAACCATTCAAGTCGACGGAAGAGATATTTAATGTTCTTTCTAGCTGCTGTTAAGGCTTCCCCAAGTCCAACCTTGAATAACTTCCAATAATTTCCATAGCATTCAATCCTTCGATTTCGAATGTTCCACCACTTATTGAAGTAATAATGAGGGTCCTTGTATGGACTTTGAGGTGGCCCGTATGGATTTTGAGGTCGTTTGTACATCCATTTCTTTCTTGCTGAAGTCATATAAACATCAATCTTATCATAATCTTCCTGATCACGACTACAAATTTAAAAGATGAGTCAATTTTAGGACCATTTGTTGTAGTTGTGAAGCATTCGATCTATGGATCTTAACATACGCATTGGTGAATTTTCGTAATTCAGACTGTTTGAATTTGCGACTGAATCTCTTCGCTAACCAATCTCGAAATGCTTCTAAATCCTTTGGATTGTCTGCGAGCCACTCAGGGAGGTAGCGACGTTGTTCACTTGATTCGGTAATAGAAAACCAGATTATTTTTTCGGACGTGTCAGTTATGCCGGATCAGCTGAGAGCTTTAAAAAGTTGTGCTGAACACACCTTCGCACCTCGTCCACTGAGACGCTCTGCGCGTCAGTGGGAGACATGCGACTTCCAGTTGTAGGATTACCGGATTGGGTTTTATATCTCTGCAATGCTTGTGTGAAATGAGAATACAACTCAGGTGGTTTACGATCTTAAGAAAACTCACGTATGTTTCCGGAGCGTGCCACGCAACCAGATCCGACTTTATTTTATGTGGATCATGTTTTTCAATACCAGTTTGAGCCTGAAATGAGAAATTATTGTATGAAATCCTTTAGCCAAGGATTTCTATATATAGTGATATATATATAAATGAGAAACAGTTAGCTTACTGCCTTTTTTGCAGTGGCGTAATGTTCGGGAAATTGAGCACGATCATGTTGTCCAACTAGATCGTTGTGTAACAAGGGTTGGGTTATATGGTCTACTTGTGTCATTCGTTTTTCCAGATGGATTGGAAGCCTTCTGGGACCTGGACTCATCCTTTTTTCCAATCTACTCTTTGCAGCTTGACACGGCAAACAGAAAATGATCATCATATAAAGAAATTTGGCAAGTGTGGAAAGAAATCGCGACTCCCGTCTAGGCGCCTTTGGTTTAGAGGCCATTTTGTTGAAATCGCTTATCGTACCGCTTAGAAAGAATCAGAAATGAGTGTCGGAAAAAATCGTAGCGAATGAAAAGCCGAAGCTCTGCGTGGAGATGAGACGAATGTGATCAAATTGAAAAGAAACAATATATACCAAGACAAATGAGAGATTCTTTCTCTCTGATCTGAACTTTGGAGGTAGATAACGGATAGTGATAGGCTACCGGAGAGAATGATCTGAAAAAGAAAAAGAAAATTGAAAACCTGCTCCACTTTTACAGCCACGAGCTTCTCGATCGCAATGAATGACCAGCAGGCTGCTGGAGCATACAGAAGCTTCGACTTGCCCGTCAACGATATGGCGATCCTGAAGGACATCTTCATGAATTGTAATATTGCCTCATTGAAGTGAATCAGAACTTTCAGGCCTGTTCAAGTAATAATTGGATGCTGAGCAAGGCGTTTGAGTACCATAAAATCCGTAGGGATTGCGGGATGCGAGACCTCTGACAACCTTGAGGTTCAGAACACCTTCACCGCCACAGGAGTAACAGCTGCGTAGAACCCCTGATCTGATGATTGGATTGAAAGTCTCATCAATGAATGAGCTGAGGTGGAGAACATGATCATTGGATCGCGCGCATTGAAAGAGCACTCCACTGCCAGGAAGGTGTTTCTGGTTTTGGCGTATGCGTTCAGGATGAAACTATTTAATCACTTCATTGCGAACTGCGGCTCCAATCATCAGAGCCCTTAGGTTGTATATTCTCCTGATAATACTCGTCGCGGCCAAGAATAGCACAATTGAAATCCTATGAACATCATCCAACCTCAGATATGTACTGCGCACAAAAATGTCCATTTTGGATCTTGGCTCACACTTGGGATTTGTTCCAGCCAGCAGTATATTTATGAAGAACAAATAGTTTTTTTACAAGTAAGAGTTTCAGAGATGTGAAGACTGGAAGTGGTAAAGAGCAAAAAAGTGGGAGAGGTATAGTAGAGATCAAACAAGTGCAAGTTGCGAGATGAAATTGACTGAAAGTCACCTCTCTTCACCTCAACAATTTTAATTCTTCAAATCCTCATCAATGGAATCAATCTCATGGGAGATATCAAATATTTTAAACAAGTTCCTCCTGATCATATAAGAATGTTGTGATGCCATGATTATTTACAGCAATTTCGAAAATAAAAGTGGTTGTCGTGTTTTATTTTTTTATTTTTTTCATTTCCGCGGTTTCCAATCCTGCGGGAAAACCGCGGGAAAGGCTGATGGCAGTGTCGAGCTCAGTTGAACTGGATTGCTTGCTTGAAGCCAGCGCCACATCCATCCACACACAATTGGCCCATTCTCAACATGCCTGCTTCTCACAATTCACAGTCTTTTCGAAGTTTTAATCAATCACACCCATATCAAAGAACCATCAACTTCAACACTGCTCAACAGTCTCGTGGTTCGTATAGTGGTACATCTTCAAGCTTCTTCCATCCGGCTCAAGATTTGACTCGAGAAGCACCAACATTGCATGCACCTGGGCATCTCCCTTATCAAGGGTTCAGTCAGACCAGCTCAACCCCATTTCCAACATCACAACCATCAACCTCTTTTTCTTTCTCTCCACCTCATTTGAATGGAAGATCTGGGGTCTTAGGTTCAAATGTTATTGAAGTTGATTGTGAAGGTATGTCTTGTTGTTTATTCTCCCTGTAGATATTCAGTTTGACACTTTGTCTTCAGATTTGCCGCCTCCACCTGTTTTGAATGGAACATCTCAGGACTTGGGTTTCAATGGTGTCTCGGTTGACTGTGAAGGTATGTCTTGTTGATTATTCTCCCTGTAGATATCAAGTTTGACTCTTCATCTTCAGATTTCTCATCTTTGAAAACCACTGAGCTGGCTTTCAAAGTGCACGTTGAGGTCTTTGTACCAGATGAACCTAACGAAGACGCTCAATCTAGCCGATCACGGGCCAAGAGGTCAACAAAGGCTTCAGGACCGATTTGGCCCACCTACACCCCCCTCAAGAATGATTGGGAGATTCGAGTATCAGTAAATGATGATACCGATCTCGAACTTTTCCGTTCTTTGATATTCAGTCAATGTGATTTACTCGAGGCAAATATCTCCGAAGCCCTTAACTTCGCACTCTCAGAGGGCGATCTGAAAGTTACTGGTTGGATCCATGCCCACAAGAGCTTCCTCAAGAAAAACGAGTTTGAAATCATGTCTGAGGCTGCTTATAACAATTTCATTACAGCTTGCCTCGAGTGCCCGAAGCAATCCATGCATTTGAATTTTGTACAGGCAAATCCAAAGACTAAAAAGGCAAAGGAGAACAATGTGAGTCCTTTTTAATCATTGTGATTGGGGTTGGTTTTGACAAATCAATCTGCAGGCCGAAAAAGTAGCTCGAAATCTTGCTCGACTCAAGCAAAGCCGAGCCCAAGGAGCCCATCATAGGCAGGCCACACCTGTAAGTTATTCAAAAATTTGATTTCGAATGCAGCTGAATGTCTGCTGTCCCATCATAGAACGATCTTGATGATTCGAACGAGGCTCGTCTTCTGAAGGCAATTCAAGACCTCACTACACGCTTCACAAAGAGTGAAGCTAATGGTGAAAGCTCAATTCGAGTGATCAATCCAGAAAACAAAGATGAATTGCAGAGGTTGAATACAAACATGATTAAAATCTGGGCTCAAGATATTGTACGTGATTTTTGTATCCTGGTTCATATGAATTACTAAATCCCCTGTTTCAGGTGAATGAAGTTCCAGGTGTGAGCCTTGTGATGCCACCACGTCGAAAAGGCTGGAAGTGGATCTCCATAGATGAATACAAAAAACAAGAAGCCGAGATCCTTCAGGCTAGAGTATCTCGACTTCCTGTTCCAGCAAACACTTCCTACCCCGCTGCAGTACAAGAACCTTTTCCCTTCCGAAAAAAAGCAATGCCTATCTTCATGTCTGAAGGTCAAAAGGAATTTCCTGATAATAGAGACTTTGTGAAGGCTTCTCAAGTGTTTGAAAGCGAAAGCAACTGTTTGTTCTTCTTGGATTTTACTTTGGAAGATTTACGATGGGATTGGGTGCGATCAAAGATGACAACTTTATGATCTATCTGAAATTCACTATGTACAAGTATCAATAGCGACTCTACTTGGTCTCTCTGATCGGTCTTCAGTTTGTTGTATCAATCTGACCTCAATAGATGAGTATTTTGTCTCTGCTTTTTCATCCCTATTAGTAACTCTTTGTCTCGGTCTCCAGTTGTCTGTATCCATGTGATCTCAATGAATGAACTTTTTGTCTCAGTTTTCCATTTGTCTCATTTCAGTTTTTGTTTACTTCTCAATTTCAATGTCAATAGTTTGTCTTGATTTCATTGTCAATAGTATCGACTGATAGTTTCCATTTAGAAATTCATCTAGAAATCTTAGAAAAACAAATAAAAAAGTTGTTTATTATTGTTTGGCTTTCATCATGAGTAAACCGAAGTAAACTTTTCTTCATTACATACTTTATAGTGGATGAAGAAGTAGAAAAATCAAGGAAAGAAACACAATCAGAAAAATTGACTCGGGCCAATTGATGAATTGAGTACAGATTTCTACCAAAGTCATACAGAATTGCAAAGATTCAAGGAAACAATCAAATAAGAAAAGTTGACCAATCGATTATAAGAAAAGTTGACCAATCGATTATAAGAAAAGTTGACCAATCGATTAAATTTACGTTAAATTCAGTACATTTGAAAGACTTGATTTTGATTCTGAAGAAGACATGAAAAGAGTGGTTGATCAAGTTGATTGACTTGAGAGAAAGATGAAAGTTGACCGATCGATTTAAATTCAGTACATTTTGAAAGACTTGATTTTGATTTGGAAGAAGACATGAAAAGAGTGGTTCTCGAGTTGATAGACTTGAGAGAAAGATGAAAGTTGACCGGTCGATTTAAAATCACTACATTTTGAAAGACTTGATTTTGATTTGGAAGAAGACATGAAAAGAGTGGTTCTCGAGTTGATAGACTTGAGAGAAAGATGGAAAAGCATTGTTTGACTTAGTTTTAGATTTTATCGATGTAGTGGGTGAAGCTGATGATAAGATCAAATAATGTGTGACCTCTTTTGAATGTTTCAAAGATTTGAGTCGGACCGATCAATCAAATGAACACAGACTTTCATAAAAGCCAAGAAGAGTTGTAGAGAGGAACCATTAGCTCCCGAGTAAATATGAATCGAACAGCTTCTTCAATAGCCTCGATCATTTCTTCTGGCATCAAACCTTGTAAAAATTGAGTGCGACGAAAATAAGCCTTCAAAGCACTGAACGCTTTCTCGATAGGATTAAAATCAGGCGAGTAAGGTGGAAGGTAGATCAAGCGGATCCCACGCTCTTCACACAGCTCCTCGATTCTCCCTCCGTGATGAATACGGGCATTATCGATGATCAGAACCGAATTTGAAGATGGATATGGATTCATTTTTGGCAACTGAGACAGATGCCAGTCAGCAAGTGATGATAACTCCAAAATCTTTGAAATGATGACTCAAAAATGTTCAAATAGACGTACCAGATTGAATTCAAGAAAGTCTTCAAAATCATCACGAAGGTAACTACCCTCCTGACACGAGACAGCTAACAGTCCATCCAAACAGACAGCTGGCAAAAGAGAGTACCGGATTCCCGCACGAGTTTGTTTTTGGGGTGTAGTACGATATCCTCGGATTGCTCGTCCATATTGCCTATATACCTCTCGTGCAGCAACAGCGCTTTTGTCTAATATGTAAGACCACGTTAGTGAAAAAGAGGTGAATGAGAGAGGTGAAAATCAACAAACTCGCCTGCAAATACAAGCATATCAGCATCTAGATTGGCAATCGAGTTAATGTAAGCTGCCCTCTTGACCGGACATTGAGCTGGATGGACGGTTTGAACCTTCTTCCGAGTCAAGTTGAGACGATCAATAAGATCATCGGAAATAGTTGACAGGTTCGTATGCAGGCCGGTTTCGTTGTACACTAATTCTTGGACTTCATCAAGATAAAGTGTTGGGTCAGCGGAGATCAAGTCGGCCATGAATTCACGTTCTTCATCTGTGAATGTGAGGGGACGTCCACGTTTCTCGTAATCTGATGCGCTGCGAACTACAGCTAGAGTAGATTCGTATAGATGTTTCCATTTGGTGAGGGTGTCCACGTGTACTGAAGATCGCAAATGACGTTTGACTGCTGGTCGACTCATACCTTCGGACATTAGAGTGATAGCCTGCACTTTGATGTCGGCACTGTATCGTGGCATTCTTGTTTTCGTCCAACTGGCATATTTTGTGAGATGTGGTGCGGTGGGGGCTTGGAGGAAGTGCTTGCGAGTAGAATTTGGATTTGGAACACGAAGCCCTGGAGGCTGGAGCAGGCTATACTGCTCCCAATCCGGATTGATAGCCCAATTGGGTAAAATAAATTACCCGCGGATATGAAAAAAAAAAAAGAAAACACAACAACCACTTTTATTTTCGAAATAGCTGTATAACATTTTTGTTTCATTAATCTGGTGCTCTTGTGATGTTATCATTTTTTGCAGGTGCCACATCACTCAACATCAGAGAATTTGCTTTATACTGAGGAATTTATTTTCCAAAACTCATTTCCCACAACAATGCCAGAGATTTCCTTTTGCTTACCAAATCTTGTATCCAGTAGCAAATGGTACCTGTGCCAGTCTATCTTTCAGAGCCCTTCTTAGCCTATGGGGTAGCTACCTGCAGGCATGATTGAGTGGAATCCTCCGTGCTTCTAAACTATTTTTATGCGCTTGGATTTCTGGATCTATATCCAAGATAGCAGATATAAATATGAGGAAACTGCAAAAAAGTGGCCAATCACTAAAAATAATGGGCCGGATACCTTATGGCCAAGTAAAGCATTCACATTCCTGTGACTTTAACTCTTCACTGGTTCACAAGTGTCGAAAGGCCTTTTGCTTCACACGATGAGTCTTTGTTTTTGAGAGTGCTATAATGCTTTGAGTGATAATAATCTTGGAGGAAATACAGCTAAGAAACCATGCAATCTTGCTCATTCACTCGTAAGACTGGGAGTACAAATCTGTTTCCACGTTCTTAAATTGATGCTTTAGACACCCTCGTCTATACCTTTGAAAACAAAAACAAAAACAGCGAATTTTTTACAAAGTGATCATAAAGATGATCAGAAGATCGGGCGGAAAATGAACCTTAGAAATTCACAGCCCAAAGATGCATCTTCGATATGTCAACTTACTCGAAAATAATTCAGTATGAGCAAGAGTAAGAAATGGATGACCTACAAGGAGAACACAAGATGGCGCTTAATATATCAGACAAACTCAAGCATGATTATCATTCGCATCCAACGATCACAAACTTGGTCCTGACATGACAGAGTATCGCAATTCAGCCCAGGATGGCGGCATAACGTCTTGCTAACCAACTAGGCACTGGCTCTCGAGAGACACTTCTCACTCCTAATCCAACTGCACTAACAACACCTAACCAACCGAGACCCGTAGTCCAAGATCTTTCTGAGGCCTGGATGGAACGTCGTTTTTTAGAATGACCTGGACGATACTTGCTCCATAACTGATTGAATCCGACAAGGGTATGGAATGTGGCAAAAGAGACCAAGAGGCTGTACTTAAGGCTTGATAAGATAGGTTTCATTTGTAGATGATAAGATACGAAGAGGTAAGAGACTGGTGTAGCAGGGCGTAGACGATGGCTAAGAATGTGATCGGCCAGTAAAGGTAAAGTTATGTATGCTGTCAGAGCATGCCAAGTTCGTGGCATATATTCTCGTAGACGTAGGTAAAGACTACGTTTGGAAAGTGTACGTCGCTCGCTTGGGCTGAGGGTTCCTTCAGTGACTTGCTCTGATTCTTTGGCCGAACGTTCGAGGTCACCACGTAATTGTCTTAGACGACCAACCCGTGTGATCCTTTTGACTATCCCAACAATTATATGAACGCCAAGACTTCCCCAAACAATAAGAATTTCACGAGTTTTTGAATCTTGATACCAGACTCGGCCTAGAAGTTGAATACTGGATGCAGTTGGTTCGCCGGCTGAAATAAAGGCTGATATTGGAGCGGTAAGATGTACTACCATGAAGGAGCCGAATGATACTGAGCTGATGTCCTGAAGTGTGTCGAGAATAAAGTCGAGTTTGGTTGTAGCCATTTTGCGAGTGTGGATAATTTGCTTAACTGATCGATGGAATCAACTGAAACCACATACGAAAGTGACGAAGCTTGATGAAGGAGATTTGTGCCCGGAGCTGAGAGTCGAGACTCACCATCGGTCCTCAGCCGTCGCTGTCGGCCACACCCCGACACAAAGAGACGGGGTTATTTTTCAACATATGACCCGCGTTTGGCCGGGCTGGTGGCCATACCATACGCGCTCTTGCTAGGCTCTGCCTGCGAACTTCGAAGTGAATCATCAAACTTCACCAGCGCATCAAGATTCATCAAACCTTTGAACGATCAAATATACAATGTCATCAGATATTCAAATCGAGGGTCAGGAGGAAGGTTCATCGAGACGGGACGCACCTCGATTTTTGGGAGATGGCCTTGATGACGAAGATGATAACATTGACGCTCTTTTCGAAAATCTTGATGATGCCGATGAATTTGCTTTACCTGCACCAGTCGGTCACTCTCATATACTTCCAAAGGAACTTGCAAATAACATGATACTGAAACGACTTTACATTTGGATAGATAGATCATGAGGCAATGGCTGCTTCTCTGGCTCAAAAATCGATTCAACGCGTCAATCCCTTTGCAGCTCCAAGTGGAGATGATCCTCTGGCAGGCGGAGATGGAGATGGTACAAAATCTACTAGGATTCGACGTCCGACTGTCAAACTTGACGAAGATCGTTTATTGAATCATCCCGACGGGTTTCAAAAACTGATTCCCCTTGCCAAAGCTTTCAAAGCTGGCCCTAAGGGATCTGAAGTAAGCTTGAATGCTCGATCCACTTGCGAAGAATACCCTTGGAATGGAGCCCAAATGGATGATGTTCTCTGATGCTGTGTTCGACGACTTTCCTTACAACTCTTTTATCAATGGCTAGAAAGAAGATCTTGGCCGGGTTCTCAAGATGTACAGAATGTGGGCACATTTACTTTATCCCAAAGCGAAATTCCGAGACGCAATCGATACGATTGAAAAGCTGTGTCATAAGCGCCCATTGCAGGTATATAAATATCTTCCTATCAGTCTTGTGTATGTCTCACTGCAATCAATCAGGATCCCCTGATCTTGTGACTTGTCCTTTCTAGTCAGCTCTGAATGAATGGCGGGGAGAAGCTTTTCAAAGCTCAAAAAAGCGAAAAACGACATCCAACGAAGTGCAAGTGGACAAGGATTCAGCTGTTGAAAGGGTGGAACCGACTCAGCAACCTGCTTCTCCTAATCAATCAGCAACTCGGCCTCTATTCAGGCGACCTGAAGACGGAACAGACGACTTTGACATGGACCAAGATGAAGATTTTGATAGACTGCTTCAAGAGATGGACGTTCCAGCCTCTGCACCAGTAACCAACCAGGCTTCAGTTTCTCGACCACTTTTTGTGCCTGATCCGGAGGACGAGTTTGCCGAAGAAGAAGCTCTGATGAGAGAACAGGACGAAGCTGAGCGCAGGACAACAGCTCCTACTTTTCCCCGGGATCCCTCTACCAACAACTTGTCGACATCGTCAACTGGTGTAGAACAAGCCACTTTATCAGTCACTAATCCAATCCCTCAACCGCTGTTTGTGCCCGATCCAGATGAAGAGTTTGCTGAAGAAGAAGCTATAATGAGACAACAGGAGGAAGACACACTCAGATCGTCAGCTCCTGCGGCTCCGCCGGAGCCCTCCGCCAACAACTTGCCACCATTGCCAACTGGTGTAGAGGAGCCCACTTTACCGGCAACCAACGAGACACCACTTTTTGTGCCTGATCCGGATGGAGAAGCTGCTGAAGATGAAGCTTTAATGAAAGATTATGAGAAAGAGACAGCCCCCACCGTTCTGCAGGAGCTCGCCACCAACAACCTATCTTCATTACCAACAGTCGTAGAAGGCGCTACTAAGAACACGGCCCCAACCGACACAAGTAAAGGTGGCCAGGATGCCGATCATGATTGGGAGGATTTGTATACATGAACTCTGTAGTCTTATCATCGTGCCCAGATGCACATGTGATATTAATGTACTTGAATTTTCCCTGGAAATGGATTGGACACTGTAGAGAACGAAGCATCATGTCGGTGATTTCGTGCCCAAAGGTAATTTCCTGGACCTGATTTGTCAGGTCAGATCTCCCTTGTACACAAACTCATGGCTCCAAGCATGATTGCTACCTTCTCAAAGTTACATCACCGCTGATGCCAAGAGAACCTTTGCCTTTAGCCATTGGTGGTGTCTCACAAGTGGATACATGTGCTATGATAGATTGGGATTCGCTCAAGCCTTTCAACACTTGTGAAATAAACACAAGAAGGTATCTGTTGAAATCTCACAAGTATAACTGCTCATCACTTCTATCATATACCACATGCTTCCTAGGTGTATATAATCTAGAAGCAGCTTTTGAAAAATAATATTCCTGACAATTTGCGCCTGGGAAGGGGTTAAGGACGCTTCATCACTGATAAGAACCTCATTAGTAGACTCTTTGTGCATTAAGACTAAATTGTATATACTGAAGGAATGCTTCTGACTTGGTATCTGAAGCTTTTACAACCTTGTATTGAAGATGATTTGTTGTAACACGAGGTAGCTTTCATTGGCAACTTCACTCTTGTTGTTATATTACTGAGTATGCTACTTAAACCTATATGGCTCAGTCAATCTTGCTACATTGCTTCATCTGTAAGTATTGTATGATCTCTCAGATAAGGTGAGATTAGTGATATCCATGTATGTTGTCAAAGGGTGTTTAGTATGATGGAATCCCACTACAAATTAGATAAGGAACATTTCAAATGTTTCAAAAATCCAATGCTACATGAAAGATGAAATATACGGGGGGGGCATGATCAAAAAGCTTGATAACCTGGCCTGAGGCTGGGTATATAATTAGAATTGATAACAGTTGCCTAGTTATGTATGTGGTGAATGACATATCCATAGCAATTAAAATTGTAAATGGATGTACCACCTCAAGAGTCCTTGTAAGTCGATGAGATGATGCGAGATCTGTGTAGAGTCACGTGAGTGTAGAGCATCTGATAATAAAGCCACCAGACTTCAGCCTTTGGGGTAACAGTGGGAGTTTTGTCAAGTTCCAAAAATTGACTGGAAATTTTTGATCCATAAAAAAGTCAGGGGATATCAACATACCTTTGTATCATGGCCTATCTTGGAAAACTTCAGCGGGAAGAGCTGGAATATCTTGAGCTATTCCAGAAACTTTTCGTGTAGAAGCATGTGACATGTTGGATATAGAACGACGAATTCCCTGGTTTAAGTGCTTTATCATGGATAGCTTAGGCCGAGCCTGAGGTAATGGTGGGATAGAAACCCTTGCTGCTGAGCGATGTGCTAGTGTGCCATAAAGGGAATTATCTGACATGAAGGATGAGTGATTGGAGGCGTTTTGTGGAGGAATGGTTTTTTTCATCATCAAGGGATCCATGACCATACAGGTATCACTTGAAAGTCGATACGAAGGTTCATATACAGGGCCATCTACTCTTAAAGTCATCGCACTTGATCTCGCTGATTTGTGTACGTAGCGAGTCGAAAGTCGCGTGATATCGAAGGATTGAGCTGGGCTTGAAATGAATGAGGAAGCTCTATTACAGTCTGCAAGATAGAAAACTTGGCGTGGTGTTGATGCGCGAAAGGAAGTTCTGTCCACTTGTAACTCATTAGGGTTTTCGTATAACGATGCTGGTTCCGATGCTTCATATAACGATGCTGGTTCCGATGCTGGATTGTTTGATGATACATCTGAAAAGTCGTGTGCGTCCCGACGGCGACTTTTTTGGATCCTCAACAATAAGACTATGACCGACAGTCCTATAAGGGCCAACAACACCCCCAAAACAAGGAATGTTATCGCTACTGGTCCAAAGTGGGATGCGGAGGTGAGATCTTTGGTAGATTTGGCAGTCGCAGTGGGAGTGGCGGGTCCAAAAACAATCTGTATACTGTTCACCGGTAGACCCAAGCTTGTTTTTGTTCCAAGAGAACCAGAAACTGGAATGCTATAGGAAGTCGGGCGGTTGGAAGGAATCGTAGGGTGTGAAGATGTTGTGGGTGACGTCGAAGCAATGTGTGTAGCCGTAGGAGTCACAGAACTAACGCTCGCAGAGCTCACTGAGACTGTTTGTTTTGCGTGTCTGCTGGTCGAAGAAGTAAGATAACTAAGAGATGGAAAGCGGTGTCAGAAAATTTTACATGTCAAAGTCTGGACGAGGCGTATCGAGACAGATGCAGGATAACGCACGTTGTCATTGTATCCCGAAAAATGAGCCAAATTTGATTGGAGCTATGTCTGATGTTAAAGGAGCACGAGTGCGATATCTGGTGAAGTGGACAATGATTGTATATGGCGGGTTGAAAATGGATATCCGTATAGAGCTTCGAAAGCGAGAAAAAACCAAGGATGATAGAGTCAAGCCGCTTGAAGGTACTGATTTCTTATGAAGCGACCAGGTTCTTAGCAGTAAACCGAGTTGCGCTCTAGATGAACATAATTTTCATGTCAAAGACATTCAAAGTGGGGAACGGACTTCCGTTTTGGTGGAATGATCTGATTCTGAGCAATTTTGAAAGAGATGATTATCAGTACCCAGAGTCAGACGTCAATTTGGCAACTATAATTTCTTGTTCCGGATGAAGACTGCGCTCTACCAGAAGCTTTGATGACAGCCTGCTTATGAGCCTAAGGACACGGCTCCAACAGACACAGGTAGAGGTGGCCATCATGCCGATCGTGATTGGCATTATTTGTACTTAACTTCCTAGTCTTATCGTCGTGCCCAGATGTCACTGTGACAATAATGCAATCAAGCTCTTCCTGGAAAGGGTTTGAACCCTGGAGGTATGATGCATGATCATGTTTCAAACGGTAAACATTTGGCATTACGCCTGAACTCGCGGAAAACATGCATGGTTGATGCCTTGCACACGATACCTCTTGATGGCAGATAATAACTTTCAGTAATTGATCATAGGTCACGTGTGCAGTGAAATGAGTTTTCTTCAACTTGGATAGTACTTGTGAAGAAGAAGAAAATGGGGATATCTTGTGGGAACTCCGAAGTCTACCTGTGAGCCACATTCACATGTTAGGTTTTCCCTTTGCAGATGATCTACAAGTTGCCCCCGCAAAAGGATCTCGACGTGCTGTCCACAGGACAGAGCTGGGCCCTATTGAGCATTGAGAAGAATCTGATGAGTGGATTCTATTCATCTTCCACAATGTGGCCAAAATGTGCATGGTGAAGGGAATGTGCGACTTTGTAGTGTCATTGGGTTCTAATGTTCAAAGAGGCTCAAGGGCCAAGAAAGTTAATGAGAGACATTGGTGTGGTGATATGTTTTCGAAATATTTTGTATAGAAAAGCTCGTGGATCTGGAGCGTTCGGAGCGGATATCTTCCGTTGAACATCACTCCTTTTGAATAAGACTGGAACACTTATAAAAATTATTTGGAGGTCTACTGTTGCTTTGAGATTGACGTTACAGAGTGGGATGATGAAACCTGCCAGTCTGAGGGTATAACTTCATGGATGTGTATTGCATCAATTCTCAAATAAGGCGAGGATAGTAATTTATACTTATACGTTCAAACTTGTTTGTGATGAATTTCCACTATCAGCATTTCAAATGCTTTCAAGTATTAGATGCTACAACAAAGGCAAAATCTACAGGAGGGGGATAATGAAAACTTTAACGACCCGCTCTGGTTTAATGGTTATACATGATGGAAGTAGCATAGTTGCTTGATAGATGACATGTCCATAAGGTTGAAGAGTATATTATATGCAAATATTGTATCTGGGTGAAACGCCTCAGGAATACGAGGGCGAGGATGATGTTGACATGGTGGGGGGTTTTATAAAGCATCTGATGATAAGATCAAATGTCAGATTTTTTAGCAAGTACTGTTTTTTTCTTTGACTGGCTTGACTACAGAATCGTAATGGGTGGAAAAGTCTGAGGGTATCAACACACCTTTTGATTGGGCCCTAGTATCTCGGGAACGTTCAGAAGATGGACTTGGAAGGTCTTGAGATATTCCGAAGACTGTTTGTCCAGAAGCAAGGGACATGTCGGGCATCGAATGATGACTATCTCTACTCGTATTTTTCAAGATGGCTGGCTTAGGCCGAGGTAATGGTAGGTTAGAATGCCTTACTGGTGAGTTATGTGCCGTTATGTCAGGTAGGGGATGTTCATTTGACGTGAAAGATAGATGCTTAGAGGGGGTTGGTGGATCACGCAGATTCTGCATCATTAATGGATCCAAAACCATGCAAGTATCACTTGAAAGTCGATATGGGGGTTCGAATGAATGACCATCTTTGGTTAAAGTGATCCGGGTTGACCTGCGTGGTTCGAGAACGTAGCGAGCCGAAACTCGCATGATATCAAACGATTGGGCTGGGCTTGAGATGACCGAGGAAACTCTATGGGAGTTGGAGAAGTAAGAGCCACGGCGTGATGTGGATGGTCGAAGGTGATGTTTTTTAGCCTGCAACTCATCAGGAGTTTCACACAATGATGCTGGGTCCAAGAAAGGTGGTTTGTTTGATGATCCATTTCCAAAGTCAAGTGCGTCTCGACGGCGACCTTTTCCGACTTTCAACACTAAGACTATGGCTAACAGTCCTATAAGGCCTAACAGCACTCCCAAAGCAACCAATGCAATTGCCACTGGTCCAAAGTGGGATTCAGAGGTAGGATCTTCGGTAGGTGTGGCGGTCGCAGTGGGAGTGGTGGGTCCAAAGACAAGCTGTATACTGTTCACCGGTAGGCCCAAAGTTGTTTTTGTTCCGAAATCACCAGAAATTGAAGAGCCAAAAGGCTGCGGACGGTTGGAAGGGATTATGCTGTCTGAAGAGATTGTGGGTGATATCGAAGCAATGTCTGTAGCCGTAGCAGTTATAGAACTGATGGTCACAGAACTCACTGGGACTATGTGATTTGTGCGCCTATCAATCATAGATTTCGGTGGCCATAAAGGTAGGAAGCAATGTCAGGATCTTTTGAAGACTGCGTGAGAAGTATCGAGAAAGAGTCAAGGAAGCGCACGTTGTCATTTTATCCAAACAATGAAGAGATTTGATTCGAGGTTCGTCTGATGTGTGTAAAGGAGCGTGGGTACTGAAGTGGATGAAAAGGTGAATATATGGTGATTTGAAAGTATAAATATTGAAGGCGAGAAACAAGAAGAGAAAATAGATGTCAAGCCACTTGAAGGTTATAATTTCTTATGAATCGACCAGCGTCTTGAGAGCAAACTGATTTGCGCTACAATGTGCAATATTCTCATGTTATAGGGATCCAAAGTTTGGCAACAAGCCGTGTGTTAGTGGAAAAATCTCTATCTATTTTGGAAGGGAATAATGACGGACGCGAATCGAAAGCTACCTCGAGGTTGAAGAACTTGAATGAGAAGTAAGCCGGTCTGACTGACGAACTTAATTTTATTCTAGCCCCAATTTTCCTCGCTCACATGGTGTAATCTTCAATCAGTTTGTTGACTAACTAGATTGTAGGACTGACCTGGGTGTAGATTCAAGTGTTAAATCGGATTAGGAATAAATTGGTGGTAGCCCCTTGTTAGATTTGGTCTTATGTTGATCTTTTCACTTTGACCGTACCGCAAGCACAATCTATGTTAGAGACATTACCCTTCAATCCGGGATAGTGTGTCTGCAGCCCGCCCTCGGAGCAGAAAAACTTTGACATACTATGCTATATTTCTTTTTTGCATACGCCTCCGAGCAATACACATCCTTGACTCATGAGAAATTACCCAAGCAACTCGAAAGGAAATCTTTCTCTTGCTGAGCACTTGCACTGATCCATCAACTTACACAAGCTTAATTTTTTGGGCTGGTCACTCGACGAGGAAGGGCTTAATACATCTACCTGAGTGAGACCGATCAACATGAAAAAATAGATGATGAATTTAATGTCCCATTGGAGCAAGAAGATTTTACAAAATACATACACCATGAAGATTTTGTATCACAATAAATCCTTACTCCACTTCCTCGTCACTCACAAGTTTTTGGTCAAGGTTTGCAATGGGTAGCTCATTCAAAATCGAAGTGTCGAAGGCTTTTTATGTGCAACCGCTTTGGACGGAATACAATTGGATTCAGGCTCCGCCGGCTCGTTCTCCATAGCCCTAGTCATATCTTGAAGCTATGGTCGGAGAAATTCAGATATTGATCCCTATGTCTACCTGGCTCATGATGTCCTTGAGGGGCACGAGCTTTCTGATCGAGTAAGAAGAAGACAAGTTCAATCGACACAGCTTACGCCTGCGTCAGGATTCTACAGCTCGTACCGTCATGTTCATTTTCACTGGAGACACTTTTCAAAGAAGCCCAGACGAGCATTGCGAACAAAAGCATGGTCAAGTAGTTGTGGTTCAAGGCCTTGCCAATACTCGACGTGCCATCCCCCAAACTTTGCACACGCACGCCTGACTTGGTCTTTGTACTCAATTACATCAAAGGCTTTCCTCAGACTGATGTTGAGGATCTGATGACGAGACATGTATGGATCATCATCTCAAGATCCATATCCCGATCTGTTGTTTGTGATTACGATCTTGTCTCTGAACCTGAGCTGACCAATGTAGCTCTGATCCGACGGTCCTCTTTGCACTTCCATGGCAATTACGGAACTTCATCGGTCGACTCCAGAGTCCACATTCTCTCTCACTTAACCAAGTCCCCCCGCCGAGACCGACCGCGGTTTGGTGGCGCTTGTGTTAATCTAGACGTCCCCTTTGCTGCGCGAATTTCAGATCGGCGAGTCCACCTTGATGAAAAGATCAAGGTCATCGGCTAGTGTGAGCAGATCATGCGAGCCCTTCAGACATTTACCGGGGCTTCTTGCATGCCTGATGCCTGTTGGAAGCGGGGCTGAGTTGCTCACACTCTTCTCAATTTCTTAAGTCTTGACCATCTTTGAACCAATCTAATTCGGAGAACTGGCAGACCGATCTGAATGATGAGTGTAACTTTTCAAACCTCCTCAGGGCTAGCTCACCTGTGTGTCATCCAACGTTTGCCTTGCCACATATTTGAACACTTGTGATCGATGACTCGATAGCTTTGTGGTATGAAAGGAACCGGATTAGCAAGATATATGCTTTAATCATCAACTATTAGCAAGACCAACGGTCTAAACTAATAAGCTATGTATATTATTGCAGTCAGGTCTCCTCACAGGTGACATTTTCAACTCGCCGAAGAAAATGATTTACCAGTAGTATGAATATCTACTTCGCCCAACATCTGACTAAATCAGGAGAGTTATGATGTAGTACTTTGTATGGTTTCAACTGACCAAGCGCATTTAACTTCATTTACCCCAATTACCCCTCATGAATAATTAAGAGTATTTTATCATTAGTGAAGTTATCAACTGGACTGCTTCTCAATTATCATTCTCTTGGCTTCTTAGTTCCTTACCGTGCCTCTATCACTTTGTTCTTATAAAATCCAACCTTGCTTTCTTGGTCTTTGCGCTTCAACCAACACCGTCTTTACACATTCTTCAACATATCCAAATAGTTCTAGCGCTTATATTCTTTTTGCAAGAGTCCGAGCCACTCACTTTTCGAAAGCCTTACCATTCTTTACCCGTTTACCATCCTTTGTACCTTCAACTTACTTCAAGCGTCCCCCTCTTTTCGAGTGGATCATTAGCCTTTGCTTTTTCATCGCTTCATTGCACACCAGTCCAATTTTATATTCAAAAGACAGTTCTCGCATTCACATCTCCATTTCATCATGGTCATGTCAATCTTAACATTGGTTCCTTTCATCTGGATCGCCGCCCTCACCTTGCCTTCTGAGGCCCGAACCTTACCGTTAGTCTTATCATTTTTTATCACTCAAGCAGCAGCAAGTATCTGACTCCTCTATCTATGCAGCACATCGGTCAAATTGCACCGGCGTTTCACATTCGTGGCACATGCTCCACCTCAAGACTGGTCAACCGACTCTTTGGAGGATTATGACCAATACCATTTCCGATTTTTATCGATTGGGTGTCATCAAAAGAAGACCATCGATGACAAATTTTTTGAAGCATGCTGTCACCCCCGCATGAAATCTGATGATCTCTCCAAGATCCCAGTCCAATGTCACCTATCTCCACAGAGGTATTTTTCTTTCATCTCTACATTCACGGCTCATTTATCATATTTATTCACACTTCTCTGTACACGCTTTCTTTAGCATGCTCGCTGCCCACAACTATATCTTGAAGTCCACCAACTACCGAGGTGAAATCAGCTCTGGCGTCGGAACACCAGTATATGTCACCAACGGTACCGTAGAGCCTATGAAGCCCACTGAGGTATGTTTCTGTCTTCAAAGTGCCCTCACGTTCATAGCTAATTTTGCACATTCTCGTGCTTGATGCTTTTCTCAGAACCGCTCTGCTTCTGAGCCTCCCACGCCTGACCAGCTCAAGGATCTCTTACAAGCCCAAAAGAAAGTTCAAATTCTCAACGAGCAATACAAGAGCCAAGGAAACGGCACCTCATCAGCACTGGCAGCCCCTGTCGTTACAGACCATTCGACTCAAGATATGTCGTCCAGTGAAAACAGCTCTTCCCAAGACATGTCTCCCAGCGACAACAGTTCTTCGAAGATGGCAACAGCACCTACAGTTTCGAAGGCTCTCCTCAAAGATGCCACCAATGTACCCATTTCCAACTTGACTTCTCAGACTGAGAAGGCCACCGACGCAGTCGCCAAACAAGTATCTGACGATGCCGCCGCTCAGAAAGCCGCTGCTGAGGCTGCTGCCAAGAAACTCGCTGACGATGCCGCCTCTCAGCAAGCTGCCGCTGCCGCTGCCGCCCAAAAAGCCGCTAGCGATGCCGCCGCCAAGAAAGCTGCCGACGATGCCGCTACTGCCTCAAAGCAAAAATCTGACGACGCTTCCACAAAAAAATCTTCAGATGACTCAGCCTCTACCCAGCACGATGCCAGTTCAGCCGGTAGCTTATCAGGTGTTTCACAAGTCTTCGGTTCAGATGGTGACGCAAAGGGTACATACTTTTACCAGGTATGTCTATTTTTCTCCTCTCTCGTCTATCCATGTGATCCATAGAAAGTTAACATGTATTTTCACGACTTCTAGGAAGGAGCAGCTGGTGCTTGTGGAAATGTCAACTCCGACAACACTCCGCTGGTTGCTTTACCTACAGACATGTATGCGGAAGGAAAACATTGTGGCAAACAAGTCATGATCAAAAACACCGCCAATGGTAAAACCGTCATTGCCAAAGTCCAAGACATGTGTCCTGGGTGTCCATCTTCCACATCTCTCGATGTAAGTCACTTCGCACACTTCTATCCGTCAACAACACCGTCCTGACTATTTCTTCATGACCATAGCTTTCTACCGGTGCATACGATGCCCTCGGATCTCAAGCTACTGGTGTATTACCCATCCAATGGGGCTTTGTTCAATCATAGGTTCCACAACCCATAAAACCAACTTACTTTACTTCTTCCTTTTCGTCTTATACATATCCGTTGACCGAAGCTTATTAGCACAATAACACAATTGTAACATACTTCTCCCTTGCGGTGAAAGTTTTTTTGGCTTGATGTTCGCCATTACACTTATCATTTTATATATATACCTCCGCTGGTGGTTTTCTCACTTATCATTCTCATCTTCTCATATAACCTGGTTGTGTGTATTAGAATCAATTTTCTTTTATCATTCTCATCTTATCTTTTTTTGGTTTTATCGTTTGTGGTCCTTTTGATGATTTGTTCAGAGTAGTAGACCTCACCTGACTATAATTTCGCTTGATCTGGTTGTATCAGTTTTCAGTACCTTGAAATTCACATCGTTCTGTGGATTTTCTTGTAACATTTTTTGACGCAAGTGTTTACTTCGCAAAGCCCCCACGCCCCGCTAGCAAAGTCAACCTTACCTTGCTACAGGTCAACGCTCGAGTTCTTTGATATAGTCTCACAATTTTCTGGAAGAATGTCGCTGTTTACACACTTCATAAGCCATTGGTCCATTTCATCACCTCGTGCCCAGAGCCTCATGAGGACACTGAGTTGCTTGATTTGATTCAACACTGTGAGATCATATGTGAGATCATATTTGTGCTAATACCTCTACAGGCTCACAAATTGCATAGTGAATATCACCATAGCCACGCAATTGCCACTGAAGAAAACAAAGACTAATGTAAAGTTCCAATAACAATCTTTCCATGCATGACATGTAAATTCTATATATATACAATCATGCCAATCTCCAAGCATTTTCAACAAACTTTTCAAATCAATTTTTAAGTTCATGATTGCGATCCAAATCAAATCAACGAATCAATCGACGTTTTGAATAAAACTCGATCAATCAATTACCCTTCTTTCTCCTGAGATGATCCGATCATAATCTTCCATAACTCCCTCAAAAGTTTGCTGTAAACGTTCTCGACGTTCCTCTTTGGGAATATTTACAAGACTATCGTAATTAAAGCTGTTTTTTAACCCATATAAGCAAGATTTCAGGAACACGTTTGGAAATATAGAGCTTGCTGAATATCAGAAAGACTTACCGATATAATCTTTCTTTAACTGCAATTCGGTAGGCTCGTTCGACCTTGGGATCAGTTTCTTCGAGACTTAGTCTTATCTTCAAGGCAATTTCAAGTAATCTTGAAAATTGACGCTGGCGGATCATACGTAAAATTTAGTTCATGAGTCAATGAAAAATGTTTTGTGAATAAACTGAGAGGAATAGCTCACGTCCGCCAATTTCCACTTTTCCTTAGTGGCCAAATACCATTCTCGGTCAACTGGAATCAATTTCGAAAGTTCCAAGTCAAAGACATTATGTTTCATCAATAACTTCAAGTCTTCTTTATCTCTCATATCTTCAAATGCCTCGGAAGGATCTTCGATGGTTAATTCGGCCACTTCAGTTCGTTTTAATAGGTATTGAAATATCTGAGAATATAACATTGCTATCGCATTTTTCAACCATCAGTATGACTCATTCATGAGGAAGAATTTTTTTGCATTTGTTTACTAACAACCATGACCACAAGACTGATAAGGTGGTAAGATGATGAATTGAGAGAGTCGCAATCGTATTGAAGATGGGTAGTGGTAAAATGAGTAGAGTGTGACGTATCCACAAAAATGATAATCGTAACGTCGTTCAGAATTGGCTGTTCTACGCTTTCGACGTTCATACCTAAGTAGTGTCCAAAATTTACACCGAATGATTTAGAAAGCTTTCAAATTCAGAAACCACGTTTGACTTACAAGACCACAAATTCCCATCGATGATCATCTTCTTCAAGATAGCTGCCTCCTTCAATATAAAGTAGTGTAAAGACTTGCATTCGACGATGATACTCTCGAAAGCCAGGTGTTTTCCAATTTGCAGCCCATAATTCATAAACCACTTCTTCTTCATTTTCATCTTCTTCTGAATCACATTTTACCCATGGTTCTAATTTTTGAGTTGGATTTGATTTCCCTTTTCCTTTAGAATGATTAGGTCGATAAGATGAAATCTTTTCACCTGGTGGAATAAAACCCTTTTCAAAAGTTTCTTCAATTTCTTTTTTAAATGTTTCTTCAGATTTGGTATAATCTGGTGGAATGAATTTGTAAAGTGTTTCTTCAATTTCATCAGGTTTAACGGGTGATGACTCTGGTAGTTTGGCTTTGTATTGAATTGATAGGTAGTTCTTGAGTGAAGAAGAATCGAATTGTAGCTACCAATATCGAATCATGATGTTAGATCTCCTCTCGTAAATTGTGATGTCGATATACACGCGTCATGACGCGTCAATGAGTGTAGGAGTTTACCTGTATGTCCAAATCCTGGTATCCATAGATCGTCTCTTCTTGACCAAAGATAGGGTAAACGAATTTAGGATGAAAGCATGCCACTAAGTTTTGTTCCGTTTTACCAAGTTGAGCGGTTTGATCGGTCGATCGCACTAAGATCCATAAGGTCAATGTCAGTTAATAAAGCCTCGCGAAACAGATAGATTTTGAAGTTACCGAGAGAGATAGATAAAGCTCCGATCCCATCATTTGCCCATTTTTCTGCGTCCTCGATAGTACTTGTCATCTTAAGTCAATGTTAGTGAATGAGGTGAGGTGACGCTGAAAGGGGAAAAGTGCGCGACTTGATAGGGAAGTCCAATGACGGAGCGGTCCATTCAGACCTGCTTGCCATGTCGGATAAAGTCGAGCTCGGTTCCTCTCCGGGCTGCCCGATCGGGCCGGGTATGCATTCACCTTGTATTCGCACAAGGCTCGGCATACTTCGATTTCCCTTTGCTCTTGCATCGGATTCGTAGATCAAGAACAAAAAAATGTCAAGAACTGGTTATATGATGATATGTTATCTCCACTTCTGGCTCTATTTGCCTCAAGAGAACACTCCCGCTCACTTCCAATCATAAAAAAGACCAGCAATTTCCAGCGCTGACTGGGTGCCAAGAAGATCATCTCTGACACAAAGAGGATCAGAAGTTAGAGATGAGGAGGAGGATGACGGCCATGTTAGGTAATTGAAGTGGCCCTCTTGGGTAACTTCTCACTGATGCAAGCCCTTTTCTGGCTGAGCAACTCTGACTCGATGTGGCCGTTCAGCGGAATCAGAAAAAGCTGCAAAATCTTGTAAGATTGTCAGATTCATATCTCAACACAAAGCAAGATATCTCAAGTTAAGAATCTCTCTCGTATGAACAAATCATCAAGTGCAGCTTGCTGGCGTGCTTGACGCTTGCGGACCTTTATGAGCAAGCTTATATGTGTTATCCGATTTCTATGAAATTGTTTCAAAAACCCACACCCTACACTGCTCATGGTATACAGAGAGCGGTGATTGAATTCTAAAGGATCACCCAGCGCAAAGAGAAACTTGCAAAAAAGGATTATGTACACCGAATCCGAGCCCGCGCACGATTAATTTTGATCGATCCCCCACTTTTTTCGGTATGCTTCCATTGACTCAAGGTGTTCTTCTAGACCTCCCGTAGACTTCATGGCTTCGATGATGTCAGTCAGATTGATAACCGGATAGACTCCGACACCATGTTCGGCTTCAAGAAGTTGAATAGCGCTCATCTCGGAATCTGGTGCCTTTTCTTGTCGATCCAAATTAACCACAACGCCCACAAAGCTACCCTCATTCTCTTTAATCAGATCGATGGACTGTCGTATGGCGGTACCAGCAGTGATCACGTCATCCAGGATGAGAACACGTTTGTTCTTGAGGGGAACTCCGACTATTTGACCACCTTCACCATGAGTTTTGGCTTCTTTTCGGTTGTAAGCCACACCCACAGATCCATATGTAAGTGGGTCAAGTCGAGCTAATTCTACGGCTGTGATCGTCGCAAGCGGAATACCCTTGTAGGCAGGACCAAACAGAACATCGAATTGAAGGACAGATTTGAGTGACATGATCTTCATGGCATAGGAGAGACCGATAGCATTGAGTAGCAATCCTGAATTATATAAGCCTGCGTTGTAGAAATAAGGCGAGGAACGACCAGATTTGAGGGTGAAGTTACCGAATCGGAGGATATCATGGGTGATGGCGAGATTGATGAGTTTGGTAGTGTTCGACTTGAGCTCGGTGAGGTCGTCTTGTGTAGGTGGTTTGTCTGGGTTGGAGTCTGAATTCATACTGAATATCTTGTTTGATGAATGGTTGGTCTCAAGATCTTTCCTAAGACCGACGCTCTGGGTAAAAAAAATTTGGTTACAAAATTTGCCCCCAGCAAATGCCACCATGGTCCCACGGAAGCAGATACTCGCCCCGCACCCGGCCCCACGGAACCTGGACGCTCAAGGCCGGACCACCCAACAGCAAAAGCGTTATTTGAGAAACATGAAGGGCCCGTTCACTTAAGCAATTTCTGGTGAGAAATCACATTCTGCAAAATTTAAAGTGTCTATTTGGTGGTGCATGTTTCATTTTTGCATTAAAAAATTTACAGAATGTGATTTCTGGTCAGAAATTCCTTAAGTGAACACGCCCGAAGTTCATGTTATAGCTAAAAAATTACCTCCTTTCTTCTTTGCCTGATTCTTTGCCTGGAAGAAATAATGAGATTTACCCTCAAAAAGAGTAGTAAACAGCCTTTATGTTGGGGCAAATTCGACACATGGCTTGGCTGTAAGAAAGTATGGAGTTGACTTATGTATGATCGCTATCTTGACCCATCTTGACCATCTGGACACTCTTCAGCAAGAGCCAATTTTTGTTGGATACATAACGGAATTGATGAGAGATTGTCTTTATGTTTAGTCATAAAGAAGCGTCCTAATGAAGGATCTCATGAATCAAACTTAACACGAGTAGTCGGATCCCAAGCCCGGGTGGTGTTTGCAGTTGCTGACGCATGCCAAAGTGGTGCACTTGTTATGGTTGTGGGTTTGATTCCTGCTGAACCAGGCTGACTCCCGCTTCGTTGAGCTCCACTTGCCCCCACATGTTGTGATCCCAGGCACAAAGGTCTCCGTCATGAGCGGGCTTGGGATGCCTGGCTCATAACCTGTGGGGGCAGCTGGAGGCCAATAATGTGTGGTTTGGCTTTCTTTTTGCCATCAGTAGTGTCAGCCCTGAGTCAGCCTGAGCCCCGAACCCTTGGGGTGCGGGTTTGGTCAGGCTTTTTGCGCCCCCAATACATCGGGGTGCCCGTAGGGTTCGGGGGCGGGGGTTGCATAGCCCTCCAACTCAGGTGGTGGGCGCGCCCAGGCGCAGAATCCATTGTCTGGGACGCGCCCAAATAGCAGGGGGCGTGTGGGCGCGCCTTTGAAGCAAAAAACCATTAAAAACATGAGAAAATCTTCACAGAAACAGCAATCAAGGCTGTGATGAAGCTCAAACACAAATGGGGATGTGAGAAAAGCTGTTTCAAGTCAGTATGACCACACTTTCAAGATAAGAATCACTGAAAGTTTTTGTTCCAGAACTAGTTTAAGCGTCTCCTGAGTCAGATGAGCTCATCTGTAGGGATTTCTCCGCCTTGAAAGTTAAACGGACCAGAATTACAATTTCATAGGCTTCCTCTAGCCCAAGATTAGGCCCGAGAAGACCTCCTACGCTTCAGACCATCCAAGTCTTGCGTATGGGCGCGCCACCCCCTGTTTTGAGAAATATATGACGCACCCGGCGCACCCTTTGACGCGCCAAACGTGCCGCGCCCACCACCTGACCTCCAACCCCCAATGTTGACCACAGGGATCCCCGGCTACCCGCGGGTTTTAGGCCTTCAGAATAGGGGTCGGGGGGCATTTGAGAGCCGGGTTTTGATTGGGTCGGGGTAGGGTTTGGGCACGGGGGGACTCATTGAATATTGGTTTGGGGTGCGGGTAGGCCATTACCCGTGTTTTCCGGGTTGGGGCTCAGGCTGAGCCCTGAGCCCTGATTACAGGACCATGGGCTAACAACATCACATGTAATAACATAACATTGGTGAAAGCCATAAGTTACATCTCAAGGCTCAGTGTCAAGAGCCACTTAAAAACATGTACGTAATGTATTAAATACATAGTAAACCTAACCCAAGCATTGAGACAAGAGTCACACAACAACCACAAGTTGATGCATGCCCTTGTGAGTATATAAACTTCTCCTTCTTCCCTTGATTTGTCCCACATCTTTAAACACATCACAAAATCAGAACCACATTATACTTGAAATCCTATAGAGAGGATCCTTGAGTAGGTGATTAGTTGTGTAGTCTAAAGACCAAACTTGAGCATCACTGGTTCTATTGCTGAGCACCCCAACATTGATTTCTACGAGCCTTGGGCCATCATACCCTCTAGAAATAATCCATAAAGTAACCTGGTTACATGCGACCTATCAATTGACTGAGTTGCCTCAGAGAACAACCTGGCAGACAGCCTATCTTGCAAAGGAACAGATACCTGGTATCTGCAATGCAAATTGGCAATCAACTTATCAACTGACTTGTCTCTGTTGCTAAAAAGGAACACTTGGTAAAATGAAAAAAAGAGATATTATTACATTCTTTGGGCAACAAAGCCTTGTTCAAAACTTGTAGATCAATCCCCATCCAACAGGCACTTCTAAGTGGACAAAGACAATTGAACCTAGAAAGCTACTTGTCAGCTGTCTCAAAGTGAGAAAGGTTTGCTGAAGCACAAGGGTTAAAACAGATATACATCTTACCATTATCATCTGGAAGCCTATATCCTTTTATTTTATGGGCAGGCAAACCTGTTGATGTGTTATATGATGGTGATATTACTCCTAGTGAAGAAATTAGAAGCCATAAAGTCTACATTGGGACACTCACCAAATACATAACAGGTATTGTTCTTATAACCTCTTGCATAACCAACCTTAACACGATGGTAAAAAGACATTTGAAATATGTGTGTGTTGCCAATGTGGTCAAAAGTAACACAAAGGCCAAGAAAAGGCTGGCCAGATTGTGTTACATGGCAGAATTTCTAAAGGCCTTCACAAACAGTTACACTGCAAACATTAAACAACTTCCCTTCAATTGAGCACAGGAAAATGATTAGAAGTAGAATTGGTGATAAAGCATTGATTGCTGAACACTTGAGTCACAGCGCCCACACTACACTGCCAGCATTAAATATGTTCCCTGGTCGGAACATGACCTAGGCTGGGAATATCATTGAGAGAAGAATGGTGCATCAAATCATCTTGCACTGCACATCTGAGCCATAAAGCATACACTACATATGTGCAAACATCTGAGTAAATCCTTAGCTATCAGCTACATACAGGTCCGCTCAGTTTTCTGCTCATCTAGATAAGAAGTTCATGTGTAATACATGCTGTAACTTTGTTCAGATTGAGCCACACATCTCAAAATATTGACTACATATATCACAATGGCTACTCAGGAAATATTCATGGAACTGTGTAACAGTAGCAGGATGGGAATGTGATCACTAGGACCCATATTCCCATCTGGGAACCTCTTTAATGCTGGCAGTGCTACATATGCGCAGTAGCATGGGGAAATTGGGAGCTATCATGTACATACAGAGATGCTCGGATATTGGATCATCTGGATGATTAAACCATATGTATTACCTTCTGTATTTTTTTTCAATGCAACAAAAGCATTCCAAAAATTGACTACATACACTGACTCATTGCTTTGGTGTGATTACATTAACTAAACTTCATGTAACACCCTTTCTGTTACTATCAAATGGCTTCCACAACATTGCCTCAGTGGCTACAGAGGTGTATGTAGTCAATTTTTGGAATGCTTTTGTCAATACTGAAAACCATTACAGCAGGTAATACATATGGTTTACTCATCCAGATGAGCCAATATCTGAGAATCTCTGTATGTACCTGATAGCTCCCAATTTCCCCTTGCTACCACACATATGTAGTGTGGGTGCTGTGGCTCAGGTGTGCCAATGATTCATCACCAATCCTATTTCTAATCATTTTCTCAAGCTCAATTGAAGGAACGTTGTTTGATGTTTGCAGTGTTGTGGACATAATCAGCTGGCTCTAGCCATTGTGTTAACTGTGTTTTGGGATATGCCCAGGTTAGTCAAGCTGGTATCAGACAATAAGGATAAAAGATAAGTCTTGATCAAAGATATACTTTTCTCAGAACACTACAAATTCATGAAAATTGCTATCTATAACACAAAAATGGCCAAACCTGATGACCTCCATGGCACTGCCAACAAAGATGCCTCGGATTGGAAAATCCAAGGTATCCTTGGAAGGCAATAGCCTTGGATGCGATGTTCGAGTAAATGATCCAAGGCAAGCTTCAAAGGCAAAGAAAGCCTTGGATCAATTCCTCAGACATGCAGTCCGAGGGAGTGTATACCCAAGCATACCTTAGATTTTACAATCCGAGGCATCTTTGCCAGCAGTGTGGCTACACCACCAGCACTAATTATTGTCCATCCTAGACTATATTCGCATCTTGTGTCTCTTGGTTGAGATTCACCAAAATTAAGGGGCAGCCTCATCAGATACCATCCCCATGTACTTGAACAATCCAAGTCAACACATGTCCCTAATCAAAACATAAGCCATGAACATCTACCGAAGAATATAGAGCCCATCATGAGACCATGATAATCAGCTATCTGGCCCCTCCTTCAGAGTCAGAGGTGCTATCTTGAGTTGGAACAATGAGCAACCTATAGCCAAAATAGTTAAAGCTGGAAGGTGGGAATATAAGTGTACCAATTATATATATGCAGGTACTTTCCCAACTAAGCAGCAGACACTTGGGAAATGTGGGAAGCAATGGAAGACCTAGATTGGATGAAAAAGAAGCTAAACAGAGAACAGGAGATGCACAATGAGAGATAGAATGACAAGTATCAATTGGGGAAAAAAAATTGACCAATATGCCTCTAATGTCACAGATTGATGGTTGAGCCTATGTGACATACTGATGTCCAATGACAGGGGTAACACTTGGTGCAATGTCATGTCACATCTCAAAGTTGCAACATCCTGTCACATTTTTGTAGTCATGTGCAGTCACTGAGTATGTGGCAAGTGCCAAGATGTTGCAACCCATAATTGCAACATGACTTTGCACCAGGTGTAGTATAGATTCTGAAGTTTCAGAACCAATCTGTGCCTTAACAGGAAGGCTTTCTGTAGGCCCTGGATGTCAATTCCAAAGGTTTGGTAGCAGAGAACCACCCTAGCCAGAGGGTCTACATCATTAGGCCCCCTCAAACATGTGCTATCTGACTTGGCATGAGGTAGAGAGCACAATTGACTCTGTAGTTATGTTCAGTTTGTTGAAATACAATCAATACTGTAGTCCTGATATGTATGGTGTTTGTTCTCAGACAAGATTTATGATTTCCACTTATGTTATCGCAGATCTATCCCAATATGTTTTTCCCAAATCATTGCTCAGTATATGTATCTGTTTGTGTCCTGCAAAGTTGTCTCTCTTTCCTTATCTTTTGGGAAGAGAGTAAGTTTTTCTCTTAGAAATTACTGTTATAAGATTATTACTGATGAATCAACAAATGTGTTAGAACTTTCTTTAGATCTTTTATCAGAGCCTTCAAGCTTACATATAATTTCCTCACTTTTTAACTTAATTCCTCCTCAACCTTTAGGTATAACTATATCAATCTATCTCACAATGTTTTTATCTTTATGGTTTTTTGTTTATCATTTGAGGTTAGCAAAGGTCTACATACCTGAGCTACTGAAGAAGAGTGTTACCATGTGGCACTATATTGATAGGTTAATCATACAGTGTTCCTAGCAATTTACACAGTTGCTACTTGTAATCAAGACAAATGATAGAGACATGAATGACAAACATTAATTGTGACATTGCAATCACATGATCTCTGTAGTGCAACACAGAGACTAATGGATATCAAGTTGTCTGATCAAAGGAACACAATGGTGTGGAAGTTTTCAGAGAAGAAGGCAAGAAGTGCTTGAATATCCTAGCCTAACAAATCCCACTCTGTGCAACCACATCCATGTGCCTTGCAGAGGTGCTTGCAACTATTGTAAAATCCTGACATGGAGATTCCACAGATTAAGTCATCTTATGTAGTTTTTTGCTTCTCCCGCTTTCCTCACTGATGAACACAACTTTACCTGACAGACAAAGTTGTTCATATTATATTAATTTTATTACACATCCTCATATCCTCAGATCAAGTATAACCTAGCTGATGCAGCCAAACAAGTGCTTTGAACATTATTACAACACCTGCCTGTATTGTGGTCTTTTCCAACAATTTTTGCACACTACTTTATGTGTGTGACAAAAACACCCAATTGTTTTGCACACCCTTACATTGTACAGTAGATTATCATGCAGTTGGTAAGTGATTCCTCTTTAGCTCAGATGTATTCTCAGAAATCATCTTTGATGGTTGAGTCAACAAAGGTAGTGTGACTCAACCCCAAGCAAATACCCAATGAATGCACTAAAGTATACAATTGCAACACTTGTCAACTACTAGTTGCTCTGCAAGAATCATATTACCAAGAAAAAAAGAAAAGGACTACATAGCAATAAACTGCAGATTCCAAGTTCTTATCAAAACACATCTTCATCAAAAATGTCTTCTCATGTTAGCTCACATCCTCATATTGACTTATTGGCGCTCAGATGATGCAAATTGTCGGAGTGGACTGGTGTATTCCCAAAAGATGTTGTGCACATGTTCCTAACATCCAATGCTGAGGTACTTGAATAATAAGCATTTGCTGTTCTGAAAATCACCTTTGCACCCGAAGGAAAGGTATAGCCTCTGCGAGTCTGCAAAAGTTCAAAGGACCGTGGCCGGGTGATACCGTGTGATCGAGTACAACGATGACAACGTGGAATCAGGAGTGGCAAAATTCTACATATGTATTTACATACAAGTATCACCACACCCACGATCCTCTTCATCACATTCTGGCATTAGTGGTCTCACTCCTCGATCAATCACCCCTCCACGATATCTCCAACCTCAAGACATATTCAAGATCTTCAATCTCACGTAACTTGCGAGCATCACGATGCGCATTATACTCGCTGCCACCTCGCTTCAATCCATTGTTTTACTGCTGGTCATTATCCTCGTTACATCCTCTTTGGCTACCGACCCTTATAAATCCCTCGGTGTGAATCGAAATGCAAATGAAAAGGAAATCAAGCGAGCTTATCGAGTATGTCCATATCTTGTCAATTTGACTCCATGAAACCTGGGGATCTGACGAAGTCATGTTTTCCAATTTTTCCATAGAAATTGAGTAAACGGTGGCATCCGGACAAAAATCCAGGAAACAAAGACGCAGAACAAAAGTTTCTGGAAGTTGGGAACGCCTATGAAATCCTTTCAGATCCTGAGAAGCGATCAATTTATGACAAATACGGGGAGGAGGGTCTGAAACGGCATCAAGCCCAGGGTGGTGGTGGGGGAGACCCATTCGACATTTTCAGTCGATTCTTCGGTGGTGGTGGTGGTGGTCAACAGAGGCAAGGAGGTCAGCGGAAAGGACCAACAATGGTTTCAGAGATGGAGGTGGAATTGGAAGATGTAACTTCACTTTATTTTGCTTTGCAACTCATGAGCATATCTGTTGCATTCCTGCTGACCGTGCTTTTTTTGGCGTCTAGATTTATATTGGTCGATCAATTGACTTTGAAATCAAGAGACAAGTACTATGTCCGCTTTGTAAGGGCACTGGAGCCCGGAAACCCTCTGACGTGCAGGAATGTGACGTATGCGGAGGTCATGGCGCACGAATCGTTCGTCATCAGCTTGGACCTGGTATCTTCCAGCAAGTTCAGATGCAATGCGACGCCTGTGGTGGAGCAGGCAAGAAGATCGCCCATCGTTGCACAAAATGTAAAGGGGAGAAAACCACAGAAGCAGTCAATTCGCTCACCATCGATCTCGATCGAGGTATACCCGATGGATACGAAGAGACCTTTGAAGGAGAGGCGGACGAGAGTCCGGATCATGCAGCAGGAGATGTTGTTCTGAGGATTAGGACTCGCAAGCAGACTGACGGTGGCTTCAGGCGAAAGCAGGAAAATTTGTATTGGAAAGAAACTTTGAGGCTAGATGAGGTAAGTTCAAGCAGAATTGACTATTTCTCGTTTTTTTGACCTGACTTGCGAAAAAATCCACTTACGACTCTCAACAACATCCTTTTGTAGGCCTTACTTGGATTCACACGCAAATTGACACATTTAGACGGTCACAATATCACACTCACTCGAGAGGGCGTGACACAAAATGGTACGTCGAATGGTATATTTGACTAGCTCTTCTTCAACTCAAACTGAGAAACGATTTTTTCAGGCTTTGTGCAAGTCATGGATGGTGAAGGAATGCCTCGCCATCAAGCCATGGGCCACGGAGATTTGTTCATCGAGTACAGCGTAGTTCTTCCCGCGCAAGTCACGGGAGAATTCAGGAAGGGTAAGCTTTCTTGATCTTTTGGATATGTAGTTTTTTTACTAAGATGCGATATTTGATCTTACACCTTTTGTAGGTCTTGCGAAGCTCTTTGGAGTCAGTGAGAACCCTGCAGTCTCTTCCGAGCACACTGCACAGTCTTCAAACTCTGAACATGGTGAACTCTAGGCCTTGAACATAAGTTAAGAGCTCAATATCAAGGGATGGACCACTGGATGGCTGCTGATTGTAGAGAGCAATACAAGTTGATTTGGGATGTGATATAGACTAAAATAGACTAAATGCAAACATTTTAGACCTTTCAACACATCTTGGACCATAAAGTGATCATGCAAACTCCGCAGTGTTATCACCTTCATCACTCCTTAATCTTCCACAGGTAAAATGCTGCCCTGTTACACTACAGAACCAGTTGGGTTGATGAGATTACACCAAAACATCAAGTCGGTGTATGTAGTCAATCTTTTGAATGCTTTTGTCAATCTGAAAAAAGTTACAGCATGTATTACATATGAATAACTTATTGTCATGAACAGATAGCTGAGCAGAACTGTATGTACATGATAACCACCTATTCACTGGGCCTGCTACACATATGTAGTGTGGGTGTTATGGCTCAGGTGTGGAGTGATAGATCATTTCATGACAAATCATACTCCCAATCATTTTTTCCTGCCCACTTGGGGAAGTTGAAAAATGTTTGCAGTGAAGGCTAATTGACCACTGCTGTGATGAATCAGCAAAGTTGAGATTGCAGCCCAGAAGTAGAGAATTTTCTGACAAAATGATTGAATACATGCCTTAGGCTTCATGCTCCAAGGAGGTGTACATTCTACTACCAATTTGTCATACATAAAGACACAGGCCTGACCACTGTGAAAAAATGCTATAAATGAATATTATGCACCTATGGATGCCCCCATAGCCCTGTTCTTGTTTACTTTTTTTAAGGTCAGTGCCCAAAAAGGGTATCATTTAGGATTTTTTAAAACTGACCAGAAAACAGGGATTTTCTTTGTCACCCACATATATAAAGTCATTTCTGGGTCCTGATGAGACTAGTCTGAGCCTTTCTTGTGTGTGATAATACACGGAAAATACCCATATGTCTACTTTGATCAGCCAGTCAGTCAATGGAAGTGGTGCCCCTTTTGTTTGTGTAACATACTGAACACATCACATCACCAAAAGTGATGACAGTAGGGGCATTATCTGAGACAATCAATGGACACAAAAGCAGACTAAAAGATGAAGGAGGTTCACTTACCTAGATTACGGCTGTCCAAGACATAAATATACCAATTTTGGATACCAGTGTCTTGGTGGTATAGTTAAGATGGTTATTGGAACTTGTGAAATTAGGAAATCAGCTCAATGAAGCTGAGAATTGATCAAAAAAATATGTGAGCAATCTAATGGTAAAGAAGATTGTGGAAAAAAATGTTTGAGTTCAATTACCAGCATCAACAACTAATAACAATATATAACTTACACCTGTGGGCTTCAGGTAACAGCTCAATGAAACTGAGCACTGATTGAACAAAAGACAACAACAATCTAATGGTAAGGAAGAGTGTGAAAAAAAGAGATCACACAAGAGATTTTCATACAAAGAAACCATAGATGATGTCATGCAATCTTATTCAATCACAAGTGTAAGGTGTCACAAAGGATCCATTGTACAAATTCATAAGCCAATAGATCATTGATATCTCAATTTATATTCCCTGAAATTATCAAACATCTTGTCATAGTAAAAGAACTTTGACCACCTGCCATCGTTGCATCCACAGAACAATTGCTGACAAATCATTATGGTCATCAAAAACTAGAAAGGATTTGGAGGAACTCACCTGGAACAGCATCACCTTGACAGGCCTTTGGATCACATTTGTATATGTGATAGTCAATGTTTTTTCCACAATATGCATGGAAGCAAGGGACAGTTAGGATAGATACACAAAAAAGCAAGAAGGAAAGAACAACATCTATGTACCTGCGTGCATTCAATGTCTTAGAACTATGTTTCCTATTTTTCCACATAATTGACCTGAATGGTGTGACAAAAACAATGACATGAATTATACAAGCTTTGAGAGGCATTGTGATATGGGAAGAAAGAGCATCAAAATCAGAAGGCGGCAAGGAATTTGCTATGGACTTGTTGGTATTGAATATATGTCACAAACTCTCAACAATATGTCCATCATGGTGATATTGTTGTGTGTATGTATCAAATTATCAAGACTTTCTGTAGCTTTCTGTGCTCACTTGGTGCAAAACCCATCCAAAGTATTGTACTTGACAAGCAGGCTCAAGTATTATCAAAAGGTGAGAATCTTGTGAAATTCTGTACTCAGAGCCACTCCAAGATATTTATATTGTCAAAGAATAGCATCAAATTATGATTCAGGGTAACTGGAATGAAAGCTAAACCCAAACATACCTCATCTGACCTTTTGTAAAGGACTCCTGTGATCTTGATGACAGGCAAGAAGAACCCAGTCCACCAAGGTTTGATGTCTGATATGCACCACTTAGCTTAGAAGGACTTTCCCATTGCTGGTGAATCAGGTATAGCTGAGTGGTCAAAGGTCTATTGTATATCCGCTAAACAATCCAGTCCAGACTCCAGGTGGATTGCTTGAATCAAGGTCATAGGGTGGCGCAGTCCAGCGCGTCCCCCTTGTCGATTACCCGGCTGCGTAGGCTCATAGTGTGAGGTCTTAAGGCCATACTCATGTGTTTAGAGAGTGTCTCATGTTTTCCAAACTGGCTGAACTCGTTCAACGATTCGAACACTTCTGATTGTCATCATCAACCTAACCTTGAACGACTTTGGCGACTAATGAACTAAAGACAATGAGTCCATCACACAACACAAACAATCCTCAATCTATTGGATCATCAGCTTCAAAACTAGCAAAATCAGAAGTTGGTTCATCCACACAAGATCGACCTAAAACTACTCATCCTTCTTTTGATATTATCAAAAATAAATCATTTGGTACTTTTATGCATGAGATATGGATCAGATATCAAGGAGAATTTGCATTGTCTATGTTAGAAACTGTGAGTTATTCGATACTACATCCTTCTTTTGAAGTGTGAGACCGAAATTGATGATTGTTTTCAACTTCATGGTTTTTGACTTGCAAAACAGTGGGAAGTGGTGATGCTACGTAGGTGTCGATTGATTCGCACTCAAATAACCACATGAAAGATGATCTACCAAATCTCTGACTTTCAATCACGTCTTGATCGCGTTTTTTTGATTCTTTAGATATTCTCCTGGTTCTACTCCTCTCATTCTTCTACATGGCAGTCCTTCGATACTTTCCATCACACGTCAAGGTTATCGTCTCACGAGCAAAGTACTATCTGTCAGGTCAAGAATGATTTTTTCATAACACTTCTTTTACTATTCGGTTTTATGTTGCCTTTGGTGAATTTTTAACTCTTTTGGTAACTTTGAAATTAATCTTCTACGATGATAAGAAAAAAATTAATAAGATCATGTTAGCATTTTACTTTGTGTTTACATGAATTCTGCAAGTTTAAATTTTATAGGATCGGTGTTCATCTCTTTTAAGAAACTGTTGTATGATGATTACATTGTTTGAAAATCTTGGTGTCATATATTTTCTCCCGCAAAGTGATGGCATAGTGTTTCCTTTTTTTGAACATTCATTTTTTTCGCTATTGATCAAAGAGCATACGAGATTTTTATTCTTAAATTCATCAACTCTAATGACTGATCTGATCTACCTCATTCTACGAGTTTTGATACATCAACGGATCAGTTGCGGTCCCAATGCAGGAAGCATGGGGGAGTAAAAGAGAGAAGAAATCATATTGTAGGGGAAAACATGAATTGGCGCACCATTCTACAGGATGTCAGTCACAATTATAAAGCCTGATCGCATCTTTACTATGTAGACTGTCATTCTGTCAGTGGGTGAACATATGACTTCCTAGAAGAGATATTTCCGTACGAAGAAGTTACTGTATTCTCAAGCTCCAAGTTGCCTTATCATACTCAGAAAGTGCTTCTGATGAGGAAATACTCCAATAGCTATTGCCAGATATACGAGCAAGAGTTATCACGAGCTAGGAGTTGCGCATTTATTCGAGCAGAGTACTGCAGAAGTTCCAGTATATAGGGGTTGACTTCGAGGTGTCCATGGCGGACTTCACTCGGATTTTTTTCTTGTGGAACACGGCTTGGATGACACCCTTGAAGTCCAGAGAGAACATCAACAGCTTACCTACTAAGCAATTGCCGACTCGTGCAGCTGATTTTTCGATGAGCTCACCTCAGTCTAATCACACATTTGATTACACGGCGTTGATCTGAAACTGATGTAACCAAATGTATCCGTGGGACGACGACTTTATTCCAATCAATCTTCAAAAACCCCTTAGCTGACCATGTCACTTGGATCCCTATAAAACCTATTCAGTTTATTTTTCCGAAATTACGATAACTCACCTTGTTAAGGATGAACTCACCAAGCTAGGCTTAATTTCAAGCAATTCTGGTATATATGATACAATCTTATTACGCTGCATCGATGAGGATCAGGATATGAATAAGAAACTTTCCGAGGAATTGTTGAGGTGATATTCCATTCTTTAAGAAAGTTTATTAAACAATTGAAATTCATCACATCAGCTTTTTTCTCTCTTCTTATTTTACCTCAGGTGATGATGAGCTTTGAAAAATATCTTTCGAATTAATTTTTCACTCATTGAACTTGATATCCATCACTCATCGATCTCTTTGTCAACTTAAAATCAAAAAACTTGAAAACATTACTAAATATTTCAACGCGATACATAGATCTTTCTTAGGTCTAAAGATGCCTCATGTTATCCTATTGTCCGCATCTCAGGATATCTATGAAGGAAACTCTGGATTAGGAAGCACGATATCAAACGGATCGACTGATTGGTCTACTACTTTACCTGCTTCGACAGAATTTAGACCGGTGTAAGTTAACTTTTCAATTTCGATCCGAGTCTATTTTCTTCAGTTGATTGTTTTCCATTCAAGATTAAGATAAATTCAACTTCAAAACTTTGATTACTGATCCATTGATGTCATTATGAATTCATAGACAACTAAGTACCAAATCACTTATAATTTTATTATCATGGGGAATGTTAATTCTTTGTTGGACAATTTTTATCTTTGTAAAAGCATTTGATAAAGGAAATGATCAAAAGTTGAAGTCAAAATTAATATTAAAATTATCGAATGAGCTTTTAAATTTTAAAAATAAATTAGATGAAAAATTAATCGGTTTAAGATTATTGTTGATTAAAGATTTAAAGGAGGAAAATCGTATGAATTTAAAACTTTTGAATTTAAAACATCAACATCAAAATACTACTGGTGAGTTGAGGATTTTCTTTTTTGCTTCTTCTACTTTGGTTTTTGAGGTTTTAGATTGGGTGTTGATCAGATATGAAATGATACTTTTGGTTTTAGATTTGGATTGTAGATGTATGGGAGCTGCTCAAGCTTAAAGGATTTGTTTGGTTGAAGCTAGCGAGGAAGATTATCGCGGTAGGAATCTAGTTGTAGGAATGAATAATTGAATAAAAAATGCGGTTCAGATCTCTTACTGTGGGATGTCGATGGCTTGTTTTGGGTATCCAAGATAAGACTACACTTGGTTAAAACGGGGTAAAATGGATGGATGAGCTCAAGTCTCTCAAGAACAAGAATCAGATCTGGTTAGTTTTCTTTGTTGATGCGTAGTCATAAATGATGACATAAGAGTTATTTTCGACCGTACCTTTTCACTTGAACTTGAGTCATCAACTATATCTGCGCTACCGCAAGTCTGACAGTGATAGCCACTTTCCATCTCCAAAACCTGTTTGGAATAAAAAGGATCTGATTCCTAATATATACCTTTGTCCCACTGAGAAACTTCAATTCATTGAGGATGAACACCACCGCCGCTGCCCTACCAACTTATCTCTTGGTTGTTTACAAAGTCAACATTTGAACCAACATCTTTGTGATGTTGGTAAGTAATGAGACAATCCGATTGTAATCTTTTCCCAAAATTTGACAATAATCACCTGTAGAATGAAAATTGATCCATTTTCTCGTGTCTCGTCTTATCTCAAGAGATATGAACCTTCCCTTCCCCAGTTTAGTTACTGGGCAAGAGAAGATTTTGTTGTGGGCTAGAAGCCCTCTCGAAGCCAAGATGGTTCGAGAGGACCAGTTTTAAGAGGTGCCTATTCTTCACGTTTTCTAAGAAGGGTTTTGCTACCCTTCTATTGAACGTAGAAAAGTGGTACCTCTTATAACGACGAGAGCAGAGGAGAGCCGGGGTTTCCCCCAAGGAGTCCCCCATTGGGGGGCTTCGTGGCTTCTGCTCCTATGTAGGGTGGGTGGGCAGGAACAAAAAATTTTCTGATAATCTTTAATTGTTTTGATTACTCTAATAGTTAACCAAGTTACACAATAATGAGCTTTATAAGATTGACTAGTCACGGAAAATATCAGTTGTGTTTAATCTTGGAAAGTAGTAGGAAAATTGATAAAAGTCAAAAGGGAATTGTCGCGGGAGAAAGGTGACTCTCCAGCTGTTCCCTAAGGACTTATATCTTCTCCTTTCAGGAGTCTCGAATTACCTCATAGCTTCTATGACGTGTGACGCTTCAGCACCATCATGTGCCTCGATTCCGAAAGGGGTCTTTTATTCTTCTTTCTGGGAATCTGAAGCCTCGGTATTACGTCTTATTCTCCCAATTATCCTCCTACCGTTTTTTCCAGTGCACGCCTTCATGGACTTGTTCCACACTTCGTGCCTCGTGTAAACACCTATCCATTTTCTCGTGTCTCGTCTTATCTCAAGAGATATGAACCTTCCCTTCCCCAGTTTAGTTACTGGGCAAGAGAAGATTTTGTTGTGGGCTAGAAGCCCTCTCAAAGCCAAGATGGTTTGAGAGGACCAGTTTTAAGAGGTGCCTATTCTTCACGTTTTCTAAGAAGGGTTTTGCTACCCTTCTATTGAACGTAGAAAAGTGGTACCTCTTATAACGACGAGAGCAGAGGAGAGCCGGGGTTTCCCATACTCAGGATTGTGTCGGTCCTGAGCCTCTCTGGCTCTCCCCATCACCGTCGCTAGCCTCACCATCTCTTGCCAACACCTTCCGGTTCTCATGTGGCCAAAGGTATCTGACAAATAAAAGAAAAATTTCTAATCACATTGAGTCAAGGATATTTACAACCTCTGTGTTTCAACATTCGTAATCTGGTAGACGACAGCCTGATGTGGCTAAAACCTTTTGAGCATTACGCCATTCCATCTCGCTCCATTCTCTTTGATACAGGGCATGGCAACCCGATTTCCATCGTCCCAAAAGTTTTATGCTCTTCGTTGGTACCCCCGCCCTCGTTAAGAGTGTTGCGCCTCCAATTCGGAATGAGTGACCCGTTATGCCGTCTGCTTTACCCCAGGCCCTTTGCAGAACTTGCGTGAGAATTGGCCTTGTTATAGCGCAAGTGCTTCCTTCCCTCCATGTCATGAAAAGACGAGGGTCTTTTACCACTGTCATCCGTCGTGCCAAGCTTCCTAGAGCCTTGAAAGGGCATAACCGGCCTCCCGTTTCTCTCAAGATTAGATGTTGCAGTTCATCACCTCTGGCTGTTTTCGCATCACGAAGTGTTATTCTTGCCATTCTTCTTCCTCCCCAGGATAGAAATTGTAGGTCTGATTTTAGGATTGCCCCGAGATCTAAATTATCGTAATGTCTTGTCTTGTAAACCAGTTCTCCAATCCTTGCCAATCCCCAGTATGCAGTGAGTACTAATGCTTTCAAGCCTACAGTGTCTAACTCATTTTCTTCGATGTCGTCTAGCAGTTTGACGAGATCCTTTGGTGAAACTGGATTTCGATCTTGACGCGTTAGCTGAGCCGACATTTCGAGTCTCTTCGACGATCGTAGTATGCTTTTTACTCTTGTTTCAAGCATCGGCATGCACGGCTGACCGTGAAAATCGTGCCAGGTACGAACTGCTGATAGATATTTCTGAATCGTTACGACTTTTATCGGTTTGTTTTTAGCGTTCTTGTTATAATTGTGTCCCGCCCATACCACAAAGTACTCCAGAGTCGAACGAGATGCTGGGAAAGCTCTCAATCTAAACTGGTGTGTGAATACTTTAAACTTTTTCACCCCTGATGCGTATGATTCAAGCGTATTTCGTTTCCATCCACCTTTCACCATATGTCTTTGGGTTACTGACAACTTCGTAGGTTCTTCGTCTTTGATGCGAAGGAAGGGCGTTAAATTTTTCATGTCAGGTTGTGCCTTATTAGATTTTTAGAGCGATATCTACCTCTCCTAGTGATTCAATGTCGGGTGGATTTTTCGTATTTTCCTGTTGCTACCTCAAGCTCCCTCTTTTGTATCAAGAGACCGCGTCTCTGATCTATTTGCTTTGGTCTTGTTTAAGGCGCAGTGTCTATCTTTCTCTCACCACCACCAAACTTTCACACCCGAGGTATGTCTACTTCTTAAATTCCTCCTGATCTTCCTCAACAATTGTTTGTTACCTCCTTTTCTCTCTCGACACTCTCACTTGGTTTTACAAAGAAGTCAGCCAAACATTTGGGCAGATCTTTGATTATTCTCATGGCTGATCTCTGTTCATTACGACTTTGTCTTTGGACAATACAAATTACCAAGCGAGAAATTGGGGGATCAAACATTACAAATCAAGACGTCACAAAAATGGGAGTGTCATAGCTAGATTAGTCAATATCCTACTATTCTAGTCCCGTTCTTCTCTCCACTTGATCATCTTCTGTGGCGTTTCTCAACCAACGTGCCAAGTCTTCCGGTATATCAACATGAATTTGTAAGTACCATGCCTTTGAACCTATTATGCCTCTGGACAATTCGTCCGCTGCATTATCTAAAGACGCTACACGTCTTTGTTCCAGCTGACAATCATTTGAGTAAAGTAGCGAGCTTATTTCTTTCCACTCGTGGTTCACCCAAAAGTCTCTTGACTTCTCATTTCTTAGCACCCCCTCCGTAGTTGTATTATCGGTCAAAACTAGAAAGCGACTACTTTCCAACCTTTGTGGCTTCTGAAGTGTAAGTAGCCCTAGACGTACGGCTACTGTCTCCAACCAGGCGATACCCCGTTTCGGCTGGTCGAGTGGGGTTTCCCAACCAGGTAGCAGCTTGAATTGTGACCATGCCTTGCCCACTACCACTCCTATCCCAAAGGATGTGGACGCGTCACCTACCCAACCTACGTTGGACACTTCTCGTTTCTTTAATAGATACCTGTTAGGACAGCTTACTAGAGCATCCATCCACATGTTCAAATCACCTCTAACCAAAGAAGGCATCTTCCGCTTCGCGTACCTGTCGTGCCACTCTGCCAGCCATCGAAAGCTACTCGACAAGTAACAACGTAACTGTGGTAAAATGTATGATACGTGATTTAATCTACCATTCATCTTCTCGACTTCCTTCAGGCTATAGTCGACTTTTCCTAGATATTCGGACAGCTGATCGATCCTGGTCTGTAGTTTTGCTGGAGTTAAAGACACCACTTTTGTTTTTGTGTTCCATAAAAAACCAATATATTTCTGTTCATCACAGAAGTGTGAAAACTTTGTGTCGTTCGTTTTCACTCCCAAGGCTGAGCTGTACTCGACAATCTGATTCATATCTACGGTATTTGACACTTCTTTTATGAGAAGATTGTCATCTACCCATCTAAAAACTTTTATCAAATCGAAGTGTCTTTCTATTAGTTCCTTCCATCCATCCGCGGGGCCTCCAAAACTACCGCAGCCTCCTACTCCCCCAAAAGAAATGCATGTGTCGATGTATTGGAAACCAAGGAAGCAGGAAATGAGAAGGAAAGGCCATTGGCTTGGGAGTGTACCGATTTGCCTGTAGGCATTTTCCCAGTCGAAAAGGCCTACTTCCACTGGGACTTCTATTTCTGCTATGAATTCCGCTACAGTTGAAAAGTTGTCCCATGTCGTTTTGAAGTCATTTTTATCTACAAACGAATTGACGCTTGGTATGTTCGGATTGTTCTTCGGATAGGAAAGATCGTTTATGGGTCTGAAGGATCCGTCACCGTTCACTACGGCCCCCATGGGGCTAGACCTAAAGAAAGGAAACCTTGATCGTAATTCTTCTTTCGTGAACAGACCAAACATTCTACCCTCTGCCACTTCTTTTCTTATGTTGTCCATAATTTTTTCTTTTACTTCTTCAGCTGACTGGTGGTTTGGAGGACAGTAAAAGGGTAAATCTCCGATCGTATGATCCGGGATACCCTGGTCAAAGCCGTTCTTGAAGCCGTCTATTACGAAGTCGTATCAAGGTAATAAATTGTATTTCTTCAACTCTTCTTCCCATAACTCAATGTTCATCACACAGGTTGGTCCTTCTGGCCATTTACTTTCTATCACTACCTCTTTGATGTCGACACTCATTATTTCTTCATGCGCGTCGTTCGTCTTGATCTTAACAGAGTTCTGAGCTACCGAGTGTCCTACTCCTGTATCACGAACAGACGTAGTGTGTCTTTCACTGCATCAAAAAAGGGGTTTTGAAAAACACAAATCGTTACTTCATCAATCTTAACTAAAACCTCTTCTCCTTATAGGTACATGATTGGGCCAGTAACATAAAGGTAGTGGGAAGGTAGTGGGAGGTTCTACATCGCTTGGAAAGGTTACAAATCGTGCTTTCAATGCTATAAATACCTCGGCATTTTCTGCCTTGGTTGTTCGGTAACGACAGTCATGAAAAGTAAAATTCAAAAAGGAAGTAAAAAGACGGAGGACAACAAGAAGGTTTCGAACACAGCTGGGGTGCGCGCGATTATCATAGCAGTAGTTGCTCTTAAAGGAGGGGGAGACATCGGTACTAATTCAATCGAGATGACCCAAAACATAACTCACTACTGGCGAGCTCGAGATCTGCCATTACTCGCTCCTCCTCTTCCTCTGTACGCTCCTCCCCTACTACCGCTTGCCACCGGTTGTTGTTGTCGCAGTGGTGGGAGCATTTCCACAATGTCTGGTAGGCGAGGTCCTCTGGGTTGCCTAGGTAGCCGTCTTTGTGTCGAAACGGAAGTCTGTGTAGCTGGTGTATACTTCCGTTTTTTGATTTGACTTGTAGCATTCCTGTAAACAATCATTTTATGTTCAACAAACGGCATTCCTACTTTTTGAATTTCTTGAGGAGAGTGTTCTTCGATAAGGAAGCTTACTCATTCCAGATTCCAGTCTCCGGGTCTCGATTCTCGAACCTCGCTCCCTTCGCGTAAGGGTTGTTGTCTCCAAAGGTCAGTTCTCCTCTCATCGACGCTTTCTCTCTAGCCATCTTCTCAAACTTTTCCACATATATACTTGCACTGTTTATGCATCAGAGACATCAGAAAGCTTATTCTATTGATATGCTGTTGTATTTTCTTTTTACAGAGTTTCGAACTTACTCGGGTACTGAAACTCCCTTAGCTTGATGACCAAACAGCTGTTCTCTCAGCATTATGTCGTAGCGTAACGCCACCATCCAAGACTCAGTTGAGTATTTGATGTCTTTCACGTGCTTTACGTGTGTCTTCAATTGCTTCGCAATCTGAACGAAGTTGTAAGATTTCTTTAGATACTTTCGAAGAAGAGATATACCGTCTATCCATTCTCTGAACGTCATAGCGTATTCTGACGGAGGGGTCAAACCGCGGTTTCTAGATTTCAAGGATGACGATGATGGCTGATTTCTTCTACACTCCTCCTTATCTTTTCTCACGAAGGTAGGGTTGAGCACAGTTAAAGGAACACTCTCTGATAAGTTCTTCATCGCTTCGCCCCAATAGGTCTGTAATGGGGGTAGGGTTGATTTGCAAGGCGCTCTTTCTTGGAAGCGAATTCCGTTCTCTTTCGTTATGCTCTTTTTCAATGAAGAAGATGACTTTACTTTTGACAAATTTTTCTTCTTTCCGTGCTTGTTCACCACTTCTTTACCTTTAGTGGGATTCTTCTCTCTTGCTAACTTGGACTTGGCTTCATCCTTCGCGCGAATGGCTTTCTTAAGGCGTTGCTTTAGGTCTTTAATCGACTCGTTCTTGCCTGTGCCTGTGAACAGCGGAATTTAAACCGAAAAAGGTCAGGTTACAGTTTTTCTTTCTGCCTGCTTCCAGTGGAGGACACCATCTGGGTAACGTAACGCTACGTAGACTTCAACATGTCTCTTCCCTTGTGTAGGGGCGCTCAATTGTGTGGGAGCTCTTTTCCATAGCAGTGTTGTTCTCAGAATCAATTCAAGGATTTTCTGCTTACCTTTCCGAACTGTGCCGTCTGAGTCAGAATCCGATGAGGAATTGCTATCTTCTGATTCGGATGAATCACTGCCTGATGAGTCGCTTTCTGAGCTTCCTGAGGAATCGCTGCTTGAATTAGATGATGTCGATGACGAGTTGGAACTCGAATCTCTTCCATACTCCTCTAAGGCCTCTAGCTCGTTGAAGTCTTGATCTTGGTCGTCTTCGTCTTCGCCGTCTCCTTTGTCATCACCATCTCCTTCACCTTCCTCCATATCTTCAATTCCTTGACTATCCATCGATCTCGCGATTTCGTCTCTCATATGTTCTTGTATCGCTTCTCCGTCCAGTCTTTCAAGCTCTGGGTCGTCCGTACCTTCTAGCTCGCCAAGCTGGTTGTTCTCCGGGCCGTTTGATGAAGGTGGATCTATAACGGTAGCTCCTTCAGGGGCTACGTCTCCCCTAGCACGTCTGGTGGATCGACTGTTGGTTTGTGTGATTGCCATTTGTAAGTTGAAATAGATTTAGGGCTGTGAATGCGATGAAAAGAACTATGCAATGCAAAGAATTATGAAAGATAAGATTATTGAGACTAAGATAAGATAGTTTAAAGGATATGAACGTTATTATGATGGTAAAGGTTGAAAGGAAAGGTTATATAGTTCGATAAAACAAAACAAACACAAAACACAAAAAATTTTCTGATAATCTTTAATTGTTTTGATTACTCTAATAGTTAACCAAGTTACACAATAATGAGCTTTATAAGATTGACTAGTCACGGAAAATATCAGTTGTGTTTAATCTTGGAAAGTAGTAGGAAAATTGATAAAAGTCAAAAGGGAATTGTCGCGGGAGAAAGGTGACTCTCCAGCTGTTCCCTAAGGACTTATATCTTCTCCTTTCAGGAGTCTCGAATTACCTCATAGCTTCTATGACGTGTGACGCTTCAGCACCATCATGTGCCTCGATTCCGAAAGGGGTCTTTTATTCTTCTTTCTGGGAATCTGAAGCCTCGGTATTACGTCTTATTCTCCCAATTATCCTCCTACCGTTTTTTCCAGTGCACGCCTTCATGGACTTGTTCCACACTTCGTGCCTCGTGTAAACACCTATTCTTTCTTACAACACATGTCTTACAATTCAGTTCATCTTTCCGCTAAAACCGCTAAAAAAAATGACGAGACATGTCCCATGAGAAAGACTACATTTGAATTCACTCATAATCATTCATCATGATGTGAGGATGGTGTGAGACTGGAATGTGAAGTGTTGATGGCATTGACCATAAGGAATACGTCTGCACAGACACACGTTCATTGAGATTGTGATCATTGGCTTATATAGAATCTCTAGTGCTTTCTTTGATACATCATACCTGTAACTGTAAGAGTGACGTCAATGTTTGATTTTGTTATAAAGGATCTTGTTTTCTGTTTACCAAGAGCTCTTTTCCTTATCGAACTCAAACCATTTTATTCAAACCTCTTCTTCTCATTCAGTTGTTCTCATATCAGTTTGGTCAAGTGATCAGCTTTCATTAAGCTGATTACCTGACTCTCACAGGTGTAAGTTGAAAATGGATAAGAACACGGGTAAATCTAATAACCAGTGCGTAAAGGTAAGCACTCTTCTCCTCACAGTCTCAGGTATGCAGACCTTTGACTAACCTAATAACCAGTGCGTAAAGGTAAGCACTCTTCTCCTCACAGTCTCAGGTATGCAGACCTTTGACTAACCTATATCATGGGAGGTAAAATTAAAGATGAGAAACAAATAAGAAATAAGCTTAAAGCTCGTGACAGTGATCTGAATGGAAGTTTCTCTTTCCAGCAGATAAGAATACATTGCTTTTAACTAACCTAATAACCAGTGCGTAAAGGTAAGCACTCTTCTCCTCACAGTCTCAGGTATGCAGACCTTTGACTAACCTACAACAAACAATAAAAGACAAAATAGAAAAGAATAAAAGATAACTAGTCAGATCAACACTGTGATGGAATAGTAAAGTATAAAGTAAAAGTACCTATATCGTGGGAGGTAAAATTAAAGATGAGAAACGAATAAGAAATAAGCTTAAAGCTTGTGACAGTGATCTGAATGGAAGTTCTATAAAATAGAGTAACACCAAAGAAGTTAGTTATGATAATGAAGTGGATGAAACTCGAAAATCGACTTACTCTCTTTCCAGCAGATGAGGAAAGAGAGCAGGATCGTATGACTCGCACACAATTATAAATAGAGATAAAAAGACAAATCAGGACATTCAGGTACAAAGATTTATAATCATATTCACGTCATCATATTAGGTAATCTTCTTGATTTTGAATCTTGACCTGAGAACGTTGAAGTCTTGATTGTCTTTCAACATAAGTTGTTGTCTAGTTAGTTGTTGTGGATATTGAAATCGAACTCAAACCATTTTATTCAAACCTCTTCTTCTCATTCAGTTGTTCTCATATCAGTTCGGTCAAGTGCTCAGCTTTCATTAAGCTGATTACCTGACTCTCACAGGTGTAAGTTGTTGTCTAGTTAGTTGTTGTGGATATTGAAATCAAACTCAAACCATTTTATTTGAACCTCTTCTTCTCATTCAGTTGTTCTCATATCAGTTTGGTCAAGTGCTCAGCTTTCATTAAGCTGATTACCTGACTCTCACAGGTAATATCCACTTTAAGTGTGTTATGACCAAATGGCAAACGGACGCTACTTGAGCTAGGCCAATAGTAAAAGTTATTGAGAGAATCTTACAGTCACTGAAACTTCTCAGATTTGATTGCACTCAAATCCTCCATTTACAAGAAACACCTAAGCATCCATCTATTGAGATTAATATCAATAGCTATACGGGAATTAAGCAAATCTTCATGAACAAAGAACTACAGGAGGAATGATAATCAAAACAGATCTATCAAGTCTTGACAGAAAATAAGGAAAAGTGAAGGAGAAAAAGTATAGATCAACTAGACAAAAGAACAAGATGATTTTGCTTTATAAAGAAATCAATAATTATTTTAGATCGAGAGAAAAAAGAATTCTTGGTTGTAAAGATTTTCAGCATTTTGTTTGCAATCTTAGATAGCTGTTGATGAACAATTCAATTGAGACTCCAAAAACCACCTTGTAAACAACTACAGCCGTTGTGATATCTAATGGCAGATTTTTGAAAAAATGTGTTGTGGCTGGATTTAATTCAAGGTCAAAAACTCAAAAAAAGCCTTTCGAAATTGACCAACTTTATTGTCTTCCTTTCATATGGTTTGATACTGGACAGGTAACTTTATGCAGTTTCCTATCTCCCTATAAACACGTGACTCCCTACTGTGCCATATGATAGCCGGTTGAATTTCTATTTCTTTTTTTATATTCTTTTTCTTAACCGGACCAATACCCTCACCCCTTCCTCTCCTTCTCCAATCCTGTCGGTATCACCACCTTGACCAATTTTCCCACACCAGCCTTGTCCATTCCCAATTACCCCCGAAGGCAAGTTGACCGCCTTCACTGGTCACAGCTCCAGATCACCACACTTACCGGTTTTGATTTTGTCCTATGTTCTTTGGATTTTTTTTTTGGTTTTTGATCACCTCCAATCTATTCATCTTCTCTTGGTTCAACAATCAGGCACATACCCAGGCCTTTGAGTGACCAATTGTCTAGTCTCTTCCACCCACCAGTGCCCTCAATCATGAGTTTTCAATGTTTTTGTGGTTTCCTCACGTCCTGTCAATACTGACGGGAACATTTCTACAGATTCCCTTCAACAACTATCCATCCGACTTCAAGATGGTTGTGATTCGAATGGTTATGCATGGAATGTGATTCCATGACATTGTTTCCACTCTTGGCGTCGACGTCTCACTCACATCGGTCCGGCGATGGTTTGATTTATACCAGACCACTCGCGCCGTCATTACGAATCCCGACCATCACATGATTCAAGGGGCTCGCCAGGACCCCGGATAGCTCCTATAAAGCATACCGACAAAAAAACACCAAAAATTCAGTCCTTCATACCTGAATTTGAGGGTCTGGAGGGCCAAGAATACCTCTTTCGTCGGTAACATTCCGAATGAAAACTACCAAAATTTGCCAAAAAAATCCTCGCAAGTCCTTAACACTCAAAAATAGCCTAGGAAGGCCTAGAAAAGCTACAAAATTTCCCATTCATTCCTCCGACGTCGCTATGATCCAATGCCAACGTGGTCAAAACATACTTATTTCGTCGCTTACATCGCCGAAATTTCAAACCAAAAAGATACCTTTTTGGTTGGTACCTTTAATAGAAGCTATCCGGGGTCCTGGCTCGCCCAATCTTAGGCCCCGCTCAACATGCTTTCATTATGTTATGAATGTGTACACGCAACACTTGTGTATGGACCGGTTGACATTGATCCCACATGTCACAGGTCGAGTAGATATCTTAGTTGTACACATAGTCATCTAATGCTCCTCATCTGACAATCTCAATAGATCTGTGGTAGCACCTTCACTCCCGCTCTGAGAACCCCAGAGACCACCCCTTAACACATTATTGAATCCCTTGAACATGATCCAACATTGTTTCTAGATGAACTCCAACTGAAAATTTCCGAACGATTTGGATTAGTGGTCTTGCTCAAGACACTTTCCAATGAAGTCCGATTGCGCCTAGGATGGACAAGAAAGAAGGCTTGCGCCATCCATCCTAATCAATCAGAGGAGAGACGTGGAGCATATATTGGGGAAATTTTTGGCATTGATCCCTATTGCCTTGTTTTCACCGGTGAGATCATTTTCACCTGTTTTGTATCTTTCTTTATTATATCATGCTGACACATTGTGATCTTTATAGACAAAACCGCTGTCAACAAACGACATCTCTACTGTGATTACGCACGTGCGCCTCGTGGCGAGCGTACTGTCTGGCAGGAAAGAGCCACTCGGGCCCAGAGATGGTCTGTGTTACCAGCTATCTCTTTAGGGGGCCTTGTGGGTTTAGCTATCCAGCCTGGTGGCTACTCACGGATTGATTTTGAGGCTTTCTTGGAAGACTCTTTGGTAAGTTCTCTGTGTGCTGTTTGGGTAACAATGGATCACTGATTATTCATTTCATTCATCCAAGCTACCGGCCATGAATCCGTGGCCAGCGAGAAATTCAGTCCTTGTGATGGATAATGCTCCCATCCATCACGGAGGGAACATACCAGCCCTTTGTCAAGCACGCGGAGTCCGACTCCTTTACCTTCCAACATGCTCGCCGGATATGACCCAATTGAGTTAGGATTTTCTCCTCTCAAGTCGCGTTTGAAAAGGTCCCGAGCGCTTCACCGTGCGATCAACGTCGCGGGTGAGGAAGCATCTATCTTTGTAACCTGTATGAATTTGTTTACAGAACAACTTTGTACCAAGTTGTTCAAAAGCTGTCGATATGTTTGAATAGACAACAGGCTTCACTGTATTTGCTGTTATGTTTGTTGTTGAATCCGCTTCTATCTTTCAAGAACAAATGTTCTATGTGATTTGTACAAGTGACTTATAATAATGAAAATACTTATAATTGATATTCTTTTTGGGTGATCAGATGAGATTTCTTTTGGAGTCAAGTTTTCTAATGGTCGGTCATTAGAAAACCTGAAGTGTGATTTATATTTATTCCATCATTTGGATAGTATCCCTGATACTATCCTAGTCTTGGAAGTATGGATATGAATACAAGCAAGAACAAGTGTTCTACTTAGTCAATCATTGGTACTAATTAGTACACTTTGCGTTATTTCACAGGGTTGCTGTTGAGGTCTTCATGGATCTCCATCTAACACATGGAGCAATATTGGTCAAGTTGGACCGAGGTCAGATGAAATCCCTCAAGGGACAAAAAAACTTTGAATTGCTGACAACCTTTCGATCAATGAAGTTTTATTGGTATCAAGGGAAGCACATAACAGATAACAAGCAAAGTGTTTGGATGGTCTTGTTTACAAGCTTAACATTCAATCAACGATGTGTATAAATTTTTAATATAAAAAACGACATTCAAGAGAGACAAGTAAAACAGTTGTCTTATGCTGTTTACAAGCATTCAATCAACAAAATCAAGACACTTGGTAATTTGCTAGCAACAAATATAAAGAAAAATTGGAGGTGATTTTGGGTAACGGATCTTGTATACTATTCAATCTCCTTTGGGGAATTGGATCCATAAGATCCTGAGTCAATCAAGTTCATCAGGTCAATCAATCAGTATTAACCCATATTTGAGTCGAGGTGAAGAAACCACTGACACTTATTATAACAAGCTTCAGCTTGACGGTCCATTCCCTTGGCCGTCAAAGTCAATTCGGTGAGTTGGAGGCTCGGTATCAAGTCAGTCAAGGACTTGATACCAGCTTCTCTAAGCACGGTTCGAGTGTGTTCGTCTTCCGAAGCAATGTTGCAGTCGGCAAGAAATAACTCTAACTCCACCAAGTGAGAGGTGGAGGGGTTTTCAATCTCAATCGAGCCCCTTCTGATTTTGACCGAGCTTTCCCAGTTGCTTTCAAAGTCATTAGACACAACAATTGGGTTATTGATGGTGTTGTTGATTTCTGGAACAAGAATTAATCATAAGGTCAGCAAGTAAGCCTATCTAATATCAGCATCATCTCACATAGCTCACGTGGTTCCACCTTGATTTTCTTCAAGTCAGGCTTGATGTCAATCAAATCACTTGGGCCGGACGCGTAGCGTTTTTCACCAATCTTCTGCAAGTCGGGCTTCATCTCGGGCATGGAGCTGGTGTGGGAAAGGGCCGGTTTGTGCTTCACACCTGAGCCACCAACACCTACCACGGAATTAATGTTAGAAGTGTACGGTTTTCATATTCATTGTTTCTCTAATTATGTAATTTCATCCATTATAAACAATATGCTTATAACACCGTTTGATATCAATTTTCCTTTACACATTTCAACTCAAGCATGTCTCCGTGAAAACCATGTTTATACTTACTTTAAACCTAGTTAAAACTAAGTACCATTTGTTTTTCTTTCTCTATTACCTGTCAGAGCGCTTCTGAGCTCTTCTCCCTTCATCCAAGATTTTCGCATACAATCTTGAATGAAGGTGAGTATTCTCGAAGTCCGGTTTGTTTGAAGAGATTCAAAGTTCAAAGATCTGAATCTTCATCAAACCCTGCTCTGTACAGGTTCACTAAGATTGTAATAATTAACATTCGAGTTGATCACCTGGGATCCCCGAGGACGGCCTTTTAATCAAAGTTGGACACGGTGATCCCACCCCATGTCAGGGTGGATCCATTGATTCTTCTTGATTTTGTACCGGAACTCCAAGGTGTTTGGAGGTATATCGGGGGTGGCAATGTTGGCGGCCTATGTGTGAATATGTTTATAGTCAGTTTATTGCTGCTTATGAACAAATTCAATCAAAGGAATCTATCACGCACCACCCTTTTAGCCCAGATCCACACCGCGGGGTAAAGCAATCAATATTGAAAATTTGGATCCCACGGGGTAGTCAAAAGTTTACCAGGGCCTTTGGTACCCTTGTCAATTTCATGTTGGCTAAAAATCTGGTTAGCCAGAGTTTTTAACTCTCGTTCTTGCTTTGATTCCTGTGAAGCATCATCATCATTATGGAACACTTCACTAATGATGATGATAATTGAACATGTACTCACCTCAGATTCTTGATCTTCTGCCCCACCTCCGTTGGTGGCCGCAATGAGCTTCTTAGTTGCCAAAGCCTATCGAACCCAAAGTAAGTAGAGTGAATAACGGAATGAGGAAATTGGAGATTAGTAGGAAAGATAACTCACCTTATTACCATCTTTCGCTTTGACTTGTACATTTTCATTTTCAATTGAAACAACTCCCATTTTTTTGGTCGACTTTTCAAGAGCTTTGACAAAACTTTGCCATTGATCAAAATCGGTGAGAACACACTTTGATCAGCCAACACTGGCTTTCCACTTCAGGTCCGGCAAGAATGAACTATTCAAAATGATCTTTTTCATACCAGCCTCATACACCTCACAAGCTCCAGCCACCAGGTCCTCAAATTCGATAAGACTCTTACCAAACAGACAAATCTTCAATTTGAGGTATTGACTGTTAATGGCTCTAGAGTCTATTAAATTGAGTTTGGCTGACTTCGCTGCCTTCTTACCAGCCCCAACCTTTGGGGTGCTCTGATTTGCAGCGTTCAAGTCGACCTCCATGTCGGTATAGATCTTGAATCTAACTTCGATTGTCATCTGGTTATTCTTCTCAAAATTATCCCGAGCTGGAGTGCCAACACAGTGTAAGGGGTCTTGGCGTATACAGCTGGCTACTCGCTCGTCCCCTGCCCATTCCACTGGCGTTTTGAACACTGAAGGAGAAAAATCATCACGCAATAGAAGAATGGAAGGAGAAAAGAATTGAACAAGAACAGAATCAAACAAGAAAATAATCAAACGAGAAACGGTATCAGTTGAAGAAGGGCGAAAAGGCCAACTGGAAGTTGCACTCACAAGGGTTCATGTGGCCAGTCAAGGGGGTCTCGGCCGGAGCGATTGAAGAAGTATTAGACATTTGGGTGACTATCAAAACCGGGGATGAGCGTATAATCAATGGAAAGATAAAAAAAATTGTGACCACAAAGCAGATAACATATGATTACAAATTTGTATTTGGATGAACAAAGGATAAAAGGATAATTTATCTTCTTAAATCCGAATTCCCCCCCCGGAAGCCTTATACCCTGTCAGCATTTGGGTATAAAGCATTCGGTTCGAAGAACACTGGATCTCTCTGTTTCCCACTTACGACTCACTTGCGTGTAGCCGTGGGTAACATCGAATGATGCTGATCCTTAGCTGCCATCACCTCCGATATTTATAGGTTTTGCTGCCCGCTTCCTTGACGGAATAGTTCACCAAAAGCATCAATTGTAGATAAGGACACTCTGTCGGCTTTTAATCACAGGTTTCATTGTATGCACGTAACCATGCTTACACATCACGCTTTTTCAAAAGCCCTGCGTTGAAGTATATGAACCCAATGCCTTATCATCGTGTTCTCAATAGCACACTGTAAGTTGTTCAGCAATCGGGGCAACTTTATCGGCTCTGTGTGTTGAATGCATGCATTTATGGTAAATGAATCTCTGCCATTTCCGTGTCGGATTCTCAGCATCGATCAATCTTGCTGCCTGCCCCTGTGGCGCATTCAAAAGATGTCGGCAATCTTTGACTACCCATGATGCGGATTGTGATTGACTATTGCAAAAATTACGGTAAAGTGGTGTTCTCTGCTCTGCCCTTTGTCTTTTCGCCTTAACATCTACACAAAATCTTTGGCTGTTCTTTCCGAAAAGCTCCCCACCATTGTTTCATAACCTTTTCCATGTACGGCAGCTGTAACTCTGCTTTTCCCGTGGTGCATTATCAGGCTCAATAATCATGCATTTGCCGTTGGAGCTTTCAAAAGGTGTTCGTACTTTTTGCTTGACCCCAATTCTGATTGATTTAGACGATCACAGCCAGTGTCCTGAAGTGATTACTATTGTTGGACAATCATAATCCGGTATTCCTTCCCTATTCATATCCGGTCCCCCTTTTCCTGTTTTGTTACATCCACCACGGATATGTCTTGCGCCCTTTGATAAGCAGTTTGACAATTTTTTGTTTTTCCCCAATTTGGTCTCCATGTAGTAGTACGATCAAAAGAAGTGTATTGATGCCGTATGCCATTGTTGAATTTTTGGCTCCCGCTTGGATATTCCCGTTTCTGGATTGATCTCCCTTCAAAAAGCACCTCCAGTGCTTTGTGACCACACTCCTTGGTTTTGCTCGACATCCCTATTTGCTTTTGGTCACGTTTAGTCTGTTGCGAACCCCTTTCTACATTCAATCTATGTATGAAGCCGGTGTCAATACAATGATTGTGCTAATACTCAAATATAACTTGATGTTTCTTCACAACTGCAACAATCCACTTATCTAAAGTATACCCTGATTCTGTCCTCTCTTACATACATACATAACTTGCAAATCAATAACAAATTAAGCCTTATAACACCATCTTCCGGAAGCTTTTGCATCATCTTTTCCCAATTTACCATACAGTAAATTATACCCACCAAACCAAAACCAAAATCTAAACCCAAATGCATCACGCTCACTTTTGTTTAAATATCTCTAACCACGGCCACAACAACTGAAATATCATCATTCTTGACACGAACATAATGAATTCCTTAATCATTAGCTCTTTGAGAAAAAGGAGAACTAACAGCAACCTGATTGACTAAAACTGTTTAGCTCTAAGAGCTAAGCTTTAAGAAGCTGATTCAAGTTCACAAGGTATGAATTTGATCAGTTCTTTGAAAGCATCTTCATTTAACAAATTATCTACTAATCCATCTGAACTTAGGATCACAATATAGAATTCCAAGAAAGGAGATAAGTTTCAAGAAAGGTTTTGATCAGTGCCAGGATGGTATTTGACTTACATCATCTTTTTGTACTTTGATGTTATATCTTTCTGCATGCTTTGATGGGGTTGATTTTGAGTTGGTTGCAATTTGGACTGGATAATCAAAGGTATGTTGTTCTTCCCTCCTAAAAATATCATCATTTCCTCTGACAAGCCTATCCAATCCAATCCAAAAAAAACAGATGAATTCAATTGTATCAGATAATCTCATTGATGATCTATCCAATCAAAATGGTAGACAAACAAGCATCAAAGATCTCCTAGATCAGCAATCCTTGATTCATCACTTCTTAAAATCACCACTAAAGCATTAGTCAAACCAATGATTCCTTTGTGTCTTGATTCATTAAACTCTTTTCATATGCAATGTGTAAAAGCTTGACTGGATCCAAAAATTGATGATTCCTAAACAGTTCATCTTCTGCATCATCATATCTACTTGATTCAAATGAACAATTGCTTTATAGAGATCCATCAGGAAAGGTGGTTAGGGTTTGTCCCTAGATTGAAGGAGTGAGATAAGAAAAAATTGTTGCATCAGTTTATTTGAAAACCAACTTGAATTAGCTTGAGGTTTACCGCTTCAACCTTCTACACCATCAATAACACCAATGAATCATTTCTTAAAAACCCAGCTCTTCACCAATTTCTATACTTGAATGATCATCTCAATTCAAATCATTTGAATTTGAGGAATCTGATTTAGATAGTGAATTTAATAAAAATGAAAGGTTTCATTGAATGTACCTATTGATTTGGAAGAAGCTTTAGGTATACCAGAAGCTGTGTTTGTAAATGAATAAGAATGGGGTTTTTGTCAATTGGATTTAGATGGATTTGAATATGTAGTGATTGGATGACCATATAAATTTGTAGGTGATAGTCGAGATAAATTGGTTGTACTGTTGGAAGAAGAAGCTGATGAAGATGAAGAGTTTGATAAATTCTGGTTTGAGTCATGTAGAACCAGTTGAAGTTGATGATCTTGGAACATTTGGATGTGATTGATTTGATTTAGGACAAGAAGTTGTTGTTGAGGTCCTAACTTGAGGATGCAGAAAGTGAAGAAGGTAAAGAATTAGAAACAGAACAAGACAAGATGTGTAGAAGCAGATATGTGATATGGATCTTGAGCCCCGGTACAAAGTATAGTTACATCCACATTCACAATAGGGGGTTTCAAGTTTGGTTGTTTGTTGCACAAAATCCATCAATTTGGACAAGTTGTTTGTGAAAAAATTATGTGTAAAACCAATGTATCCTCCAATTGGGACACCTAAAAAGGTTTCCCGCTGTATAAGATTTGTGCATATTTTACAACAATGGGCAAGCTGTTTTAGCGTAAAAATACGTAAAAAAGGTAACTTGAAACCCCCTAATTACCCTGCACTATCTTGAGATGCGGCTGCGCAGGGAGGGCTTTGTTAAGCTAACACAAGACTCCTCCGCATGGCAGTTATGATAGAAACATGCAAAGCCCAGTACAAAATGTAAACCAAAAAGTATGTAAGGTATTTAGTCGAACCCGTGCAAGAATTGTGCAAGATCCGTGCAAGATCCGTGCAAGATCCGTCAAATTAGGCAAAATTGGTGCCAAAAATTCTTGCACAGTTTTTGCACAGATCTTGCACGTCAGTCCTGCAGATTTCTTACACAGGTTTGACTACCATAATTTCATAAAATTTTCCTTCAATGGGACCTGTGACTGTTTCCACTCTCTTCCAGTTGCAGCTTGAGCCAACTTAACTGAGCTTGAGCCGTGCACCGGGAGCTTTGAGCGGAAAAGTTGTACGTACTTCTGCGGGCGGGCCCGCCTATGCCCTAGTGTTGATATAATGGATGATATTGGAATTGTTATATATTGAAAGATGGGGAAAGACGCTTGATGAGGTGATGTCGTTGCCATTATAAATGGGTCTCCGGTAATCATTTTGAAAAGATAATAACCGGAAAGAGAGAGATGGAAAAACGTAAGAAAGATGAAATGCAAAATAGTTTGTGTCGTCTTATAAGAAGAACAATACACTTTAATCTGAAAGTGGAATTTTTTTGTCTTTTTTTTGACTTTTGGACTTCCAGAGTAAAAACCAGCCACGACACATCTGTTCAAAAATCTGCCATTAGATATTACAACGGCTGTGAAATGAATGTGAGAAAGAGAGAAAGTCAACGGTTCTAAAGGCTTAATAAATTGAAAACATCAAACAAGATCTCAAAATCAAAGAGTGAAACTTAGAAGGTTTGCTATAAAATGAATTGACAAAAAGCATTGTAGAACAATTGTTATCTGGTGAATGAAGGTTATCTTTGAGTCTGAGGCCAAGTAACATTGCTTTCAGCTGGATTGTCGCGACCACCTTGCTAGGAAATCATGCAGAATCATTCAAGGTGAATGAGGAGCTATTTGGAATGGTAAAAGCAAGATACAATCAGTATGTTTTTTTAAAAAAGCTCAAATTTTTCAAAAAAGCTGAACCTACACTTCAAAAGGATTAATTATGGGGTTTAAACACATGGGGGCAGTATACGGTGGCTCAGCAAATTTTGCCGCTGTGTTCTCACTTCCAAGGTATGTTACCTTATCAAGTTTTCACTTCTGTCAATTGTCAATTAATGCTCCATCTCTCATTGCCCAGTTTACCTAGATAGTGTATTGAAGGACAAAATACTGGGGACAATCTGGCCAGAATTTATTGGGAGAGTCTTGAGCATGTGGGTGCTGTCTGCCATCAGCTTGCTATCACAGGGGACAATGCATCATCCAACCAAACAATGGTCCAGATTATCAGTGATTGATATGCACACATGGGGGTTCTTTGGCCTTATGATTCATGTTTCCATGGTTGCATGTACCACATCATCAACCTGGTGGCACAAGACTTTCTCAAAGGTATGAGTGAGCTCACAAATGCCAACATTGCCACTTTTGAGCTCAGTGGACTCTCTGAAAGCATGGATCCCTTTGAACCAGACAAACTGCCTAATTATTACTCTGACAACTTACCAACTGACAATGAATCCACTGAAAACACTGACATCTCATATCTTAATCCTGAAGAAGGTTCAATGGAAGTTGACAGACCACCTCAACAAAACTTTGGTGAAAGTGAGTGTTATTGGAACCCCTTGACCAGTCGGACTGGGGCCGCCCCCGGCCAAACCAGTCAGAGAGCTTTGGTGATACATAAGGACCCAGGAATGCACCTATACAGGTATGTAACAAAACACGTTTTTTAGTTTTTGGGCTCTACACAACACAAAACTCATTGTCTCAAGTTCCAGAGCACTTCAAAAGATGCGCATGGAGCAGGGCTATCGAATGAACCTACTCCAAGTCTCTCAACTTCACTCACCTTGGGGCAAAATCTATTGGTGCAAAAAAAATTGTACCTCCAAGGCCTGATCCCAACGTTCAATTTAGGGCTATTTTGACCGTTACATCCGCTTAACTCAGGAAGTATAGGTGCTATGAGGCTGAAAGCTAGCTTAAATGAAAGCCTTCAATCTCACGCATATTTTGCACTACTGTAGCTGTTGTAAATGTGGTGTTATGTGCCCGCAAACCGCGCCAACAAACGGTCGGGATTCTCGTTACATACCTCTATAGGTGCATTCCTGGGTCCTGATACATAACAATATTTCACATAACGTTTCTGTCACTGTCAACCCACGCGCACCGTGACGCGCACATACCTTGAGATGTCATAGAGATTGCCGAGATCACGTGCTGTCTATAGCCCTTTCACCAAATCTAGAAAATTCAAAATCCCATAAAAATCAAAGAACCACTCCAACACTTTCCACAACTTGTACCAATCTCATTCTCTCCATTATCAATATCATCATTATTATTATTATTACTATTATCATTATCGACGATGAGTTCAAATAATTCAAATGATCAATCGATTTGGGAAATATTAGATGCACTTGAATCGAAAATGATAGACTCATTTCATTCTACTTCTGATTTATTGATGCCACAAATCATTGAAACTTCAAATCAACTTTATACTCAAATCGAATCTATTTCAAAACAAGCTTATGAAAAATCAATCGAATTAGGTTCTAAATCTGATTTACTTTCAAATATCTTATCAACCTCAACCAATGAATCACCAATCATCAAGACCAACAATCCGATGATGTCTAATCCTGATTTACAAAGTCAACCTTCAATCTTAAATCGAATCTTTAAACCCAAGAATTTGATCATTACCGCTGGAGTTTGGTTTACGTCTACTTTAGCTTTACGTCTTTTAGTTTCATCTGATTCTTTTCAACATTTTCTTCAAGATCATCCTAACCTTCGTAGTACATTACCCAGAATCCTACGTACTAGACGTAAGAAAACTAGTCATATCATTCGACCTAGATATTCAACAGGTGGTAAAACTCGTCTTGAGGCCATCATAGTCTTATGTGCTGATCCTGGAACGATTGGATCTCAATTAGCTATTGAACTTGCATCTGTTGGGTATATTGTGATTGCGAGTGTGAGTGATCCGGTTCATGTGAGTTCATTAGAACGTGATGGATTGGGTTGGATTAAAGCTCTTGTATTAGATCCTACTAGACCTGAACTTGCACCTGCTTTTACTCGATCACTTGCATCTGCTCTTAGTTTAAGATTTCCACTTCATTCAGCTGGTGATGCTTTTATGGGAGATGGATCTCACTCTGCACTCGTAGGAATGGTCAATTGTTTTCCAATTAGTAATCTTGATGAATTGAGACCTGTTGAAACTATGGAACCTACAACTGAATTAATCCCACATTTGGCTAGTACTGTTGGTATCAGTTTAGAAGTGGTTAAAGTAGTACTTCCTATGATGCGTAACTCGATTGAAAAATCTGGTGGTGAAGATGGTGTGATCTTGACTTTATGTAAGTTCCTAACCATCTTCATTTTCTGCATACATCCAAGTCATAATCAGAACAGATAGCTGACTATTCTTGATTGCTGGCTACAATCTTTAGTTCCTACGAAGACGAGTAGTGTGGCATTACCCTACCTTTCATCCTCAGTAATAGTGAACCAAGCTCTAGAAACTCTAATGACCACTTTACGAAGAGAAATCTTAATTTGTGATTCACCAAGTAAACAACAAATCCGAATCATCAACGAACGAATCGGTCTTTTCAAACCACCTTCACATTTCCCACGTACAATCTCAGCTTTACCTACTTTACCCGCTCATCTTCATCCGATCTATGCTCCATCTTTATCAAGAAGATTAGGATTTCTTGCGATCCCTACTAGTTCTTTATCTGTTCATTCTCTTAATGGTACACCACTTTCAAATCTATTTCAAAGAGTCAAAAACATCTTACAATCTCCTAGTATCAATCATGGTTCATTTACTTCTACTGGTAAACAAGTTATGATTTATAAAACAATCGGTAGTTTTATACCTGATAGTCTAATCGAATTATGGTTAAGGATTGTAGAAAGAATGAATGGTTGGGTTAGAAGAAAAGTTTCAAATGAGATTGATTTAGAAAGTTCGGAAACTTTGGAACAAGTGATTGGTAAACGAGATTTTAGTCTTGGTAGTGGTTGGAAGAATAAAGTGTTTAATGGGATCGGAGTAGAGAAAGAAATTGAAGAGATTGTTGAAGCTCCAGCTGTTGTAGAAACTACAGAAGTCGTAGAAGCTCCAGAAGTTGTCGAAACCCCAGAAACTGTGGAACCTTCAGCACCTTCAGCACCTTCAGAAGCACCAGAAGCCGCAGAAGAAACTGCACCGGAACCTACACCAGATGAACCTGCACCAGCTGAACCTGCACCAGTAGAAACTGAAGAGTCACCATCAGATACGAACCTTGAAACAGGCAGTTGTGTAGATAAAGGAGAAACAACGGAAGAAATGCAAGAAAGTTTTGTAGGTAGTGAAATTGATTGGAAAGCAGAAGAAAAAGAACCATCTTCTGATGAAACTAAGGTAGAAGAGGAACAAAAATAGATATGAAATTAATCATGAAGAAGAAAACTGATTAGGTCGTTTTACTAGAAAGAAAAAAAAGAAATTGAGAAAAAAGGATCAGTATTAGGATTTGAAATTGTGGGTTTTTTTGCAAAGTTTTTTTGTGCGGGGTTTTGTATATTGTATGAAAGATAATTAGGTTTAAAAAACCTTTGAACTTTGGTTGATGATTGATGATTGGTGATACTAAATTCAAATAAGAAAATTGAAATTGATGAATCATGATGAAATTGTAGAAAGGGTGTTTTTGTTTGCAAGGTTTGAAGAATGTTAAGTAAATTAATGATGGTTTTTTTTACAATTGAAGTTTGTATCTATCCTATAAATGATAATGAAAAAAGATTCTTTGATTTGGTTTATGATTGAGATTGAGATTGTTGAAAGGTCTTGAAATTTGTTACCGAAGCTATCTCTGAAACAATTCATTCTTTGAAGCATGGATGATCAGCAAACTTAATACGAAGTCCACTCGTTTTTGAGATTTACTGATCAGCTCAAAGGCGAGTGAGTCAGTTTAGGATCCTTGGGACTCGGAGTCGGGACGGTTTTAGTTTGTCAGAGATAATTTTCAAGAATGAACATGTGGATTTGCCAACATACCATGACCATGACCGATCTGGGTATGTATGTATATGATTGTGGTCTGGGGATCGAGAGGTTAAAGCTTCTTCTGAGATATGCTCACATGTCCTAGTTGCGCGTGAACAACTTGTTTCCTCGAAATCGGATGCCGAAGCTTGCCAAAGCGCAATCTCGACGACCACTACCTTCTATTCGGTGACCTAGACTTCCTCAGAGCACCGGATGCCATGAATTCTTTCAAAGACGTTGTGTCAAGAGAGACGAAACGCAGAGATCGACGCCTGAAAACCTCCCAATATATGCGAAAGGCATTTACAAAATCCACTCAAATCTTTCATTCCTCAAATCTCATCACGCTCGTCTGGCTTCCATTCAAGAGAATGTACTGGATTTTCTTCCTTTCGGCGGCGGTCGTCACTACGGGTGTATATTACCTGTAAGCTTTCGTTCATTTTGATGTGCGAAGTTGAGAGATTGACTGACTTGATGAAATGGTCGATGGGAGCAGCAGTTCGAAATTATCCGCTTCAGAGGAGAAACCACCACCAGCACCTCAGAATACTGAACAAACCTCTCCCCCCAAGGAACAAGCCCACGATTCCCCTTACTCTGACCCTTCAAAACCTTCAGCGATATCATTTCCACCAGCTGCTTGTATCTCTCCGCAAGAATCTCGATTCGCGATGCGAGAGTGTGGAAACCCGTTGGCATTCTCACAGAATCAACAAGACAGGAATCGAACATCCAAAAAAAATCCACTTAGATCATCATCAGTCGTGGTACCAGAACCTCAGTCCCAACAAGATACAAAAGATGAAGTGCTCAATGTCAGTAGCGTAGCCTCCAGCGTTGATACTCCACCGGCGCATCTCGTCTTTCCCCAACAGATAGAATCAGCGGGCGACCAAGAACCACAGTCTTCAGTCGATCACCACATAATTGAAGTTGAATTGGACGCACGAAGATCATCTTCGACTCTTGATCTTTACGACGAATTTCCATCTACGCCGACCAAAGAAGAAAATGCTTATCCCATTAGTATAAGTCCAAGCACACCCTCTCAAGCACACCTCAATACCGTTCAAAAGAGAACATATTCACTCTCTAACTTTGATCATCCAGGACACGATTCAAATAATCTTCTTCCTCAATACGAGAACATATCTGGAAGTCGAGAATTTAACCCAAACAACCGTATCTCTTTGAAAAAGGATACATCTTATCTTGGGAGACTTGAACCTGATTACCGCCCACCTTCTACAATAGGTCGGAAAGGTGATTTCAAAAATAGTCCAAGATCAGAACTTAAATCTTTCTCAAATCCACCACCTGCTTATTTCACTGGATGACAGGTTTTTGAATATATATGTGTTTTTGACCTTGATCATATCTCCGATCGACTCGGAGAAAAAAATACTCTTGTGGGGATGTCAACCAGGTCGAAAAGGAATCATACCTCTTCAAAATGCTTTGATATGGTCTGAATTTCTTGAAACTGCCTTGAGGATATCTTTTATGTAGCCATAATACTATTGACTTTTTCTTATGTTAAATATATGAATGTGCTATCTTATGTTTTGTAAAAAAGCATGATGTAAAGAGATCCCAACACTTGAAACAAAATTGTTTATGATGATTTGTTGAAAACAACTGAAAAAAAGTTTGATGAAACAATGCTGGATAGAATCTCAAGAACAATATACAGAGCAAAAGAAAACCAACATTGGACAAAATCAAACTCTTAATTAGTGATAGCTGATGATGATGAAACGACCAAAATCATACAATCTAGAATAGATTGGTTACCAGGATAACACCACGGGAATCATTAAGGGTGAACCCCAATTGAGCAAACTTGTGGTGATCAAGTCCGCAACTTTCTTCAAGTGCAGATCTTGTTTGCCATAGCTTTGCTGTGGGTTTGCTAACTTCCCTTGAGCTGCTCTTTTGTTTTATTTATTCATTTTCCACTTTAAAGTGCTTTTGCTTTCAAGTATTGCACTACCAACTAAGTAGGTCCACTGAAAAGGATGTCTCTTGCAACTTCTTGGGGGTTTTCTTTGCCCATGAGCTTCACTACATATGTAGTAGAGTAGTTACATATGTAGTGGACAATTCAAGGGCAACTTGAGGCAAGCTAGAAAACCTATGGCAAAGCTGGGGCAAATAAGTTCCGCAATGGAAGAAAGTTGCGGACCTAGTCACTGCAACTTTGCTCAATTGTGGTTCACATTTGATGTTTCCTGTGGTGTAAGTTGTTTATATGTAATACATGCTGTAACTTTTCCCGTTTGACAAAAGCATTCAAAAGATTGACTACATACACTGAATCAAAGTTTTGGTGTAATCTGATCATCAACTCAACTGCATGTAACTTCCTTTCTGTTACTAAGAGATAGCTTCAACAATATTGCCTGAGCAGCTACAGAATGATATGTAGTGAATTTTTGGGACAATTTTTTCAAAGTCAAAAAAGTTACATGTGGTATAACATGTGTTTTATTTGTTCTGCTGGGCAAAAAACTGAGCAGACCTGTATGTCCATGATAGACAACTATTTAGTTAGCTTGCTTCACATATGTAGTGTGGGTGTTATGGATCAGGTGTGCAGTATTGGATCCTTTTATGACAAACTGTACTATCAATCATTTTCCTCTCCCAACTTAGGGAAGTTGAATGATGTTCACAGTGTACCACATATCCACACACTCTCTTGTCTAGCTCTCTGGGGGAGTGGGTTGCAGGTTCTACATATCTTAATATGAAATGTATTGCATGTTCATCTGGTTTGTCTAGACAAACCTAGAGTCCTCTTGTGAGAAAAAATCCCAGGTGCCTTGGGGGGCCCCCTAGCTGACAGCTAAGGGGGTAGGACTCATGAGTGCCGTAGATGGGAGCTCTGCACGGTGGGCTGGGCAAAAGCTCATCATCTCCCTCCCAGTTGGTCTCTCAAATACAACAGGTGAGACATATCTGCATAGTTAGTACTTAGAACAGTTGAAAACAATAAAGAAAGATCTAGAAGAACTATACTTAATTATTGTGTATTTCATCCTTCCTGAAGAAGGGTCAGTGGGCGGGTAAGATGTTTTTTGTTTATGTGAGAAATAAGAACTCTGAAAAGACAATGGGTTAGATAGTCAAGATTAGAGGTAAGGTTGATGCTTGCTGGAAAACAGGGGAAAGGAAAAAATGTTGATGTGATTCAGGGCAAGCAGTGGAAAATTTTCTGCTGGGACCCTGAATATATGCACCCAACATAGTACTATCCATGCTATAGGGATAGTTGCATGCTTCCCCCTTTGAGAGTTATATGTGTCCACATGGAAATAGATGGTACTGTTGTGCCTTTGGGTACCATTGTCCATTGACCTGTAGAGTTTTAGATTTCAAGCTACATGTGTATGTAGAGTGGGTGTTGCATAAATGGATACAAGTGGTTTTGAGATGGATAACAATTGGATCTAGGTACAGTCGGGGGATGCAGTTATAGGGCAGATACACCAGACAGTGGTGAAAAGCTGGAAACTTAAATGTATCACAGTGTGACCATGTTCAGATGAGAATCCTAACCTCCACCCTCACCCTTGGTCCCTCACCAACTGGATAGCCTCTGAAGTTTGGGATGATCTTTGAAAAAAGAACCTGATAGGTGGTTAAGCTTAACTAAGCCCCTCTTCTGACACAGGCAGCCATATCCGCTCTCAAAGAGTGGCTTATGACCAAAACCCCAGGTAGTTTGAGCACAGCTGGATTTTCAAGTACATTCTCTTGAAATCATATTGTGAGGGCTCTAGACATTGTTTCATCTCACAATGAAATGAAGAGAGCTTCTTATAAGCCTTGTACACACGCTTGTGTCACTATGTGCATCAATTTACTTGAACAAAGTGACACAGTCAAGTTGTAGAGTTCTTGTAAATCTGGCCCTTATTCAACACAGGGGCTACAACCGCGCTTGACTTATTCAAGATTACTTGATCTCGGAGTCCAATTCCCTGGCAATTTACAGCTGACGACATGTTAAAATTGGTACAAGGAGACACAGCAGACCTTCAAGAAGCTCTTGTTGAATTTTGATGAGTTTTTATGATGCTCTGAGCCCTCACATTGGGGATTCAAGCAAATGTGCTTGAAAATCTTTCTGTACTCAAGCCAAACCCGGGGTTTTAGTCATAAGCCCCTCTTTGAGAGCGGACATGGCCGCGTCGGAAGAGGGACTTAGTCAAGGTTAACGGGTGGGGGAGGTGGAACACATGAGGTTTCCAACTTAAATCCCTCCGAGACCGACGGAGGCTGATGAGGCTCCGGTACACAGGTGGGGTATTGCCAGCAATATGGTTTACCTCGGAGGCCAAGCTGATGAATCGTACGAAATCGGTGACAGTGAGGGTGGTGATTAGATTCGGACTGGTTTCCGACATCTGACGTACAAAGTCGAAGAGTAGCATAGTGGAATGCGTAGCGAGGAACGTCGTTGAGGTGAGGTGGGTGCAATCGGTCGGTGAAGTTGAGTTGAGGTGATCACAACGGAGGCAGGGTTGTAGTATGTCACAGGCGTGTTTTGGGTCAGGGGTATGTGTGAATCGAAGAAGTCACACGTGTGTAGCAGTACGTCGTCAAATTGTAACTTTTGTCCAAAAGTCAAGTTCGGCTGAAGCGAGATTTGTACATACCCATAATCTCATGGCTTATGAGGGGTGATTCTCATTTTATCAGAGTCTCAGAGAATTCTCAGGCGCCCCCCGGATCCTGTAGTCTACCGGTGGGGTAGGGTGGGGTGCTGAAGAAAGCCATCTTTCTTCTTGTGGCACTCCAGGCTCAACGGGTCAGATCTTTCTTTGTTGGAGTACAAACCCATGAGTGGAGATTTGACACTTCACCTACATAAATACTGGCAAGTCAGCGGGGAAGGTGGAAGCATTTTCCTGCCAAAACTATCACTTTTCAAATAACTCATACAAATCACTTTCTCTATACTAATATGTTCAAAACACTCGCCTCATGTGCAACGCTCGGTCTGTTAGCGCTGACAACGTCGGCTGCACCTCAAGCATATGCAGATTTGAGGCCTACAGTCATAGGAGCGAAGACATTCTTCATCAACACTAAAATTGATTTCACTCGGCCAGCTGAAGTACTTGACAGCACAGGCCGTGTTGTCCACATGATACAACCATTATCCACTTCCGGAGAGGAATTCATACAGATTGTATCCACGACGGACCCGCTCGACATTGCACTGGTTAAAGTGGTGAGTGACCTTGTACGAGGTTCATTGTGATCGGCTTATATCATCAAAGCATATATAATTTCGTTTACTGATCATCAACGATGCATACAATCAACCTAGGAAAAACCCAGTGATTGTTCCGCAATTTCCGCAAGATACTTCTTTTACCAAAGCTTCACATATGGTAAACCGAATCCACCACGCGGTCAATGGATCCTAGATCCTACCGATCATGCAAAGTTTTCTCCAGTATTTCTTCGCAGCCCCAAAGGCTCACCTTCTGGCAAGATTCTTCTTGTACCCTCCTCGTCCATCGTACTGGCCAAAATTTCGGGTAATTTTCTCGCCCTTTGATCAAGTTGCTTGATCATTTTCCGGTTGGGGGAAAGTGGCGAGCTGAAAAATGGATTACACCCTTCACTACATTGAATAGACTACCATCATCCGCCGACCACTCTACCAGCGGGTCACTACTACTCAATATTTTTCCCCGCTAGGGGAGGGAATAGCCCATATATCGAGGAGGTACGTTGAATCATTGTTTTTGAATATTTTTTTTTCTTTCTTCAATCTTATCACTTGTGCCCAATAGCTGACACTACGAGTTTCTCATCTGACCCAGACCGATGCCATTGCACTGCTCGTCAAAATCCTTGAAGATCAAAACCAATGCACCTGAATTCTCTCATGTTATTTATGCAGATTCACCCTCATCATGAACACTCTAAAGTTTTACTTTACGTCAACATAATTGCTTTAATGGATCATAATCATGTTCTTAATCAACTTCCTCACTTATTTGTTTTCATTTTTGTTCAACCCGGATTTTATCTTCGCGAACACCAATCTTTCAAATAATTGCAATTAATGAGCCAAATAATCCAGTTATATAATTAATTCTCATACCATGGAAACCAGTGGATCACATTGGATGTGCTGTTCTTGCAAAGATAAAGTAATGAGAATGCGACTTTTGGACCGTAGGCAAGCCAATTCTTTGCTGATGATCGAAGACAAGAGCCGATACGCCTCTACACCATCGACTTTATATTTTGATACTTTCAAAGGGAGACTGCCTGATAATCAAAGGTGTCATTTTTTTGAACTTCACTTATCTTTTTACCATTTTTTTGGTCGACTAGCTGGACCTATACTCTGCATCGATGTTGCCCGACTGACAAATAAAGTTCAACTTGAAAGATTTGTACCTGTTTTTTCCACATCATTGAGTGGTGGCCAAAGTAAGATTGAGCAGATGATCACTATTCTCACAGATACGATCTATATAGGTTCAGCGTGAGGTCCGGGGTGAGACCTCATCAAAGCTGTAAGGACCACAAGTTGTAAATATACAAAGCAACGATGTGATATTGAAGTTGATCATGAACATACTTACAGGTGATACAACAAATCTTAACATGGCTTTTCAGTTTTCTTAATATCCTTCAGGGTGATTGAAGACTTTATGTCTATAGCCTCAAATCAAGAATTTCTTCAACTCCTAATGGTGATCAGCTACCCCTCCAAAAACATTGGGGATCATAGTTTCCTGACGAATTTTTCATCCTTGTGGAATAGTAACAAGCAGCTAAAAGCACAGTTTGTCCAATTCCAAACAAAACCTCATATTCACGACATCTATTTAGCATTACAACTACACAATCTAGTGTTACAAAATGTCATCTTAACGTACATCAAGGCGCAGGGTGAGATGATACAGTCAGATGGAAGCTGCCACTGCCTTAAAAATTGACCACATTTCGTACTGTTGATGGTGGTTGATAGTCTGGACGTTGCCTTCCCAAGTAAGCGGTGTCTTGCTTCAACGACAGACGCGTGTGTGAAATGCTTTGAGAGTTCATTGAAAGTTGATCATAAGATGGAAGTTTCTCATTCGGCTCCTGGTCTTCACATTTGTTAAACCTCTGTGAGACTGCTATGTTATCATTTGTACCTTTGAGGTGAGCTTTGGAAAGCGTTGTTAAGCCGGCGCAGTCGGCTTTTGTGGGATTTGATTCTCCTGATTGAGGGGTTGAAATCGATGCTCGTCCTTCAATATTTGTCTGCATGCGTTGAGAATTCACATTTTCTCCGGATTTGTTTTCAAGTACACGAGAAGCTCCTTTAATTGGTTCTAGGTTGCAATCCTTCTCTGTTACGTGGACTTCCTCTGGCGATTTTAAAGGGTAAGAACTTATAGGCTTGTCGGGTTCAAATTTCACGGGATTTTCACTCTGGACACCTTTCGAAGATGTGCCATAAGCCGGAGGATGTGCAATCGAATAGTTTGGAACGTAAATGCAATTGGGATTGTTACTGAGGTCGTGTATTGGACCTATGTAATAGATTGCCCCGGTCGTATCATGAATCTGATCCGCTTGATTTTCTTGAGAACCCCAAATCTTTGTAGTGCTATTTATTTTTGTATCAAAGAAAATTGCGGGTATCAACAAATCTGGAAATGTGAGCTCTTAATTATCAGGCAACCTTGAGACTTACAAGTATAATGCAAAGACCAAGAACACGGATAATGAAAGCAGGAGTATTCCCAAGCCCATCGTGTCCTACGAAATATGAGTTACTTGATGTATGGTATAGCGCTTGACGACGTAGACCAACCGTGAAGCAGTAGGTAAGCTGGACCAAATCAAGAAACAATCAGAGGTAGCACACGATCAGACCATGTCGCAACAAAATCCAGGAGTTCAGCGAAGAGCCACTCGAGCAGTCGTGAAGAGGTCAACCGGTGATGAGATAGGCTCTAGGCAACCCAAGACATATACTACACAAAACCTTCGCTCCTGATACCTCTGACTTTGACCTTTCGGCTGTTAAGAGCACAAATCCGACATCTTGGTCCCTAACAACCACACGTAACAATTAAAAGCATGCATACAAAGTCTTAATGGAGAGAGTTAATCATCAAATGGAAGAACAAGCCGTCATGATTTATGATCAAGTCAGGTCAAGGAGACCCTTAAGGTAGCTTTCTTTGATTCCACAAGCTTTAGCGGATCCTGAATGGGTCAACCTTCACAAAATCCTTCATGGTAGTCGCGAGGCCTAGCTTAATTAGCCAATCATGACAGTTTGCATGATGATCTGAGTGATCTGCATATGTAAGCAGACGTCCAGCAAATCATAAGGTTCAAATGTGTCCAACATTTGCGTGTATGTCTCTCAAGGCTTGTAGTGTGACATCCCTTTAGGCTGAAAAAAGATGTCATAAGAAAACTCTCTAATCCCTCTCATAGCAGTGAAAGGAATGCTGACTTGACAATGTCCAATTAAAGCAGACACTAAAAAAACTCTTCCCTTTACAGTCCTCTATTCGCTAGGTTTCCCTAGGTAACCGGTACACTTCATAATCAAGTTAAATTCTTAAATCAATGAACCAAAAATATGACAACCGAGTCAAGATGTGAAGCCAGAATTCAAAACAAGATGAATCATTCATCCCAAATAAGTATAAGAATCCCAAAAAAAAGCTTCCTTTGTACAATATCTAAAGTGATAATCCTATGACTAGGTACTGATGTACATTGGCAGGAATAAAAAGCTTTACATGCCATCTGCTTATAGCCAGAAGGTCATGTGACGAGCCAGCTACGTAGGGTGAAATACATGCAATATTTTGCGTTTGGATCAAAATTCAAATCACGGATGGTTGCAAGAGTTTACAGATTAGGTGCTTTTTCATCACCATGTCATTGAAGAAGTCATATGAACTTGAATTTAAAGATATGGATCGTCCATACTTATGCATTCCTGACAATCTGTTCACAGGAACAAGATAACTCGCATCAGATTCAGGTAAATCAAAACCATCAACAAATATTCCGGATAACTTACAGGTTCCTCCCGTGCAAGGGCCCTCACACGCAAAGGCGTGATCCTCAACATCAGTACACACTGAGGATAATCAATCAAAGTCAACAAGATTGAAAGATAAGTTTGTAAAGAAAACATATACTTACATGCATGTTGATCACGATCTTTTGGAGAAGGTAGGAAATAATTGTTTCGACATTCGACCGAAGGGATAGTAAGATTGTTAGAGTTAGATGTCTTAGCACTAACACCAAGCGTGATCAAATTACATTGTTGACAAGCTGAAGAAAATTCCAAAACGTTCATCAGATTCAAACCATGTTAGTTATGATTAAATAATAAATGGATTTGAAGATGTTTAAGAAAAATGAATATAATCTTACTAGCAAAGTTTTTGCATGAACTAGTGGCACAGAATGCACCGCTAGGGGTATCATAGGCTTTACAAGCACACTCGGTTACTGCAGGTAATTAAAGCAGACTCTTTAGTGTGAATAATCTACGTATTGTCTTTCATCTTCTTGGGTTAAAGCAAGCACTTACTGTTAGCGGGTCCTTTTTGATTCTCAGTCAATGTCGCGTTCTCGTCTTGGAGTGGCATGAAAGCTTGGTTACAGTACAGTGGAATGATCTTCACCCCAATAGTACTCGAATTCGTAATGTTTGCTTTTTCAACAGGTGGAATGGTAATCGGTGGAGGAAGTGGGTAATTAGTACCACTCCCTTCGGCCAGAACAGCCGTTGTTCGAACAAGAGCGATTAGCACGAAAGGACTAATGAATTGATACATTTTGAAAGAGAGTGATTGATGGCTTTGATCTTTTGTGTATAAAAGAAAGTTGAGAATGAGAGTGAAGAAGAAATTGTCGATAGGGGAGTGGCGGAACCCCTCAGAGAAAATACTAGAGAGGTGGTCTATATATCCTGTAGACTTTCAACAGGGTGAAGATACCCCATCTTGTCTGAAAATGTATCCAAATTGGTCTGAAACATAACTTGTTACCTATCTTCCACTGTAAAGATACAAATCTGCCTTTCAAGCAGGGGAATCGATGGATAGGTAATATCGTCAAACGAAAAGAATTCATACTGACGTGCTTGCTTCGAAGCTTTGCACTACTGTACAATAAAGGATCTTGATGTAAGAACTAGGAATGTTGTACGGCTAAGATTTGTGTTGATCAGACATCTTTATGATCTCATCGGTTCAAGGAGAGATTCCAATGAAGTTGTTTCCTAAAGACTAGCATTCATCATCTTTTAGCTTAGAACACTGAGACAGGTTTTACTTGGAAATAGCATGTTTTCTATCATTTGAATTTTGCGGTTCCCCAAATTAACTTTGGTCAGGCTCATAAGTCATAAATCATGCAACAATTCGGAGCTCAAAGGCAACGTCTCCAGTCTGGACCATTCCATCCCTTTGAAGGAAATTGAACGGGACGGGGACACTGAGTGGCATGCGATTGACCTAATCAGAAAGAAAGTTGAGCCGAGATGATTTTGATAGAAAAAAAATCACAATCGCAGTCATCCGCTCACATACTGACATGGCACCCCCACAAGCTAGTATAAAGCTTGCTATGATGATTTCTACTCTACGTAGCCATCGAATCAAGGGTCCGTTTCCTGATGATTTCTGAACACATCTCATACTGATTTGAGTTTAGAAGCATTCAGAGCCGGAATGAAACACGTTTGACTAGTCCTGGCTATAAGATTTTACGGGTCAAGTAAGATACACAAGATAGGTAGTGCATGCCTCCGAACTTTCTTTAAAAGTTGTATCTGCATGTGGCAGGAAATCTAGGAAAACACCCATCAACACAGGAGTTTTGTAGATTTATAACCCATGATCAAAGATCCTGGAAGTATTCATCACGTTTACCAGCCATCCAAGCTAAATATGAATCTCTCGTCAACGGAAGGCTTTGAATGTCTAAGAAGTGCCCCGAACCTCATCTGGAAATTGAAGCGATGCAAGTCATCTTTGATCGCATTCTCATGCCTCTTTTTGTTAGAGCATTCCTCTTACCTTGAAGATCTAACAAATCTTGCTAGAGATCAAACTCCTTCATGAAAGATTTATGTAGATGAATGAACAACTGATCTGAACAAACTACAGAACCAGAGGAAACCAATCCAATTCGGAGATCTGATTGAAGTTAAATATAACAGGGGACTTTTTACGCACAATCATCTCAAATCCAACTCCAGGCCATAGGAGCTTTCAACATTTCATCAATAGTCCAGAACTCGAAGGGTAAACAACAGAGAGCAGGAAGGTGTTGGAAACATTCTCATGCGTGGCATAAGACCTTGAATCTCTACATATGTAAACCAATACCATACGCTATTCAAAATCTGATTCATGATCCGAGTCAATATCGATTGAAATTACGATTGGATTACAATTTTGATTTTGATGATTCTTGAAAGGGTTTAATTAATTAATCACTGTGATGGTGATTGAGAAGCAGGCATAGTCTTGATCCTAATCAATTCCTTTACCAAAGCAGCATTTTCTTGTTTAGTTTCAATCACAGCTTGAAGTTGATCAAGTTGTACACCTAGAGATAAAACCTTTTGATTTAAACATTTACGAGCCGATTGAACTGGCTATATAAATTAGAAAATCCAAAATTCAAAGACAAACTCAAATTTGATCAGAAAGAAGAATTCAATTTGAAAATCAAAAGAATCCAAAAAAAAAAACACAAAGCAGGACAAACTTGATCAATCATATAACCCGTTCCAACATCTACCATGACTCTATTCCGATCCTTTAATTTTCCAGGTACATATAAAGAAGCCGTCAATGGAACCAAAACTTGATCATCTTCCTTTGAATTGGATTGATTTTTTAATTCATCAATAGCTTCGATTCCATTCGTGTATTTTGATGTCGCACTTCTTAATTGAGCAAACAAGGTGGTGAAATGAACGATTTCCTGTGTAAGGTTTGATTAGATTCATGTGTGTTTTGGGTTTTTGGGGGTGGGTTTCGGGGTTCTAATATCAGCGCTAATGCTTGAAGAAGAATATGATGTATAAAGAAAAGATAAGGAAAGTTGATGATAAGTTTCATGTAGTCTATAAGTTAACTTGAAATAGATAAAGCCTTGGATATATGGACAGGAACATTGATCGAAGGATATCAAATCTGATTGATGATTTTTCTCAGTTTTTCAAGAGAAATCTAAAAGATACAAGAGATGAGGTAAGATGAAGAGATGAAGATAGATGACTGACTTGTTCAAGTTGTTCTTTTACACTATTCAATTGATCAGGTTCGAGATCTTGAACATTCAATTGTTGAGGGTTTCCATTTGATGGTGCTGGTGGTTGGGCTGACATTGTGTTGGATGGTTCAGCTCGATGAGATTGTTCTGCAGTTGACTTTTCGATGAAACGGTAAAGCTACAAAACCTTGTCAGAAACCCATAGTGCTTAAGTGTCAAGTCACGTGACATGAATTAAAATTTGATGGAAACCTTCGAGCACTGAAGTTCTGATTCTGAAGTCATCCCACACCAAATTTAACAAAAACTCAAATCGAAATGAGACAACTAAAGGTAAGTCAATCCAATCTCAACTAAACTAATCACTATCTAGTCATAAACTAATCTTCTTCTTCTTAATCAAAAACAGCATCACGAAAAAAAGTTACTTAAAAAAGTCGATTTTCTAGAATGGAAAAGAGATTCCACTCTAAGAGAAGCAAAAGTGATGAGAACTTATCATGTTCAAAGAAGGTATATCAAATTCTAAACACCATCAACAAGAAAAACATAAAGAAAACAAAAAGCTGATTTTGATTTTTTTTAATTTGATATTCAAATAGAGAAGATTATCATGCCTACAATTTATTATGTGGACAAATTCGAAAATTATCACATAAATTATCATTATTACCACCACAAGATCCATTTAGATCTCAACACGAATCATCATTATTAAACAAACTTTATGATTTAGGTTTGATGGATGGGAATGGTAGAACAGATGATTCGAATGGAGGAAAGATGAGTGATATAGAAAAGAAAATCACTGTGAGTGCCTTTTGTCGTAGAAGATTAGCTGTTATGGTTTGTAGAATGAAAATGGCAGAAACGGTCAAAATGGTAAGATCAAATCTCTCTTTTTTGATTTAATTTATATAAACTAATCGATTTCAGAGGGGTTGGTCGGATGGATGGATGGATGGGTTTAGGCTGTTCAGTATATCGAACAAGGTCATATTAGAGTAGGTCCAGATGTGATTACAGATCCTGCTTTCCTTGTGAATAGGCATATGGAAGATTTCGTAACTTGGGTGGATACTTCTAAGATGAAACGACATATCGAAAGATATTCAGATCGATTAGAGTTCGTACCATCTCTACATGTCATCATTCAAATGACAATCCAAAAACTAATTATTCTTGCTTTTGACTCATGATGATTTCAATAACAGTGACTTTGACTTATTGTAAAACTTTCAACAACTTGTTCAATCTTCATCGCAATAAGTCTTGGAATCGTACCGAACACACATTTACTTCCTTACTCCTTTGTAATCTGCTCACTCGAAATGATAAAGTCCACAAACTTCTCAATCTCTTCGTTCCTCACTTTACGATTGATCAAAATATGTAAATATTAGATACCAACTATATGGGATATGTCATGTTTCAAATCCTTTTACCTAGTTATAAGGAGTTATGAAACTAAACAAAAATGTACAGGAAGTAATACTAAAAAGATGAACATCTTCAATAAAACCTAAGAAAAAATTAATAGCCTTCACATTTTGCATTCACATCTCGATATATAAAACATACTATATAAGTAAACCAATGAAATTTAAAAACAAATCGAAATCAAAAATCAAAGTCTAGGTCTTTTATTACTATCATCTAAATTCAATTGATCTTCATCCACTTCTTCACCTTCCAGTACAGTTTCTAAATTATTAGCACCCATAGAAGGAGGCAAATCAAACCCATTAGAGTTTCCATTACTACCGATCAATCTACCGATCCCGACTGATCCTTCAACTGTTTCAGTGACAATCTGTCTTAACCTTTCATTCACTTCTGGATCGTTTTCTGTTACGCCTCTCGATTCTGCATCGGTCATGATCTCTTTAACTCTTTCTAACAAATCACTGGTCATTAAATTTGTAGGATCTGAATTCCTTTCGCTCGGCTGTCCTGCTGAGCTAGATGATCCTGTGATAGGTTCTCCGGTTAAAGTTTGGAGGTATTGAGAAATCTCAGGATACTCTTCTTCTAAATGTTCTGCTGCCTACAAAACGTTTCAAAAAAAGGAATACCATCTTGATCAGATTTGCAAATCACTTTCATGGGTTTCTATCGAGAGTTTTTGTCTTGTTGACTGAACTGTTAGTCCTGATGTATTCCTATGAAATGGATTTCCACCTAATTCGATCACATATTTAGCAGTTTCAAGATCTTCAACTGAAAAAAGTGGAGTACTATATGATCATCAAAAGAAAACCCCCAAATCTTGAATCAATATACTACTATCATTAAAGATCTTGTTATGAATTGTTTTTGAGAAGGAAAGAGGAAAAACTCAACTCTCCATCTTCATCTGTTATATTGATATTCCCACCTTTTGAAATTAAATAGTTTAGTATCGAATGATGGTTCCATGAAACGGCTGCATGTAAAGGTGTATAAGTATTTTCATCTGCTATCATGGGTGAAATACCTAAACCAACAACAAAAAAATCAAATCAATTCTCTTTGGTAAATGGTTTTTTTGGGTGGTGATGGTGGTGGTGGTGAGATTGGGGGGGGGAGTAGAACAAACCTGATTCTACAAGTTCCTTCCTTAGCCAAAGATCCAAAACCAATCATCCAAAGAAACAATGTGCGTGTGTTTTTATCCAAACCAAAAAATTCAATACTTGAGATCAGTCTTGAATAGATTTTTTTTCAATGTCGATAAGTTTTTGTACTTTCTTTAAAAAAATAAACTGACTTTAACTCTTTCTAAATCACCATCACTTGCAGCTACCCATATATTTTTTCTTTCATCATGATTTAAATTTACCATTGTCTTTTTTTTCTTTCTGTTGGGATTGATTGTTTGATATTTGAGAATTCGTTTTGATTTGATTTGATTTGATTTGATTTGATTTGATGATGGGTTGTTTAAATAGTAAAGTTCGAAATGAAGTCTTCGATAAAGGTTGTTCAAGTTTTTTGGTCAATCTGATCTCTTAAAACTGAGACCTAACCCTAAAGGAGCTAAACCACCCCTAGCTTTAGTCAAAACCTCACAACTCACTCTGACAGAACCCATTTCATCACTCTCATTCTCAACCCAATAGGATAGTCAAATATAACAAACATGAAGATGATCCAGATCTTGGCCTAGAAAATCTAGGTTTATCACAAAATAAAATCCACAGCTTCGGTGAATTTTATGTATAGACTCAGTCTGGTAGCTGGGATGTTTTGATGGGACTGGAATCTAAATGATCATAAGTGGTGTCATGAAGTATGAGATAGGAACTCATGATTTTCAAACTGATGCACAGATACCTCTAGAAATTGAGTTTTCAGGGTACCTCTGGAAAATGCATTTTCAGAAAAAGAAAAATCTCAGTGCTTGAAGTATAGGCCTTCAAGTTGCATGTAATATTGTGGTATACTCTTTCCATACAAGCTCCAACATGTAAGGTTTTGCAAGGGATGTATCAATGAGGAAGGTTATGAAGAGTGGTTTTGCAAAGGAACTCTAGTCAATTATGGTTTCTTTACAATTTTTTTTCTCAACTTCTTATTCACTTCAACAATCCATAACTACTTTTTGATCAATATATCTTGAACTCTTTGTGATGTTGACAAGAGGAATTTTAAGGAAGAAGTCCACTACTAAATAATTTATGAGATATGATAAATCAAGCCAAACCCGTGATAAGTATATGCAACAGCTGATGTAGATTGAAGTGCTGATTAAATAGGTCCTTGTGAATACAAAAAAAAACTATTGAAAAATGGAAACTGGAATGTTTTTTGTAAATTTCATATGACTGTAACTTTGGCAAACACCATCTTCATTTGGGTTTTTGATTTTGAGACTCCTAAAAATGCTTCTGGGAAAACCTGAAGTTTACAATCCTACATACATTTGTACATCTCCTTGTCAAGGATCAAAGCTGACAGTGCACTTGACTTGAGCTTAACAAAACCTGGCCTGCGCCAAATTAGGGTGGACAAGGTTATTGGTGTGTTTGGGCTGCAAGTTAGCCCCGTATGCTGCTTCAACTTCAGTGCTTCATTCTAGAATCTAGGCTCCAGCTTTGATTGCTTTTCTGATGCCCCAAGAGATTTCTGTGAAGGTGTCCAGACTCCAGAGTCCAGAATGGCCTTGAGTTGTGACGTGCTACATACATACAAACCTGTAATCAATCACGTGCAGCGAATTTTTGCCCCAGTTCTATTTTTTGATTTTGGTCTTGCTCCACATTCACATTTCGGTACCTCCGCACTTCCACTATAATTATCTCTTTTCAATATCACCATGGATCGTGCCGCCAAGAGCCATCAAGTATCTGAAAAACAGGTTAGGCACACTCTTCGAGCTTCGAAATTGTTCTTGCCTTGAGATCTATGTATGCTCGCCAGCTAATATTTCAAGAAGCAATTTGCATGAACTTATACGAACAGACGCCATCACGAACTCCACATCGTTTTTTTCCCTCGAGAGAGGAAGTTGAAGATCTTATCTTACGAAAGAAGAAAGGAAACTGCGTACCGATCTATGTCTCTTTACCTGCCGACCTACTCACCCCAGTCGCTGCCTATCTGAGGCTCACCGATGGAGCAAAACAAAGAGCAGACACAAAGTCAGATTCAGAGGATGGAAGTGTTGAAGGTGTAGAAAGCTTTCTGTTAGAGAGTGTGGTTGGAGGGGTGTCTCAGAGCAGGTACAGCTTTGTGGGATCTAGTTCGTCAGCCTCTCTAGTTGACCTTCGATATATGCGGACGATTTTTCTCATTTCACTGTGGTCGATAATCAGATCCATCGAAGGTCTTGAGGACTGGACCGAACCAACCTCTTCAAGGTGATCCATTGGTACCATTGGAAAAAGAATTGTCAAAGTATATCTACGTGGACGTCCCGGGTGTACCTCCATTCACTGGTATGTACCGCCCATCGCTTCGTTCCTCTTTCCATGGACTCAACATGTCGTCTACATGGTCCGAAAACTAATACAGTTTCCAATAACACATCTTTTTCAAATAGGCGGTGCGATTGGATTTGTAGCGTATGATTCTATCTTTCACTTCGAGCCGACTACTCAACGTCCATTATCAGATTCGATCGGAATTCCAGAATCGGTTTTCATGATCTGCGATACAATTGTGGTGTTTGATCATGTCTTTCAGACCATCAAGGTCGTCTCTCACGTTTTTTTGCCATCTGCATCTCCTTCGCCCGAAGACATCAAACTCGCATATCACGAGGCGAGTGAGAAAATCGTCAAAACTACTTGTAAGTTACAGGACGAGCAAAGAACCCCAATTCCACAACAGGATCCAATACCACCTGTTGCAGAACGGATAGCTGCCCAGAGTAATGTAGGAAAAGCTGGGTACGAGTCGTTTGTGACCAATCTCAAACAACACATTGTCAAAGGAAATATCATCCAGGCTGTACCCAGTCAGCGGATTCATAAGCCGTCCAAACTACATCCCTTCAATGCCTACAGGTAAGTTTTTGATGTGACTACTCATAAGGTCTCGATGGTCTCACTGACCCAAGCCATCTCTCTACAAAGACAACTTCGGCAACTTAATCCATCGCCATACATGTTCTACGTCAACTGTGGAGGATCGGTACAGCTAGTAGGAGCATCACCTGAATGTCTATGTAAAGTCTCACCCGGCGGTATTGTAGAAAATCATGCGATTGCTGGAACCATCAAACGAGGCAAAACTCTGCAGGAAGATGCTGAACTAGCACAAGAATTACAAAATTCCATTAAAGATCGAGCTGAACATGTGATGCTGGTTGACTTGGCCCGTAATGACGTTAACAGAGTATGTAAACCTGAAACCGTTAATGTAGATAGCTTGATGCAAGTGGAGAAGTTTAGCCATGTGATGCACTTAACAAGTCAGGTCAGTGGCGTGTTAAGAGATGGGTTGACAAGGTCAGGCAAACATCAGCTCACTTACTGCCTGGATCACCTGATTGATCTCGATTCTGCTTCGACGGAAAGAGCGCTAACCGTTCGCTTGTTGTGTCTTCATGCTTACCATCAGATTTGACGCGTTCCGATCCATCTTTCCAGCGGGTACGGTTTCCGGCGCCCCTAAGCTCAAAGCCATCACACTGGTGGCTGAGCTAGAGAAGGAAAAACGTGGTCCTTACGCTGGAGCCGTAGGCCGCTTCAACTTTGATGCTAGTGCCATGGACACATGTATAGCCATTCGGACGATGGTCTTCAAAGATGAGATTGTCTACTTTCAAGCAGGCGGGGGTATTGTCTACGACAGCGTGGAGGAGGATGAATATGTGGAAACTTTGAATAAACTCAAGGCCAACGTTACTTGCATAGAACTGGCTGAAGGTATGTGATGAGAAGGATATCTAACTTTACCGGGTGTTGAATTCTCAGGCTGATGATCTTCCTTCAACGGCAGATTATCATCATGCCCTCCAACAATCGAGTTCAACCTGAATCTCAACATTAGTGATTTAGCTCTCGCAGCCACAAATATGACGAGGTTATCTGAAGACGCCCTTTCATCTTGGATATCTATTTAACTATCCGTTGGATCCGACCTATCTCTAGCCAGAAGATACATATACCTGATCCAACCAGGCGTACTGATCGGATTTTATATCGCTTGACCACATTCTCAATCTCCTTGTCGGTTTCAATTCGAACATTCTAACCCTCACTCATTTAAGCCCGTTACCCCTTTTGCGCTATCTATCCTGCTATACACAGCATTCTCTGATTCTTGTATATTTGGATATCTTGACATTTCTTTCAACACCCAACTCGCTACGAAAATTATGGGATAGGCTCGTACTCCTCTCCAAAAACCGATTTCATTGAAGTCTTGTGCAGTGTATCGTGCACAGAGTGGTATCTTTGAACAATGCTACGGAAGCACCAACTTGGTATCTATAACCATGGGGCAATCAAGGAAGAAATTCTGGATCTCTCACGTTCTTATTACTTATGACTACAATGCGTGGTCTAGGCGCATGGTGTTAAAGCTTGCCAAAGAAATGTTGGATATGGCTGCTCAACTCCGACGATGAGTCTTTGACACAAAGACTACTCCTTCAAAAACATGGTTGTCATCACAGTTTTTGAACTTCAACCACGAGTTCCTGGGATGTCCATTTAAGTTGTTTAATTTCCATGCCAGCAACAAATAGGGTACCCAGTTGATGGGGGGGAATACATACAAGGTTTTATGAACTTGTCAGGGAGAGTGCGTCTTGATGCAGGCCAAAATATATGAAGATGATCTAAAACCTTAAAGACCCAAACAGAGTTATAATGAAAGGATGAAATATCAGCATTGCCATATTGTAAAGCTCCTTAAAGCGGAAGCCTGTTACAGGAAACAAAGGAGCCAGGTCAGTCAAGATTCAAGAATTGGAAACATGTAAATAGGTCGCGTTGGATTTCCAACATTTTCACTTAAATATCTCTACACTGGGTTTAGATGTTTATTGTCATTTGATGACTGACTTTGACCCTCTTTGACCAACTCCAACTTTCCACTTGATGATCTAATAAGAGCCCCCTCAAGAAACAAACTTAGGACATTACCAGGCTGTCAGGTGTGGAAGCTAGAAGTCACGGTAAAACCTCACAAAGAATTGTCTTAGCAGCTGTTCAAGACAAAAGTTTTGCCGAGTTGTTGGCTCTTGGCTGCTCTTGACCCATGTGTCTCGTGGGCCAGATGCCGCGTTGAGACGCTACATACAAAGCGCGCTGCACCGGTGAAGCGTGCCAGAGTGCCGGTTCGGGTTAGTCCCATGTGGATGGATCTCATCAGAAAAATGAACATGAGGGCATACCAGGGAAGTGTTGGTTGATGAGACTGAAAGAGATCTTTCCATAAATGATAAAACTATGTCACATGCGTTTCGCGTTTCTCAGTCAATCTGCCTTTTTCGAAAGAAATTTTCCCAGCCGAAGTTTAATTTTGCGCGTGTCCCGGGGCCGAGCTGTCCCTATAAAAAAGAGTCTACCAACAGCGCCATCAATGATCGACTCAACTTTGCACATATTTGGTTGCAAGCTCCTTTTCCCCTCTACAATATAATATAAACTCACCACTTTCGCATTCGATTGGTTCAGCAAATAATCTCACATCATGGATGAACCGGTTCGTTTGAAAAGCAATTCGAAACCACCTTCGTGTCATTGAAATTATTCGTTACTGATCTGCGTGTTTCAATGGCAGGGTTTTCGAGCACGACATAGGGCCGAGAAACAAGATCGCTATGACAGAAATCATCATGTTGGAGGCATAGGAGAAGTCGAACCATTACCGGACCATGTTGACGATGTCGAAAGACCCACCCTAGAGACCCATCCACTTCATACAAGCACCTCGCAAAGGCCTGATGAAACAGTCTCTCCGCCCGTCAAATTTCCATCACCGTGGCCTTATCCAGGTCAACCTCAATCTGCAGATGTGAACAGCGCAAGTTCGAATCAACGTCCTTCTCTTTTGAGGCATGTCACCAACCGAACTTTGGAACCACATTTAACATTCATGTGTGGACCAATGTTACGATACGATACGGTCGATCTCACCACTCAAACCTGGTTAGGATTCTGTTTAATCGTCACAGCGGATCAAAGCAGTACATACAGTCCGACCCCAATGTTACAAATGAGATGGATCCCATCATTTGAAGATCCAGGATTCGTTGCACCTTCATCTGAAGCTTCAGCAAACACAGAAGAAATTTGTCAAACTGTAACAGCCGATCGAATCTATGTTTATAATGGAACAACAGATTCATATACGTTTTGGAGATTTAGATTAAGGATCCCAATGGGAATTAGAGAAAGTCGGATTTGTTATTCAATTAATCATGGAGCCGAAATCGGATTTTATGTTCCTGCTATTAATCAAAACATGAGATGGGTTGGACATTCTTGTAATGGATTCTCAGCCGGTGTGAATCGAGAAAGTTTTAATGGACCTGATCCAGTTTGGAATGATCTTTTAACTCGTCATAAAGCTTTACCATTTCACGTTTTGATTGGTGGTGGTGATCAACTTTATTGTGATCCGATTGCTAAAGAACCTGAATTGGCTGATTGGTTAACGGAAAAAGATCAACAGAAAAAATCTCAAGCTGTTATGACTCCGGCTATGTCACTTGCTCTTGATCGGTTTTTCTTCTCTCATTATTGCAATTGGTTTAGATCTGGCGCTTTTGGAAAGGCTATCTCTTGTATACCTATGCTCAGTGCGTTCTACTTCTCTTTTAAAATGTATCAATATGATAAAATGATCCTGATGTGCCTTTACACAGACATGCTCGATGATCATGACATTATTGATGGCTTGTAAATGATTTTCATCTGTAATTCAGCCCACAATCTTCTAAAATCAGTTTTCTGATCATCTTTGGAATCTGTCAAACTATAGTGGTTCGTATCCCGATGAACTTCAGTATTCAGCAGTCTTTTCAACAATCGGATCACGAGGTTACTTTTGGTACCTATTGTTCCAACTTTTCATTGTAGATGAAACCGATGGAATCTTCAATGATTCGATCAATCCGAAATCAGATGTTCATTCAAGTTTATTACTTGGTGGATTAGGTCCATACATTCCATTTCGAAATCATTCTTTTTTAACATATTTAGGACCTCAAGTTTGGATGTTATTATTAGATTGTAGATCTGAACGTAAAAAAGATCAAGTTTGTAGTAGTAAATCATACGAAGTGGTGTTCAATGCTTGTCGTACTTTACCATCTAGTGTGACACATTTGATCTTTTTACTTGGGATTCCTGTGAGTGATTTTCTTTGATTGTTTACATAGTGACCTTTTCAAGTTTGATGAACATACTGACTGAAAATAACTTGTGTTATTTGATTATGATCCTTTTTCGTGTCTAGATTGCATACCCACGTATGGTATTTGCTGAACGCTTCTTGCAAAATAGATCTAATCCTGTCTTGAAAGCGGCTAATGTGTGTGGATTATTACCTGGCTTTGTAAGTGGTCATGACGATTTCCTCGTGTAAACAGACCTTCATGTACGTATGATGAGGAAATGAGCTCATGGTTTATGTCTTTCTTATTCCATTTTTGTTCGAATCAAGTATAACAATTTCAATGCAGATCCTGAATTATTAGACGATATGAATGATCACTGTGAACATCAAGCAATTCTCTTTTATCTCCAGCTCGTGGGCTGTTAACTCTCCGAGCCCACTCTTCTTTTCAATCTATTGTTCAAGTTCATCATAACTGATATCTGATTTTCCTATCTTCTCTCTTTGATAGGGTGTGCACAATCTCATAAACAAGAACGGAATTGGTTAGTGATCGAATGTCAAAAATTAGCTGTAGATAGGAAGTTTCGGATCGCTTTCCTCAGTGGAGACGTACATTGGTAAAGCTCCTTTGACCCTAATCATTCATTTATTTTGACTTGATAACTTATTTCAGTCTGTGTTTTTTCGTACCTTGTTAGTGCTGCGGTTGGAAGATTCTTATCAATGAAAGGTTCATTGAACCCAGCAGAAGATCCAAGATATATGCTTGTAAGCTTCTCGCCAGATCGATATAAGTTATACTAGTTTGATGATTGATTTGATTCGTTTGATTTAATCTGGTTTTTCAGAATGTCATTTCTTCGGCTATCGTCAATGTCAGTCCCTTGATTAATAGTAGTTTGATCACCCTAGCGCCGACTAAAACATTTATACTGAATATCATGCTATCAAACGCTCTTCTTATAGACTCCACCTCCTGTAGCATTGATAGGAGTGATGGGATTAATCTCGAAAAAAGCTCATAAAACTTTACATCATGTTTCAACCAAAGAAGATATGATAGACGTCTTTCATCTTGATACAGATGGATCTAAACTTGTTAGTCATTTGTTTTTTTTCTTCATTTCCATCACCAAAAATAATCCATACCAAATCTTAGATCTTCAAACCAATTTAATCTTGATTGTTTTGGTTTTTTTGGTTAATTTAGAATAATCCTAGATTCATGGCCAGACGAAATTATTGTGCAGTCAGGTTTATAGAAGAAACAGGTGAACTTGAATTTAATATAAGAGTTGAAATCTTACAAGGTGGTGGTGAAACAAAAGGTTATCCAGTTTTATCACCACCACCTATGTTTTGAAAAACAAAAATCATTCTTTAGTTCTTGTTTTTTCGTTTGGAAACCAAATGTTATTTAAGTTTTTGGTCAGAATTGAATAGGATGTTTTTTTTTGGTTTGGATAGTTTTTGATTTGGTTTTGTATCTCTCTCTTTATTTTGATTTTTACATACATGTCTTTGGATTTATGGATTTATGAATTTCTGGATTATTTTTTTCTTCTTTCTCGCAAGGTCCTTTTTGTTGTTGTTGTTGTTGTTGTTCTTTTTGCTTGTTGGTAAACTATTGATTAGGAAGATGTACCGTTGGGTTTCTTTTTACTGCTTATTTATACATGTGCTCTTGGTGATCAAGAACGATAATTCTTATTTCTTTTTGAGTTTGAATTGGGAATGTGTATTTTTCCATTTAATTTTTATAAGCACATATCGGTCATCTGAGAATCATTATTGATAATTCATTCCTGATGTAAGGTTATGAGAATGAGAAGTAAAGATGTCATGATTGTGAGGATGATGCCTATGAATTTGAGAACTCTGTATGTATTGGAGATGATTGATGTATTGAGTTTTGGATCATGGAGCCATGAAGGCTGAGCTCTTTATGAGGGATTGGCATGGAAAATGTGAGATATCTATGGCAGATGTCATGTGGTGTGCACTGTGCAGATGGTGATGACCGGTACCGTAAAGTACCGATGAGTGAGTGGTAGTGTGTGATTGAATTTGATCGGATCGTAATTTTGGATTGTCAACTTGACCACGAAGACTTCTGACGGAGTTCCACATACTACTCAACCACCACCAAGAATGTCATCAGCACTCATCAATCAAGCTACTTCTAATAGTAGAAGCTTTCATCATCCTCAATTCCCTTCTCAATCACAATCACAATCAGGATTACCACAAACAACTTCAACTTCAACTCCAGTACCAACTACGACTACTACCACTTCAAACAATAATAACAATATCAACAATATCAACAACAACCATGTTCCTTTACCAGGTCCATCTCCTAAACCAAAACCAGTATCAAACTCACTCATCAATCTACTAGTCATCATCATCCTAAGCTCTCTTAAATCAGAATTGGTTCATACTGCCCTCTTCTTTTCAGAACGATTACACGCTCTCATTCCTTCTTCAGAATTATCGATTTGGTTACTTTCACTATCACTCCTACGTACTGGTAATCATCAAGCTACAGTTCATTTACTGAAAAACACTCCAATCTTCATTCCTCAACATCAATTTCAAAATCAACCTCTTCATGAACCTAATCTAAAAGGAAAAGCTAGATTACTAGATGATGATCCATTCAATATTCAAAACTCAATAGATGAAATGGATCAATCTCTTTGGGATTGGAATCATCATGAAACTCTTAAAGGTAAACAAAGAGCTGCTCATTCAGCTAGTACGAGATGTGCTTTAGTTTATTCGAAGGCTTGTAATCTCATCAATCGACCCAAGGAAGGCTTAGAAGTTTATCTTAAAGCCATCGATCAATTCGGTTTAACAGATCCTAACGAAGGTATCACATCAACTTCAGTCCATCTTCTTCTTCAGCATACAAGATACTCACTTTTCGTGTTCTTTCCTCTTAGATGCTTTGTTGAACTCTTTAGTGAACCCACTTCCATCACACTCGGCTTCGTACACGCTTTTGGCTACTCTCGCTTACAAATCACATGAATTCGAGAAAGCAAGCGAGTTATATCGAAGAGCTCTAGTAGCACCTGATGGACATTTGTGCTGGGAAGCATTTGAAGGTCTATGTCAAACTGCGACTGCTGATGCTGATATCGATGTAGATAGTATCTTTGGTGGTTCGGCTCTAGAAGATTATCTACCTGGCTATATGGAGCTCGATGATAGCACAATCCATGGCGCCCTCAGCAATCTGAAACACGCTCAACATTTTTCCGGAGATGTTGAAGAACCTTTAATTCGATCCAATCCTACTGCCCCTCATACTCATAGACCATCTCCCAACAAAGACAGTTTTCGAATCCTCGGCGCGAATGGTCTTCAAAACAATCCAGCGATGCTGATTGATAATTCGTTTAGTGAAAATGGAAATAGTAGTAGCTTTGGAGTTTCTTCCTTTGATCACCTTTCATATCCTAGACATGCGGTCGGTGGTGCTACACAGCGACCCATCAGTAATCTCACCACCGGAAAGAAACCTAATGGATCAGCCCTGACCAATGGACATTTTATCAAACCATCTGTACCTCAAAGGCTCTTCCAACGAATGGAACCCTCTGATCCAAGTATGGCTGAACCCTCTGGAATGGGATCGCTTGATTCGATGCCTATCTCATCTACTCCTAATTTACAACAAGGCTTTAGTTTTGATCATTTTAACCCTAATATTCCTCCTCCCATGCCTGCTCCTTCACCTTTGCCATTTGATGGTTTCAATCCGACAACGAATCCAGTCATTGAACCACTTCCCTCACTGGTCTCTAACGGACGAGGTTTACCTGGTATCAAGCGTAGTCGATCTCAGACCAAATCTAATGAACACAACGCTATGAGTGATACTCTTCCTGCTGTGAGTAAACTCAGTATGGAACCTAATCCTCAGGATCACATCAACAATGAAAGAGGTATAGGAACAGATAAACTAGACACCAAATATGGATCACCGCCAAATCATCATAAAAACACGCGATCGAAAGTAGGTATCAGAGAAAAGAAACGGGTGAAAAGTAATGGAAACTTATTTGATGAAGAAGAAGGAAAGAAAGGGATCCGATCATTTAAAGAAGAAAAACGTTTAGCGATGAATTGGTTAAAAGATTTATTAAAACGATTTGGAAAATCTTATTTAAGTTTAAGTCGATTTCAATGTGAAGAAGTTTTAGATGAATTAAGTAATTTATCAGATGAACAGAAAAAGAGTTGGAGAGTTTATTGTTTGATTGGTCGTGCTAGATTTGAGATGCTTGATTATAAATCTGTATGTGATTGTTTATATGACCAAACAATTTTCAAGTCTATGTTGAAACTGATTTTTGATTTGATATTTTTTATGAACAGGCGGAGATCGCATTCAAGAAAGCACGTGAAGCATTCCCACATCTTGTGACACATATGGATATTTATTCAACTCTTCTTTGGCATTTAAGAAAGACCACTCATCTATCATACTTATCACAAGAAATGCAATTAATCAATCCAACTGCACCCGAAACATGGATAGCCACAGGAAATCTGTTTAGTAGATTAGATGATCATCCGAATGCATTAAAATCATTTAAAAGAGCCACTCAACTTTCTACAAGTAATGAATATGCATATACATTATCAGGACATGAATGTTTAATCACATCAGAATATTCTAGAAGTTTGATCTTCTTTCGAGAATCATTGAGAAGAAAACCGATAAAGAATTATACAGCTTATTTTGGATTAGGTGAATGTTATTTTAAACAAGAAAAGTTTAAATTAGCACATTATTTTTTTCATCAAGCTTATCAAATCAATGATCAAAACCCATTGATAATTTGTGGGATTGGAAAAGTATTGGAAAAGATGGGAGAAGAAAAAGAAGCCATTAAGGTTTATGGGATCGCTTTGGAGATTGGAAACCGATTGGGGAATCGGTTTAGTCATGGAAATGGAGTTGGTGGATGTGATTCGATTGTTAGGTTTTCTAGAGCTAAAGTTTTGATTGGAATGGGAGAATATCAAGTAAGATGGGCTTTTTCTTATTCTTCAATTTAACTTTAACATTAATGAGAGATTGTGTATTGATTTTTTTGTGGAAACTTTATAGGCAGCTAAACTGGATTTAATTGAATTGTTAAAAACTGTACCAACTGAATATAATGTAAGGTTCTTGTTAGGTAAAGTCTATGGGATCTTAGGTGATCGGAAGAATTGTATTAAACAATTAACTTATGCACAAGATTTAGAACCTAAATCAGCTGGATCGATTAAGAAGATCTTGATTGGATTTCAAGATGAAAGTAAGAATCAAAAGGAAAGATTGATGGAATTGAATGAGAATTCTTCGGTTTCGAATTTGGATCATCAAGATGAAAGAAGAAGAGATGATGAAAGGATTGGAGATTTATCGATTTATAGTGTTTAAAAGAAAATCAAAGTTGAGTTAATGGATTTGTCGGGTTCTTTGCGGGGGGGATCTTGGGGTTTGGTTTCTTTTTTTTCTTTCTTCATTGAGAATCGGAATGGGAATAGAATTTTAATCAATTTCCCTTTTTTTCTTCTTTTCACATAATGGAAAGTTAATTAATGTTTGATTTTTTTTAAGAATTTGTCTTTTTTTTCTTACATCTAAATATATATTTCAAAAGTGAGAAAAATCAATCATACTTGAGGGATTGAAATTCTTTAAGATTAATTTAGGTATATACTTTATGGGCATGTATGTGATCAACTTGAGGTCTTGAAGAAAACCTATCCTCTTAATTATAATAAAGGAAAGGAATTTAAGGACAACGAAAGGTTACTATGTACTTGCCATATGTTCTGGTCTAGCCCCATTAAGATGTCCTGCGGCCAATTTGAGTGTCCCACACCTCACAAGTCTCAACAATTTTTTCTATCCACTTGTGTCATCTCACTGTTCCATATCTTGCATTGTCAGTCACACAATCAACCTGCATCTCCATCTTTCTCATCTAAGGGCAAGTTTGGTTGTGTTTTATGTTTGCGATACTCTATTCTGGTCATGAAAGGAGATCAAAAACGACTTTTACATGAACATCAAAAGTGAGTTTATTTCTTGATAAACTGCTTTTTAGACTTGACAGACTCTCTGTTCAACATCCTTGAGACTCCAACATCATTATCATCAGCCAACACCAGTGTGACTCATGAGCTCCCTGATTGGAGTTGACTAACCTTTCATCTTGCACTCAGCTCATCAAGTGAAGCATCTAATCATGTCATAGTCTATCAAGTTCAAGCCATTATTTGTTTTGTTGCAAGGAATTCACACAGCGACAGAGGTCAGAAGATGTAGCGAAGGGGCCTCGTTTCAGGTTATTTCCCTCGGATCCGGTAAGCTAGATCGTTTCCAGAGACTTGTTCGATACCAGATACCGGTGAGTGCTGAAAAAAGTATGATCGATGAACCAAGCGACGGGCACGTTTCAGCAGTGTACTCAGAAGTGGATCATCGGGATGATTGGGATTGATGTGTGATGGATTGAATGGCTTGTTCAAGAATAGTGATCACAGTCATTTTATATTCATCGATAGTCAAGCTCGCTGGATATCAATGATGCCAAAACCTTGACCGAAGTGGATCTTTGGAAGGTTGACTACACCGCCGATCAGTTTTTGATGGTTGTCCTTCCTCTCAACTTTTCTTCTATAAATACAATACCCTTCACAATTTCTACTTCTCTTCTTCCTGCTCGTCTACACATCCTTGCCTATACTAGAGATTTCCATTCCTGATTAGTCCGGTACTACATAATCATTTTTCACTAATTTCTGTCTTACTAGTTGTTTCAATTTCACTCAGACCTACAAACTCTAAAGTTTTCAAACCCTTCTTGTGAACGATAGATCTCAAAATGCTTGCTCTTCGACCTGCCTACCTCATCTTACTAGTCGTCCTACTATCATTGGTTGAGGCTCTTCCGCCATGTCCGAAGCTTAAAAATTTACCGATTGATAAAGAGACTCAACGATTTATCGATTCACTCAATGCGGTGAAGAAGGGTGTAGACCGTTTGAAAACCTTGAAAAACACACCTGCCGATCGAAAAACTCTGCTTGATGTGGGATCAGATGCGTACTGTCAACTGGTCGCACTCAGTTTTTCGCGACAACGGGTCATAACTCTTGTAGGGGAGCCGGTGGCTAGCCTGATGCATAAGTACACCGACAAGCCCTTTGATGAGTTAAAGTAAGTAATCCACTTGAACCGTTTGCTTCTCTTGCAGGGTGATTTTCGGATGACTTCGATATGAATTGGCTTGATGTGGAGACAATTGCTGATGTGTATTACGTAACCCCATATCGGTTCCAGTAAAGCATTTTTGGAATTTCAAAATTTGCAAGTAGTAGCTGCAATTCAACATGCCAAGGACTTTGCGGTTGACATGAGTAAGTTGATTGAAGATATCAGAAAACGTAAGATCCTTCAAACTGCTTTGATTATGATTATATTGATGAACAGATGTGTACTACCTTCTACTTAATTATGTATGCTTCAGAGTATAATACTTTGCAATCAGTCATCAAAGGTACTGGAACAGGAACAGGTTCACTTGCAGATGTGGTCAACAGTTTCATCCATTAAAGATTGTGGATCTTGAATACCAATTGCATTGTGCTAATCTGTAAGAAGGGCAATGGAGGTTTTGATAGAGGGGAAGGCACAAGAGGAGAAGATGGGAAGACATACTTTTTTCAAATAGATAACAAGTCAGAGTGGAGAAACATGATCCTAGCTGATTATGATGGTGATACCAGGCTTTAAATAATAGGGGTTCTCAAAGTTGGCCCGGTTTCAAGAAAACCCAGTTGACCCGGTTGCTTTTTGGCAGTAACCTTGTGTATCGAGTTGACATTTGTTGACAGATCACAGCCAAAAAGTCAACTGGGTCAACTGGGTTTTTACAAACCGGGCCTACTTTGAGAACCCCTAATGATACCTAATTGTAAATGTCAAGACTCAGTTCTATGTAATGATAGAGTTGTGTAAAACATTGTAATGAACTGCATAATAATGGTATTCAAAACTCGAGAAACGGGTCCGAGAAGTGTCAAGAAGTGACATCTAGAAACTTCTCGGACACCTCCAAGATGTTTCTGGGTTCTTGGAGTTTCTCGGCTCCAGAATCCTCTTCTCATGTGTAGGTGCATAACCAACAGACCCTTCTCACATCTCTTCACACTTTACATTAAGGGTACTCAAAGTAAAGTATGTAGCGCTACATACTTTTTGCTACATACTTTTTTTGGCGGGGACAAAGAAAAAAATATACTTTTGGCCTCGTCTTCCCCGCCAAAAAAAGTATATAGCAAAAAGTATGTACACGTACATACTTACTTTGAGTACCCTTATTGAGTCGATCAACACCACACCATCATACACATCACTTACCCGCCAATTTTCACTTGTAGGTCCTGCCCTTCTTTCGGCCTTTGTCTGATCAATGATAAAACCACATATTTGGCAAACATATAAGTGCTCGTTTTTAATCATATATCTTGTTTTTCTCAAATATGTACTCGGAACTGAATTTCACTCGGATTTGCTTTGTATGCAAAGTTATCGTGTTCACTTATGAGTAGCAAGGGCAATCATTGGCTCATTTCCATTTTTGAAGCTACATAAGCCGTATCTAAATACAATCATTTGTACCAATGTGACCAGGACAAGATACAACAAACAAATCATTTTTGGCAGATGGGATAGGGAGTGTGGTGAATTTAATTGTTAAAATTTATTGATTGCTAGATCTTGGTTGATTGTTAACATTTGTTCAATTGTTGGATTTCAGTCGATTGGTGAATTTCAATTGATTGTTTCATTGCAATTGATCGTTCTATTTCAATCAATTGTTTGCCTTTGTTCAATTGTTTGATCTAAATTCTGATTCAAAATGATTGTTTTTCTCAAGGTGATTGATCAAATAGAAGGTGAGATGAATTGACAACAAAAGCATTTCTCAAGTCAGAATCAAGTCAACCATGGATGAGATGAATAAGACAATGACTGACACAAACAGTTGGACAGATTGCTGGTCCAGGAGATTGGTGTGAAAACCAAGTTGATTCCTTGAAGTGTTGTATGGCAATGGCAGTCAAAGTTGTCATGTGTAGAGTGAAGAGCAAGAGAAGAGTCACCTGTTAAGAGGTGTTTGTGGCAAGACAGAGGTGAGGTGATGGGGATGGGGGAATGATGGGGGTCTCAAATCGATCAAGAAGGGTCCAGAAGTGACATCCAGAAACATCTTGGAGGTGTCCGAGAAGTTTCTAGATGTCACTTCTTGACACTTCTCGGACCCGTTTCTTGAGTTTTGAATACCATTAATTTTCTGTGAAAGCTTGGCAAAAGAGTTTCACTCAAGAAAGTAGAGAATACGCTTCTCTGCGTATAGAAAGTCTGATTTGTGATCTCGTAGAAACTGTGCCGCTGATGCCATGGTTTGTTGTGTTCTTCCATTCTCTACTGTGTGATATCTATTTAGATATGATGTAGTAATTAGGTATAATTATTTCAAGTGTTATAGATTTCCAATCTATTGCTAAACTAGTAGTCCTAGTCAAACCAAAACTACCCGTACGAGGGAGGTTAAGGCTTCTTGGGGGGTCCCCTCCGCTCAAAAGGGAGCTGAGGGGGGTAGGACCACCAGCACTGTAGATGGGGAAGCTCTGAACGGCGGGCTAGGCAACCCATCTACAACACCAGTAAAACATACAATTTAAACACACAAAAACATACTAAAGAGAAAAAGGGGAGGGGAAAAAACCTGTCCAAATACGTTCATACTGTAAAACACTCTCTTTCTACCCCTTAGCCTTACTCTTGCTTTCTAAAATCCATACCGGGGGAAAAAATACGTCATCTGCAGTCCATGTCTTTGCCGGGTGGCGGGTGGGTTCAAAAAAGTATGAGACTGAGAGAGAATGAGATGAGATGAGGTTTTCCAACTAGTAGCGTGAGATATCCAGAGGAAAGGGAAAAGTGGGTGCGTGGGAAAAAAAATGAAAATTTTCTGGGGTGAAATTTTCAGTCTTTGCGTTCACAATGTTGCGCACAGGAAAATGTTAGCTTTGATAGAAGCATATTTTCCTTGAAACGTCCCGACGCAATATCTCATGCGTATCATGAAAAACGGCGGTACCGTCGTGCCTTTGGGTACCACCAACCATCCATTCTCTACTGTGTGATATCTATTTAGATATGATGTAGTAATTAGGTATAATTATTTCAAGTGTTATAGATTTCCAATCTATTGTTAAACTAGTAGTCCTAGTCAAACCAAAACTACCCGTACGAGGGAGGTTAAGGCTTCTTGGGGGGTCCCCTCCGCTCAAAAGGGAGCTGAGGGGGGTAGGACCACCAGCACTGTAGATGGGGAAGCTCTTCCCCTTGACTCGGGGCATCGTCCTGAGCCTGAGAAAAACCCATCTACGGTGACCAGTGGCAAGCAAAGTAAAAACCAGAGAGTACCATTCAAACAGAAACCCCCAAGCAGACTAGATTGCACAAATTAAACTGAATCTTATATCATAACTTCCAAAGATCAGATATACAGTTCTTTTAAAAGCTTAACCGTCTTCGTGAGTTCTTCGTCATCAAATTCTCGGATGTATAGTTTATAAGCTTTTGACTTCCATCTACCTACGGCAACTATCTCTTCCAATGGCGTGTTCAAATTCCACCTCAAGGAAGCACCTCCAACTCTAAACGAGTGACCTGTAAGCTTAACGCCAACTTTCTCTTTCCAAACGTCGTCAAAGATTCTCTGACACCTCGATTTTGTTAATACGATTTGCTGTCCCTTTGCCGGATAAGAGAATAAAGGTTTGTCTTCCGTCGCTTTGGTGCTACTGATGAGCCTCCTCACTGCACCAACCGGATCTAAAATTGAGGATTGATGCTGACAATGAATTTCTTGAATTTCTCCAACTACAGCCGTTTTAGCTTCTCTAATCCGTATCTTTAGGAACTTGCTATTAGGGTACCAAATTACGTCTTTGACTTTCACTTGATCGACCTTAATTGAAGATTTCAATAACTCGCCCATTCGGGCCATACCCCAGAATGTGATCAAAGCTACAGCGTAAGCTACCTGACACTCTAGATCACCTCCAGCTAAATTTTCTAACAGTATAAACAAATGTTCAATTGTCACTGGATTTTTCGGAACTCAAGGCGCTTTTTTAAGTTCGAGTTTGGCTGCCGTCCTCAGAATACATTCTACTCTCGGCGTTGCTTGGTGTGGGTATTCGTGGTTATGAAATAAATGCCACACTTTGATACCGGATAGGTAAGTCCTAACCGTGGTCGACTTTATCGGAGGAGTGCCTTGCTCGAAATCGCCTTCACACAGCGGCGGGCTCGCCCATGTAACGAATTCGTACAAAATCAGAGGGTCGATTGGTAGTAAAAAATTTTGAGGTATGTGTTTTTCTAGTGCGAAAACCATTAATTTCGAGACCGCTGCATTATAGTGCCTCAAAGTCGTCGCTGACCAACTACCGCTTATTATGTAGGCTTTCACCCGGTCGCTCGACAATGAATCAATTCCATCTTGTCCTCTTAAAAACTCCATCTAAACAGATCGACTGATACAAAGGCTTTCGGGGGTATCGATTTCCGAGTGATGAGGAAGTCAAGACTTGTGAGTTGACAAAGCTTTAGAAATTCACTATAACTTTGAACGTGGTTACAAATAATCTCTCCGGAAACTCAAAACCGATCAGCCTCCATCTGATGCGTAGCATCGGAAACAAAAGGCTATGGCAACTCAAGGCTTGGTGACGTTCCGGTACGCCACGAGACTCAACAACAGAATAAACAAACCAAACCTGAAACTGGCATGAAACGACTGCAAATCTGTGTATCAGATTCATATTTCAAATTATCATTTGTTTTACCGCCAAAACTAGGTCAACAGGAATCTCGATCACAACTTGGTCCACCGCGTCTCTTGCATCCAAACCTCTGGACAATAGATCGGCCATATTATCCCCGGACTTTACTTGTAGCGCGACCAGATCTGCATGTAAGTCCATCAAGAGCTTTTGAATAATTTTCCACTCTCCATTTACTGCTTGGTCTCCTGATCTTCGTTTCTCAACCACGGATTGGGAGGTGGTATTGTCGGTAAGCACAATAAACCTTTTTCCACCGACCTCCCTAAACTGATTCATCATAATCATCCCTAGACGTATTGCGACCGTTTTGGCCCAAGCAATATTCTGTGTAACTTTCCCTTCAACAGACAAGTTCCAACCTTTCTCCAAACTGAATTGAGCCCACTTTTTCCCAATCAGCACGCCTATTCCTGTCAAGAAAGCGTCGCCAACCCACTCCAAATCTATGGGAGTCATATCCGGTATGATTCTTCTACATTCAAATTCCGACAGCGTATTCCTCCATTCGACGAGGTCTTCACAAACATCATCCGGAATATGGCGCTTAGCTGATGGTACCTTCCATTCTTTCTTCCATCTCCACAAACTTGGCATGTAGCACTGCAAATGTGGTACTATATACGTCGTGTGTACCAATCTTCCGGTAAGTTTTTCCACATCTTTCAAATACCATGAAGACCTAGGAACTAAGAAATCTACGACTTGTTGCAGTCTTTCTTGTAACTTCTCATCTGAAAGACAAACCGTTCAATATTTAGCATTCCAAATAAAACCTATATATCTTTGTTCGTCGTCGAAATCGTGGACTTTCTCCGGGTTTGATGCCACACCCATTTCATTGCTCAAGCGCACGATATCCCCTATGGAAGTCGGGTTAGTCCTTTCCTTTACTAGCAAATTATCATCTACCCAACAAAAACCGCATTCTAACTTGAACACCTTCACCACGATCTTCCTCCAAAGGTCAGCGGGCGTTCCAAAAACCCCACATCCAGCTACACCTCCAAATTGCACCCTCGTATCCATCCATAATCTGTTATAAAGGTCGAGGATAAAAAGGTAACGCCATTGTGACGGGTGTGTAGCAATCTGTCTATACGCCTTTTCCCAGTCAAAAAGCGCTAACATCAAGTCTCCTTTGTTATTCTTAAAAAACATTATGACCACCTTGAAGTCGTCCCAATTGGTCTCGAATTCCTTCTTATCGACAAAGCTGTTCACCGATGGGGTCTCTTCATTATCTTGAGGAAAAGATAAATCATTGATAATACGAAATGAACCGTCGTCGTTTATGACGCTACCCATCGGGCTCGAGCGAAAAAATCCTAATTTATCATATACTTCTTTGTGCGTAAAAGGTCCAAAGATCCTTGACGCTTGTCTTTCTTTCTCCAATGTATTCCTGATTTTTTCTTCAGCTAACTCCGCTGACTCGTGGTTCTTGGGAGTAAACCATTTCCTTGAACCCATGGTATGCTGAGGGATTCCTTGGTGGAAACCGTTCTTGCAACCTATCAATACTTCCTGCGCGTCATCCTCAATTTTGAACAAACCAATCAACGACTCCCACTTAGGTATGTTCAGAGCAGACTTCGCCACCTCATCTGGCCACTTTGGGCAATAGTTTCGTCCTGAATTTCGATAGGGAATAACTTTCACCTCTTCACCTCTCTTGCAGAGAGGATCTTCCTCCCAAAAACTCTGTGAGCTGTCTAAGTCACTAAGTACCCCAACCCAAGGAAAAAAGGCACAGTTGAGTCAGAATTCATAAGAGGAACCCACATAGGCACATAAGCTGCATTTCAGAGGACAAGTTATATCTAGAACCTTCAGATCGAAGAAGTTCAAACAAATTCGGTACGGAGTCACAACATAGCAAGAGTGCTCCCAAATGAAAGAGGCAACAAACAAATCAAGAAATTTCGCGACTAGGAAAGGTTTTCCATCATTTTATGAACTAGCATTGACCATATGTTTGCTGACGTTCAGACTGACTCTGAAACACGGGAAAAATAAAAAAACTTTCCAAACTAAAACTTTGAATCGGTATATGGCTTACTTTGCCTTCCCATTACCAGCATAGGGTTTATGACCCTTAGCATAATCACAATCGTCGTTTCTACGGTCATCACGACGTTCGTCTCGGCGCCACGAGCCGCTTCCCTCGCCACGACGGCTGTTATCACTATAACGAGGAGGGGAATTGAGATCTCTACCACCACCTCCACCATTGAACCAAGCGCCCCCTCTTCCTCTACCACGAGTATTGCGACCACTGTTACGTCGGTCTTCAGAAGAACTTTGGTAAGCAACACCTCCTGACCCATTGTATATCATCCCATTAGCATGAGACCACGATCTAGCATTCGGTTTTCCACCGTGTTGGTTGTTCTGATGATGGATCTGATTGCTACCGCCAGTGTTCGAGTAATGCGTCATGGAGGGGGCAGCAAAGGGGTTTCCATTATAGGATATGGGAGCGTTGGTAAGTTCCGTTCCTGTGATGGGGTTGATATGCTCTTTTGGTCCACCGGTTGCATAAGGATTTATGTCAGCATAGGCAGGTAGGAAGTCGCTGTATCTTTCAGTATCTCTGAAGCATTGTCTCTCAATAGTTTTGTTGCGGACAGCTGGGTTTGCAAGATTCCCGTTTGCATTGCAAATCATCATTACCGTCGTCCGGATGGCGATATCATAACGGAAAGCAATAGGCCAATTCATGTTCTCCTTCATAATTTCCAAGACGTTCTGCTTATGCACCACGAACTTATTGGCTAAATCTTCATGAGTGTAATGGCGACAATAAGCAACAAACAAATCGAAAGCGACAACCCATTCTCCGAAAGACATTCTCCATTGTAGCGGTACATTCAATCCCACATAAGAGTCGCTTAACTTCTCTTTGGTCGTAAGTTGGCGGAAGGATTGTTGCAAGAGATCTTGATGAAGGCAGTGTGGATTAAATATGGAAAGAGGGATATAGCCTTTCACTTGTGTCATTTTCGTATTGAAATGCTTGAACAACACTACCAGACCATTTGTATCAATTCCTTCGTCATCACAGATCACTTTAGCATTCTCCGTAGAGGTTTCAGAGGTCTTGGCCGTATTTCCAGCAGGTACGTCAGTGGCATTGTCGATAATACCAACCCACTTTACTGAGGATTTCTTTAGTTCCGCGTTTTTTGAAGTATCTTGATTAGTCGACTTAATAATTCCTGGAATGGCGTTTGGGACTGCTGACGATGTAGTTTGAGATCGAGTGATTGTATAACCATTTGCTGCCAACCAAGAATGAAAACCTTGGGGGGGGCTTATTCCCGTTCCGGTGACCGTATTACGATGAGCAGGCGATCCGTTGGCTAATCAAGCCCACACAAACCAAAAAACATAAACAAAACGCGAATCAGACTTCGATTGTTCAACATTCATCTCTCCGCAAGGCAACATCACAGATGGGGTGGGTCAATCAGTCATTTTCCGCTTACGTGTAACATTAACAGTTATCGAGTCTCTTTCAATCAAACTCTCAGGTTGGTTGACACTTCCAGTTTGCGTTCCAGTGACTTCGGTAGTATCATTCTTGGTGCCATTAGTCGGATTTGTTCCGTTGGTACTTGGGTTGGTAGCACTGCTAGTTGTGGCCGCCGCGAGGTTACGTGCGGCTGCACTAGATCTCGTATTAACTGTTGACTTCTTTCCACGTCCTCTACCCCTTCCTCTGGTAGTTGCTGCACCTCTAGAACTGGTATTACCAAGGTTGGCAGGCGGTAGATCCGGCATCCCAATAGTCAACCTATCTTCCGGGGGAACTGACCCTGCCCGGCCAGCTAGTCTCTCACTAGTTCTTCTCACAGATTCATTGAATCTCTCTAAGTTAGCTTCAATCCTGTTGGTGTCGATGGTGTGTATCCCGATGGATTCTGCCATGTCCAGAGAGATTTACTTGATGTAACAGGATATTGTGAAATAACACTGTTTGATATTTTTGATAGACAACCAGGTTATTGTGGAATAACACTGCGTTTATAAGCTTTTCGAAAAAGTATGAGACTGAGAGAGAATGAGATGAGATGAGGTTTTCCAACTAGTAGCGTGAGATATCCAGAGGAAAGGGAAAAGTGGGTGCGTGGGAAAAAGACTGAAAATTTTCTGGGGTGAAATTTTCAGTCTTTGCGTTCACAATGTTGCGCACAGGAAAATGTTAGCTTTGATAGAAGCATATTTTCCTTGAAACGTCCCGACGCAATATCTCATGCGTATCATGGAAAACGGCGGTACCGTCGTGCCTTTGGGTACCACCAACCATTTACTTAAGTTTAGGCCCAAATTGAGGCTAATTTGATTGGAGTACACACAATCAAATTGAGAACAACAACAACATAGCCAGAAAGACATTAAGGGGTTTCAAGCTAAACCCTTTTGTGTCTTTTTACTCTTCATCAACTCTTCTGAGCTCTTCTGTTGTTGCACTGCCATTTCCAACACCTTGGGTTGAAAAAACCAAGGTACGATCAGAGGCAAATCCTTGAACAGACCTTGTCCAATGGTTTCATACAAGGTATTATTCCCCCGCATTGAGGTTTACCTTGGATTAAAACCTTGGAAGTCTTCTGTCAAAGTTTTAGAATCCAAGAAGACCTTGGAATCTGAGGTACAGATGTTGGTTGTGTTGTAAGAGTATCCACAGTGGTGGGCTCCAAATTGGGGCTATTGCCAAATTTGGTGACTGAGAGCATCTCCAGCTGTGTGCCGTAAACCGTGCCGTAGGTAGATTTGGGGTATTTTTATCCACAGCCGTAACCCCCAAACACATACTTAGCTTGGGCAACTCTCTATGTGCAAGTCGGAATAGGCCAAATATGGTCTTTTTCCGCTCGCACCCCAAATCCCTCTGTACCTCACTTGTCCCATAAAATCCAACTCCTACAATCCGACTCTCCGCAAATCACACACCTTGATGATCAACTAATCCATAATACATCTCTCCTATTACGCTACAAACCGTACTGTAGGGAACCACGGCTGTACATCATTCAAAATTCATACCTCAAACCCTGCCCTAAACAATCTGTGCAGCCCTCCGTATGTTACAGATTTACGGCACGGCTGGGGATGCTCTGAGCCCCAGTTTTTTGTTGCAATGGCAGTCCCCATCACCAATTTTTTTTTGTAGCCAGCTTCAAATCTTGAGCTTTGGGCTACAAATTTGGCAACAAAAAGCCGGGCTCCAAGTTCCCGCACTTGCTCAATCCCATACCTCACACATGTAAGCCCACGCACACCAATCTCAAAGTGTGTGTGAACTAGGGCTGTGACCCGGCCCCAGCCCCGCCTGGCCTACTCTGCCCAACAACTTTCACAAAGCTGACGGTACGCGCCCCGGGGCATTCATATGCAGCTCAATAACGGTTAAATACGGCCCCGTGGGCGCCTCGGGCAGCTTGGGCACCCGACCAGGCCGGGTTACCAGCCCTTTTTTTGCCCAAAAAATGCCTTTACGCTACTCTCCAACCGGCCCTGGTTGGCCCTGAGCAGTTCTCAGAGGCCATTGAGCTCGCTCAGGGCTCCATTTGCCCCCGGGGCCGGCCCTGAACTCACAGGGTTGGGTCACAGCCCTAGTGTGAACACATAGAATGTACACTTTTGAAGCCCAAATGACTGCATCCGGATTGATTTGGGGCCCCACCAAATTTGAATTTGCTCAATTTGGATCCCCAATTTGGAGCCCACTACTGTGGATGCTCTAAATGTATGTAAAAAGAACCTACAAAAGTATAAATTAAGGGGTGGCTGTATGATAAGCTGTAGTAAGTTCAATCCACTTCTTTTCTTCTGAATACTTTGAGCTTGAGAAGGCTCGAAGTTAAGAACATATACATGGGGGCCCAGAATGTGTCACAGATTGTGTTTCTGCCTCTGCACCCTCAAAGGAAGTTGTTTTGTCCAGGTTTGATCTCAATCTCATCTTGACGTTGTCTGGTAAATGATACAAAGCAAAAAAATCAAAGAGTCATCTTCCTCTTATATGTGAATCAATTGCTAGTGATGTGATCTCCATCAGAAGTTCCTCTTTCCATCAAGATAATATATTATTTCAAAGCTAACCTGTTAGATTAGTGCTAATGTGAGCACTCTTCTCTCCACATCCAAGGTTATATGCAGACCTTCAACTGACCTAGATAATGAAATGAAAGAAAAATAGGTAGTAGAGATAAGTTTAGAGAGAATGATAATGAGACAGAATGGATTGGATCTTGTACCTAAAAGTGTGGGAGGTAATAATACTGATGAGAAACAAAAATGAATAAAAGTCTTGAGAAGCTAGTGATGTGATCTCTATTGGAAGTCTTAATATGATGTATGCTGACATCAGTAATGATATATAGTACAGGGATTTCAAGAAACAACTTATTCTCTTTCCATAAAGATGGGAAAGAGAGTGGGAACATGAGCGGGTCTCGCAACATACAATAACTTGAGACTTGCAAACAAAAACACAATGGGGATGATGTGCCATAAGGACATTGGGAAACAAGAAAAACTACGTACTCACAAAGTGATTGATCAAAAAGAAAGAAACAAATCTATCACACACGTGACACTACATCCAACAATACTTGGAATAAAACTATATCAACATGTCAGCTATGTGTGACAGTCAACACCTATTACAAATATCCAGAACTTCGTCCAAAATTGGCCACAAAATTCGAGCGATCTGGTGCCCAAGTTTTGGCAAGCTTTGTGGAGCTGGTTTGAAAATGAGTGTTTCTGGTGTTATTTTCAATATTTTTATCTTCTGTATCCGTGGTTGTCAATCTGGTAGCGTGTCTGGTAGGAAAAGCGAGAAAAGGGCTGATGACGCGGCGCGAGGTTGAATTGTGTCGCTCGCCTCAAGCTAGATTCAGCCCTTGATGCCAACGCTTGAGCGGGCTTGAGCCTGCATGACCTCGATTTCTGATCCCAATCGGGACGAATAACCCAGTGGGCAAAATATCAATTCACCGCGAATATGAAAATCAACCAAAAACAACCCCGGAGGGACATTTACCTATGTTCGAAAGAGCTGTAACATGGTTTGAGGTCTCATCTGTTACTCAGGCACCATAGTCGGTCGGTCGGAGGGATTGATAAGCGGGTCTGGTCAATGGAAATGCTGTGACTGTGAGACCATTAAAGGAAGGTAAACCGAGGAATTGATCGTTTGCAGTTGACCCTTTACCATTCAAAGTCTTGAGTTTGCTTCGATCAACTTCAGCTTGATAACTTGATACTGTCTTCATCCTACTATGAGCAATCTCCACCTTCAATTCGATCGTTATCTCAATCCAGTAGGATCATTCGATGGACTCTGGTAAATCAATTCTTTTCACCGACTTCATTCAAGTAGCTCGAATTATCAACTTACGTTTTCTTTTCTTCCTGACTCTACAGGTTGTTGACTGCCTTTGTCATCCTTGGTATAGCTTACAAGCTTTTCCTTAGACCTCTTCTTTCTCCCCTGTCTAGACTTCCTGGTCCCAAGAACCCTAGTGTTCTATTTGGAAACCTAGCTGTCACAGTGAGTACAGATCTAACAAGCTCTGATAACACTCGTTTTGATATATATGAGGGCTGTTTTCTTTTTGGCAGTTTGGTCTTGAAGGTGGTTTACGCCAATGGCATAAAGACATCGGTCCCACATTGCGATTGCGAGGGTTTTTCGGTGTTAGTGATTTCTCGGGTGGCTTATGTTCCACCAGTAACCAAATCTCACTGAAAACATACTGCACTGGCCGGTGTGCTCACTTCTTCAATCGTATTATTTTGAAAATTTCACAAAAAAAAGAATGTGCGACTAAGCACTATTGATCCTAAAGCTCTCAATCATATCTTGGTATCGCGTGCATATGCTTACCCTAAATCGGAGGCAACTCGTCGAAGTCTTGGTAACTTGCTTGGTCGTGGTTTGTTATTTGCTGAAGGTCTGTCATGATTTAAAAATGGTGTATCATGCTTTCTGTAGCTTCGTCTGAGCAGCAAACTGACATCTTTGGCCTTTAAAAAGGTGAGACTCACAGACGTCAGAAGCGTTTGTTAGGACCAGTGTTTTCTCCAGTACAAATCAGAGAGCTAGCGCCTGTAGTGTACGAGTATGCCTTTTTAGTGAGTACCATACCTGCTGTTCATAGCATCGCTTCACCCTAACTGATTGATCTGTTTCCTTTCACGAACGCTAGCTAAGAGACAAATGGGCTGATTTGATACGTAATTCTCAAAAGCCCTACCTCGTCATCAACGTCCTTCCCTGGTTAAGTCGTGCTACTTTGGACATTGTGAGTCTCTCTCTTCTGATTTTGAACGTCTGCAACATGTGCCGACTGGCCCGCGGTTGTTCATCTCTTTTTGCCTTGTATACAGATCGGTTCAGCTGGATTTGGATATCAGTTCAAGGCTTTAGAGGACAATGAAAATAGTAGTGCAATGGGCAAAGCTTTCCAAGATTTAACGTCAGTCAAAGAAATTGGCACATCGCAAACTTCTTCCCCACGTTAAATTAAAATTAACGTATCCCATGCCATAGATCATTGAGTGGAAAAGGACGTACACCTCTCAAAATTTTGATCGCCAGCATAATTCGGAGTATTCCGCCTTCATTACGACTCTATCAACCGAAATCGATGAAAATCGTTGATATATCTTTACAGACCATGGAAAATGAAAGCAGAGCTCTTCTATCTCACAAGAAGAAGGAGGCTGAGGCTGGAGGTCTTCTTGGTGGGAAGGATCTTATCAGTGTCCTTGTTCGGGCCAATACAATGTCTGAGGAAGGATCGTTAAGCGATGAGGAAGTGATTTCACAGGTATGCAGGCCTATTAGAGCGCATCCCTGAGCGGATTGCTGTCACAAAAATGTGCATTGCTCACCATTTGACTCCCTCACTATGCGAAATCAGATGACCACTTTTCTATTTGCTGGGCATGAGAGTCAGTCATCTGCCTGTGTTTTATACGCTGTTCTTCTCGCTGAACTTTCAAGTGCGGTTCCTTCTTTATCAAGCCACCGCTACTTCGCTCACTTGGATGCTATGGATCCTAGCAAAACATCCTGACGTCCAGGATAAGTTAAGGAAAGAACTTCAAGAGGCAAGTGCTGCAGCAAGTCAAGGTGAAGAACAAATTCCAATAGAACAACTCACGTCCTTAACATACTTGGACGCGGTCTGCGTAAGATTCTCGTCATGTTTTCCCGATGTCTTTGTTTGGCTTGAATTGATTTTTCTTCTCTCAGCGCGAGACACTTCGGTTTTTGCCACCTGTCGCTCAGACCGCTAGGGAAGCATCAATGGCCGATACAATTCCAGTAAGCGGGGATGGAGATCCAATTCATATTGCAGCTGGAGAAGAGATCATTATTTCAATCAGCGCCTTCAATCTATCCAAAGATGTCTTTGGACCAGATGCTGAAGTGTTTCGCCCAGATAGATGGATTGAAAAGGATCCAGTGGGTTCTTTACCTGGCATTTGGTCAGGTTTGTTGACTTTCTTAGGTGGTCCTAGAGCATGCATCGGGTATCGATTTACTCTTATGGAATTGAAAGTGTTGGTCGCTGTGATCATATGTCATTTTCGGTTTGAGGAACGTGATGGATTAGGTTGTGGGCCAGAAATTGAACGTCGAGTCAATATTGTAAGTCAATTCCCTTCTCAGATATCCTTCTGGTGATACTTCTCTTAAAATTGCGGGTTTCTTTAGGTCATGCGACCACAGGTGAAGAATGAAGATATAGGGGTCGCAATGCCTTTGCGTGTTAGTTTAGTTGAAGGACCATGATTGACTATCAGATCATCTGGTGAAATAATTAATTTTAGAGAATATTGTTTGTCCTGAACAGCACGACACTTATGTAGTGGTCATCAGTACTCAGACCTAACATGCTCAGCATCACTCTCATGACCTTTCTTCCTGAGTTTACATTTCTCTCCCATGAATACAATTTGCTTTCTTACTCATCCAAAGTTTAGTTCAAACTAGTTTGTATATAATGCTAATATTGTTGTTTCTATACCATGTTTCTTTCTGCTCTGTGTGCAATATTCATTACATTCTATTACTCATCTGCTCTCAGAAGGTACCATATGTGTTCCTGAGATAGACAAATATTAATAACATGGAATTAGGGTTTCAAAAATCTCGAAATCACGATCAAACCTGTGCACTTCTATCTAACTTGACGAAGTTCCTCCTCCAAGACAAGCAGAAGAGGAACCTTAAGAAAGTCTACTGTTGTTCCGAGTGTCCTGAAGTTGGACTAATGGCTACAGTTTGAATTTTGCTACAAGCTCCGCCGGGTGTTTAAAACTCCTTCCGTTGATGCTCATTTCGAGGGCTCCACACGTTATCGAATTGATGTATGGGTACAAATCCCACTTTTCTATGACCAATGTGGATCTCGTCCCCCTTGAACAATCCACGATCCAATGGAAGAAGCAAAACATCCCCCCTGGGGTAATCGTGGACTCAATCACTCACAGATTTCGAGGAACATTTTGTCCATACAGAAGGAAATGTTTGGCATTGGAGTAGTTGGATCAGGATAATTGAGATTATATCAGGTTGGTTCGAAAGGTGAGGAGTCGACGAGTCTCTTCCGCGGGGGTGCTTGTGTCAAGCCGAGCTGGTCTTCCGAAAGTCGTCATCGATCTGATCATTTTGGATTGATAAACAGTTTGAGACAGAAACGCCGAGCTTGAAAGGTAAACCGAGGAGTTGATGGTGTACTCATGAACTTCAGTCAACTCCAGTTCTATAACTTCATCTTGATTACCCCGACAAAACACTTTCATCATCACACACTATGAGCAACCTGGAGATTCAATTGGATCATCTCGCGAATCGATTCGGACCATTCAATGGAGCTTGGTAAATTGATTCATAGCCTTTGTATCACTCTCTTCGATCAGCTTCGGATTTCTGACTTTTGTTTTTCTATTCATCCTTACCTTCCAGCTTATTTGCCGCTTTGCTCATTCCTGGTATTGTCTACCTGCTCTTCATTAGACCTCTCCTCTCGCCTCTTTCTCGACTGCCGGGGCCTAAGAACGATAGTATTCTATTTGGAAACCTAGGTGTGACAGTGAGTATATAACAAGTCTCCACATATCACTGCTTCAGATCCAAATGAGCACTCTTTTCCTTTGTGTAGTTTGGTCCTGAAGGTGGTGTACGCCAATGGCATAAAGATTTCGGTAACACATTGCGCATGCGAGGGTTTTTTGGTGTCAGTGATTCCTCGGGAATGTTCCTATAACTCATTGTATGTATCTTTAACGATAAACATCCTGCACCGGTGAAATTACGTGCTTTCTTGCATTTTATAATTCTCAAACTTTCGAAACAAAAGCAAGTTCACTTGAGCACTATTGATCCAAAGGCTCTTAATCACATCTTGGTCTCACGCGCATACGCTTACCCTAAATCGGAGCAAACCCGTCGCAGCCTTGGTAGTCTAGTCGGTCATGGCTTGTTATTTGCGGAAGGTGAGTCAATTTTGGTCTTTGTGTACCTTCTTCCGAGAAGAAAATCGCTTGTTATGATTTAGTATTTACTGATGGACTTCGATAGGTGAAACGCATACACGTCAGAAGCGTATCCTAGGACCTGTGTTTTCCCCCGTCCAAATCAAAGAGCTGGCGCCTGTGGTATACGAGTATGCCTATTTGGCGAGTAAAATAACTAATTTTAATATCATATCTTCACTGTAGCTGATTGGCTTGTTTTCTCCTGATGGGGAAATTGGGACGGGGACGCCAATGACTCCAGCTGAGAGACAAATGGACCGATTTGATACGTAGCTCCCAGAAGCCCTACGTCGTCATCAACGTCCTTCCCTGGTTGAGTCGTACCACTTTGGACATTGTGAGTACATCTCCTCTCAATCAGACTCTCTATACATCATGAGTCAACCTTCACTTGCTGGCTGATCTCCTCGTACCTGTCATACAGATTGGTTCAGCTGGTTTTGGATATCAGTTCAAGGCTTTGGAGAACGACGAGAACAGTAGTTCAATGGGCAAAGCTTTCCACAAACTAACGTCAGTGAAAGAAAGTCACGCATCACAATCCTCAGTACAATGAGTATGAACGTATCTATCTCATACCACAGATTATTGAGTTCCGAAGGGCGTACTCCTCTTAAGCTTTGGATTGCCAATATGATTCGGGCCATTCCGCCTTCATTACGACTGTATGAACCGACCCCAATGAAAATGGCTGGTACATGTTTAAAAAACATGGAGCATGAAAGCAGGACTCTTTTCTCTCATAAGAAAAAGGAAGTTGAGGCCGGAGGTATCGTTGGTGGGAAGGATCTCATCAGTGTCCTTGTTCGTGCAAATACAATGTCTGAGGGGAAAGAACGTCTAACCGATGACGAAGTAATCGCACAGGTTTGTAAGATTCATCGGAGCACAAGTCCTAAGCAGAGTACAATCAAAAAAGTGTGCCTGGCTCACCATTTGGCTTCTTCACTTCACCAAATCAGATGACCACCTTTTTATTGGCTGGACACGAGAGTCAGTCCCTTGACTACGTTTTTATGCGCCGTTCTTCCCGCTGATTCTTTGCCTGTTCTTTATCAAGCCACCGCTAATTCTCTCACCTGGATGCTATGGATCCTAGCCAAGCATCCTAACGTCCAGGACAAGCTAAGGAAGGAACTTCAAGAGTCAAGTGTCGCATCAAGTGAAAGCGAGGAAGAAATTCCAATAGAACAACTCAATTCCTTGACATACCTGGACGCGGTCTGCGTAAGACGATCATTTTCATCACATGTACCCACTAGTTTTATTCATATTGATTCGTCTCATTGTTCTAGCGAGAGACGCTTCGTTTTCTTCCACCTGTCAGCCAAACGGCCAGGGAAGCGTCGATGGCCGATACGATTCCAGTGAGCGGGGATGGAGAACCGATTCATATTGAAGCTGGACAATGGATTTTGATTCCTATCATCGCATTCAATTTATCTAAAGCTGCTTTTGGAGCGGATGCTGAAGTCTTTCGTCCAGATAGATGGATTGAAAAGGGTCCAGTGAGCGCTTTACCTGGCATTTGGTCAGGCTTGTTAACCTTTTTAGGTGGACCTAGAGCTTGTATTGGGTATCGGTTTGCTCTTATGGAATTGAAAGTCTTGGTTGCTGTCATCATAAGTCATTTTCGGTTTGACGAACGTGATGGGTTGGGTTGTGGGCCAGAAATCGAACGTCACGTCAGCATTGTAAGTCATTCCCCTTTTGAACCACTTTCGGTATTGTCTCTTACAAATTTAATCCTGGGTATATATAGGTGATGCGACCAAATGTCCAAGGCAAGAATTCGGGCATCTCAATGCCTTTACGTGTTAGTTTAGTTGAATCACCCTGATTATCTGTCATGTTACATCGTGAACTAAGTATTTTGAGAAGAGTTGGTGCATCCCTGATCCAAATGTACTATGTGAAAGGGTTGGAGTCATAAAACATGATGGCTTGAACTCAAAGTACTATTTTTTATCTATCTGAGTTTCTATTTTATGTTGTTATAACTTATCCTTTTCCTCGAAATCCCAAGAGCAAGATTATTCTTATTCTCTCTATGCATACTAGACTTTGAACTTATCTTCTGATCATGTTAGATTTTTCCTTCCAATATAAATGTTTTCATTCACACCTGCAACTGACTGAATGAGGATGTATCCACAAATTTTTGAACCTCATGAGTTTTACAATTATGTTTCTGGTAAATATTTTATGTATTACCACAAAGTGTCAGACTTCTTCTCTTGGCTGATTAGCATATCACAATAGGACAGTATTTGATACAATGCAATTCTTGTTCACTCTATCTATTTCACCAATTTCTATAAGAGTATGGAGATGATTATTTTACAAGGAACTGTGACACTCATGTTAAGGTATGATTGTAAGGGACTATGGCGTTTTATACAACGAGCACATATCACAACAGGTGATCGGATTCCCAATAAACTCCACTCCTTTCAAGTATTTTGTACCTCTACAACCATCTTAGATATTCTTTGCCTGAAAGACCTATGTATGTAGATGACAATGATCCAATGAGAACGTTGGATCAGCTGGGGCCGATATTCTTGAGACTAGAATATGCTTACAGGTTTGATGAGCAGATACATCAATCCATCATCTGAATTAAAACCATTGAATAAAGCTAAACCATCAAGTATCAAAGAAAAGCCTTGACTCTCATCATTACTACAAACTTCTCTAACACCCTTAGATTTCAGACGTCCTCCAGAAATTATATTTTTGTCAAGCTTTGGGACTAGAAGACATTCCTTTAATTCGAAATGTGAACCATCACCGGCCTTCAATCTGACTGTTCCAATTGATTCTATAACCAGGGATGTATTATTACCTGGTAGATTTACTCTAGTGTTTGTGTTGTTGAGAGGTTTAAGACTATCTTGATCAAAGATTTCTTTTGAATTAAACATATGATGTGTTGCACTTGTAACATGAAAAGCCCACATTGAAGGTCTATCTACACCTCTATCGGTGTTTTGAACTCTTGAATGGTTGAAAGATCCATCAATGATAAAGTTATGTCGAGAAGCACGATCACGTAGGTAAGTTATAACACCGTTAAGAGTCAGGGGAACTACAGTTATGTGAATAAATTCTACTATCTCCTTGGATAAGGTAGGAATAGAATTTAAAAGTCTTAAAGCCGCTTCTTTGTCATCCCATCTTCCTCCATATCTAATGTTTTTATAAAATAGGTTTTCAAACTTGTCTAGGTGATTTGTTAATGATTGGTTGGGTTGAAGTTTGATTGTATTAAGAGATTTTAAAACTAATGGTAATAGATTATAATTAATTTGACCATGAAGTTCTTTTAAATAAGACCAAAGACAAAAAGGATCATAAATAATTTGATTACGATTCTTTGGATCTCTTAAATGATCAATAGCCAAAGTATGGTTATTCTTATCAAGAAACCCAAGTAAATAATTTAGTATAAATCTTTTGGTTGTGTATCTTTGGGTTTCTTTGATTTCAAAATCTGTATAATCTTTGGATAACAAATAATGATGTAGTTCTAGAATTTCTAAATTGTTGTAGATTAAGAAACTCCAATTTGGATAAGTGCCGTTTGACAAATTATCTGGAGCTTTTAAATTATTTAAAGTCTCGGTTAGAGATTGTATGTACATAATCTTGATCTTCGGTATTGAAGACTTCATCAGCAATGAGATCGCTGGTAGACATTTTTTTCGAGACCTTGAAACCAAATGATGGATGGGAAGTAGTGGACTCAGTCGAAGATTTGATATCCGACAGAGCGATTGGTGGATCTTCACTTGAAAGATGGATTGATCACTGGATGATACGATTCGATCGATCAATTTCGAATAGAAAGCCTCGATCGTTTTACACTTTTGCCACGATAACAATCATTCATGAAGAAACTTGGTTTGAAAGTGAACAAGAACCTTCAGTAAAACTACAAACCGGCCGAAGCGATAAAAGTAATAAAACTAGCTGAGCTCATAAGAAAGATATGTATACAGAGTCAGAGTCAGCCCAGTAAAAATCCGAAAGAACGAAAGAACCCCTCGTTCCACTAGTCTACATACCAGTACTGGCAGTCGGACAGTCTTTGCCAAAAGCAGAACAGCTTGAAGTTCGCTTAGTACACAATCAAAATTTCTTCTTTCACCTTCTTTGCTGATTTTTTTGACCCTATATTTAACTCTACTCAACGTATTTATTTATCACTTCTTCAACAAACAAGATAGAAGTAAACTCATACAGAAATCAACACCTGGGTATGTAGCACATAGAGTCTTAGACAGGAAGGTAACACTAGGGCAGTTGAGAATAATTAATCACAAAAAGAAGACTGTTCAGCTCAAGGTATCCCTGTTGGCACATTTGAACTAGTCAAACAAACTAGTTTCCCCATGGAGGCTGGAGGAGGTAAGCCAAAGTGACAATGTAATCCTTACTTTAGAAAGGATGGTAAGGAAAGTAGGAAGAGTGAAATTCCTACAAGCTCTTACAAGCTTCACTGATAAATATGAAAGTCATCAGTGAGGCTAGTGGAGCACCTATATCCAACATCCATAAAGAACACGTAGAGGCCCTCTGTTGGAACTCGCAACAGCCATTCCAAAATTTAAAGATTATTGCATCTTTCGAGTTTCTGAACACTAAAAGAACATCATATTTTACATGGAACAAAGACCCAGATAGCTCTGATGATGTTACAATGATTAACACAAACATTGGACCCCAAACAATACATATGATACCAAGTTAACCCAAAAAACATACAAAGAAAAGACGAAACTGTTTTAAGACTGAATCCATCTAATATCTCTCTCCTACTTCAAGACCCTTCTTTACAATCATTACTTTTTAATGATTTTCGCTTGTTCTGATGTGTAGAAGAGTCTTTTAATGAACTCTCTTGATTTTTTTGCCTTCTTCTAACTTTGTTTTCTGATCCAGTCACAACATCTTTTTCTGATTTGATACATTGAGATGGATTTGTCCATTGGATTGGTTCTTGAATTGGTAAGGAACATCGTTTAGAGATAAGATCTTGTTCTTGTTTTTTCATTTGTTGAATTAATTGAGATCTTGCTGAAACACCTAAAAGATAAAGAAAACCAATTGATTAGATTTCTTTAATAAAAAAATAAAGGATAAACAGAGAATTTATCGAACCCATGCTTATAGTGTTAGATTTCTTACGACGGTTATTGATTTTTGGTAGAGGTGCGAATTTGATTGAAGGTAGATTAGGTTGTTTTAAATAAGTTTCTGATTTTCTTTCACCAAGTTTTTTATCTTCACCTAAACTTCTTTTTTGATTTGTTTTAAATTTAGATTTCGAATAACTAGTTTGTCCTAAGATTTAATATTAGAATGTTATTCTGATGATCATCAATTCTTTGAATAAACCTACCATCATTCGGTTTAGGATACAATAAACCAGTTCCATTTAGACGATGCTCACATGGTCTAAAGCTCACCAAAACCTTTTTGAAAGCGCAAGTGAGTTGATCAAATTTACATTGGGTCTTCTTTTCTCTAGAGTTGTCAGAGCAGTTGAAAGTAGAATGAGACTTCAAAAGGATCGAAGGACGAGTGATAGGTTCCATGCTTCTCAAAAAGATTGGTGCAGAAGAAGAGAAGGACATTGGTTGAGTCTGAGAGTCGTTGTGGTTTGATTGATGGTTGTTAAACTCATTAACCATTTCGATTTGATAGGTGTTCGAAAAGTATGTGTAAGGAGGTAGGATTATCAGAAATAGAATAACCGAAAGTGATCAGAAGAAAAAGAAGAAGAAGACTATGTATGTTACTGTAGAAGTTTGGACATGGAATTGTAAAAGATCGAAGAAAAGAGAGAAATTGATCAAGCCTTCACAGTTAACTGGTAAGCTTCATTTAAATAGACCAGCTGACTTCTTTCTCTTGAGCTCTTGACTCTTTGGTAAACTGATTTTCTGTTTTGATCATGTAACAAGTTTAATGAAATTCAAATCATCAATTTATGTAAGTCTTGACATCGGTGGTTTGGTGTCGTTGAAGTCATGAGTTCGATGAGTTCAAGGAGAGTCATGAGACTTGAGACGTCAGAGCGGATTTTAACAGATAGTTAATTGAAATGATGGCTAATTTGGTTAATTCGATCGAACCATTCACATTTCTTTTACATTCAAAATCATCATGATCATGAGCATTATTAAAAAGAAGGGGTTTGACTAACTTTGATTATCTTGGATGAGACGTTTAGACTCTAGAACCGATTTCTAAAAGCTCAAAGTTTCTTTCATGGTGTACTTTACAAAATCTGTTTGGTTCCCTTTAGGCTATGAAGCTTGAGATTACGGGAGAACCAGGCTATGCACAGGTACACAGTCATTTAAGAAAAAGCTTGCGACAAATTCCCCGCCGATTCGCTCGAGTTTTGCGGGTAAGATCCAGCAAGGTTTCCTTAAATCACTGTATATAGTTTTAATTCTTTCAGAGATCGAAAACAGAAAGTTGTGATTAAAAAGAAGGCCAGACCCTTCGAATCTCATGATAGATGCGCACATAATCCTTCCGGATACAGCTGAGCACATATGATATCGACGCACTGGAGAGCCAGTTATGCAGCATTAATGGAAGCTCAAAGCTCTCGGGCTCTTGGCGAGGCTTGCGCGCCGGGAAGATTTCAACGGGATGTGATGTGACGGTAAAATGAGAAACAGAGCGAAATGTCAATGTCGTCGATTCTTACAAATCTTCCATTCACGGTCACCTTCTGAAGTCCAGAGGGAGTTTTGTTCTATTTTGTTAAGTTTGGCGAAATATTGTAAAAATTTGGTAAAAATGACAGAGACCAACAGCTTTTGCTTATCGGCTATTTGCATATAAACAGATTAAACGATTACAAACACACACGGACACTTTTATCTTTGATTGGCTTTCGATTGCTCGAGGGTGCTTAACTCTGACTCTACATACAAGATCAACTCACAGATTGAGTTTGAAATTGAGGCTGTATATCTACATACTTCGGATTGCGGAGGACTCTGAGATTCAGCTTCTAGACGATCAAGACATATGCTCAACTGAGAACCAAAACAACACTTTTCAACGTCAAACTCGAACAGGGAAGACATGCAACAGTCTATGAAAGTCCTTCCCGATCACGCACAAAGCAACGACCGATCCGCTTGCCTTACATCGCCTGTGATACACCGAAACGCATCATGTAAAGGTCGACTCATCGGTCCTGAGGAATTCGGTTGCACAACTCTTTGGGATGCCTTCATCAGGGGATATCTATTAGCAGGGTGTGAGTGCAGACATGCATTTCATCATTCGACAAAATTCCTGACACTCCTCACTAATATATACTTGTCTTGAGGAACGTTTTTAGCATCCGCCAATTGCCTTGGGAGTCGTTTACCCCTCGAGCCTACCGCGCGTTCTTTACCACAAGCCAGCTTTAATTGGCAATCATACGGTAAAGTTTATTCGAAGATCGTGAGTTTATCGAACGGATTCTCCAATCTAGGGATCTGTGGTCAAGCTCCAGGTAGTACGAAAGTGGACGAACCTCGGAACGGATTGAATCAAAATCGAGTAGCGATATGGTGCTCAAACAGACCATTATGGGTACACCTCATCATCATTATTCATGAACTTGATTTTGAAAATTCGTTGCTCACATCAACAATTTGCTGATCGATGTTGGATTGGTTTACTTGAAATGAATAAATAGACTATTTCGGAATACGCATGTTATCGCAGCTCATTGGTCGTGGTTTCAATAGATGACCTAGTTTCCTCAAGATCAGCATCTCAAATTTTGAACCAAACGAAACCAAAGGCCATCATCTTACCTACCGAAAAACTAAACAAATTGATCAAAGTTAGAGCTGCTGAATTTGCTAAACAGAAGAAGAAGCTTATTCGACCTTTGCGATTGTCATCTTTTCCAGCTGGAGAGACCAGTATGAATTCGGAACTCGAAAAAGAGATGGGATTGAATCATGCTATTGACCCATTAGATATAGGAACGATAGGTATTGAGAATGTATACGCAGTAGATGAACATTCTCATGAATTGAGTATGTTGAGTGATACTACTGGATCACATAGCAGATTTCGACAATCTAGTATTCGTTCTTTGAGTGAAACTTCTACTCAAGCTGCTCTCAGGAATCAAGATATACTTCAAGAAGATTTGATTTATATTGTGATTGATGGAGAGAAACTTTCTAAGAAGGTGAAGATGAATTGTATTTCACTTGGTGTAAGGATTTATACATTTGAAGATGTTGAAAAGCAAGGTCGGATTCGATCACAAGAACTCGGTCAATTATGTGCTGGTGAATCTTCGAATCTGAATCTTGAATTAACTGAATTGAAGAATACATTTAAGCCAACACAAGAAACTTGGGCTGCAATCTTATATTCTAGTGGTACCACAGGTTAGCACTCTCCTTTGATATAGAAGCAAGCCGCTTCGTGTGATATTCCATATACTGACTGATGTTCCTCCACATTCAAATTTCATAGGCCCTCCGAAGCCAGCAGTGATCACTCATGGAAATTTCGCTTCGAACTTGGCTGCGCTCCATTACCTAGTAAAAGCTCGAAAGCTTCCGGAAATGACGTGCGCTGATCTTGTCCAGTTTTCTTACCTGCCTTGTCAGTCGACAATGTCTACTCTTTCCCATCTGATGAGGTAATCTTTGAAACTATACGGGTCGGTAAAGTTGACTCATTTAACTGAATCATACGATGATCTTACATTCAGTGACCCATATTTATGAAAAACAATCTCAAGCCTATGTTTTCTATAACGGAGGATCGATTGGATTTTCTTCAATTTTAATTTTAAGATTTCTTGAAGATATTACAATCTTAAAACCTACATTATTAACTACTACACCTAATTTTCTTATTAATCAAATCCTTTCTAATCGATTAAATTCATTAAAAAACTTTGAATCTTATAAAAACTCAGTTGAAAGTTATTTACTTAATAAAGCTATTGAAGAAAAAATTAAAGTTTTGAAAGAAGGTCATGGTGAAAAAGTTTGGCTTTGGGATCGATTCGTACTTGGATATTTGAGGGATAGATTAGGTGGTCGATTGAAATGGTAAGTTTTTCTTTTGGTATACTTATACATCCTTTAAATTTGTATTCATTTTGTGATCTCTTTTACGCTCCCCTTCTCTCATAACTTTCTTTTTCCTCATAAATTCGTTTTATGTTTGTTACAAACTTAGGATAGTCAGTGGGACCTCGGCTTTATCAGCACATGCAACTGAACTTCTTACTGCCAGTCTGAGCGTCAGGATCACCGAGGGGTACGGCTTGACCGAAACCTGTTCATCAGCATGTGTATCACTTTTGGACGATTCCAACATTTTCTCAGTGGGGCACGTTGGGCCTCCCTTGCCTTGTTGTGAAATCAAAGTACGCATGAACCAGATATGAATTAGCTTTCAGAAGCACGCTGACCTCTTCTTTATTTCGATTGAATAGATTGTAGATGTTCCTCCTATCTATAGCAATCAGGATCAACCATTTGCTCGGGGTGAAATTTATATCCGTGGTCATAACGTATTTGCTGGTTACTTTTGTCCAGCAACATATGATGTTAATGAAAGTCTTGATTGTAAAGTAGATCATGAAGGATGGTTTGCAACAGGAGATATTGGATTTTTTGATCAACTTGATAACTTACATATTATTGATCGACTCACTCCTATACAATCTATGGTCAAACAACAAATCCATCATCATTTTCATATACTTAATTTTCAAAAAATCGAATTAAGTCTTTTGAATTCTGTAAAAGAGATTGAACAAATCTTTATTGCTTCTTCTTCTTCATCATCTGGTTTTCAAAAAGATCATCATGAAGATCAAAGTTATGAAAGTCAAGAATCGGTTGGACAGATTGGAGCTTTAACTGGATTTGTTGTAGTAGACGTGCTGGATTTCTTAAGGTGGGCTGAGACACAATCTTTTTTAGGATATCGATTAGAAGGAAGTAAGGAATGTGAATCAGTTACAGATGAAGAAGATGATGATGATGATGATGATATTGAGGCAGGTTGGGAAACAAGAATGGGCTTAGAAGAAGAGGAAGAAGAAGAAGAAGAAGAACTAGAGTTAGATAGATTTGGATTTAAATTACCTATTAATGAAACTGATAGAGAAAGTGTTGCACAACAACTTTGTAAGGATTCAAAGGTTTTGAAGGCTTTTTTGACACGGATCCGTCAAAAAGGAAAAGATGCTGGATTAAAAAGGTGAGTAGTAGATTGATATCAGAAATCTGAAATCCTCCGTTTAGCTGACCAGATTCCATCATTGTTAACTTATCCAATCCGACTGTCATCATTTCGTAGTCATGAATTACCAGTTACGATCCATCTGACAACAGTACGATTTTCAATAACTTCTTCTCAAACATCTAGCTTACCTTTATCAGAAGATTTAGATAAATTATCGAAAAAGAATCCAGAAGAATCAGTGATGACCCTTAAACTGAAATCTCAAGCTTTAATTCATCACTTTTTAAATCATTCATGATCTTACTTTAATATAAGCTTGAAATTTGTATTAGATTCACTTTTGAAAGTTGAGGTTTGTATGACAAGATGCTAGTAATGTAATTTCTTGTATATTTATATGTTGAGGTCTGTTCTTTCTTGAAGGACAGTCTTGTAGGTTGTGTTTTGCTGATTTGTAGATTATCATTGATGAGTTTATGATGCCATTGTAGTACTGGTATCGGGCAAGATTGTTTTTTTGGCTATTTATTGACCATAGGTCGTGCGGATTTGATCCAAACAAAGAAACTTGAGGTTTGCAAAGTTTCAACTTTACATGTGCACTACAACAATGTCTGTGAAACACTTGTTCCTGGAACAGTTTGACTCCTTTACCAAGTTGCATGTGCTGCAGCTTGGGACTCAAGACTTTTGTAAAGTTATAGTTTGACTAAGTCCACGGCTGATCAGGAATTGCAATTTTGCCATAGTTGTTGATGTTTGATGTTTGGCAAACACTTGACAAATCAATGTGCCATGTATCAAGAAGAGTAAAGGAAAGAACAGTTTCAAATATTGATTTTGAAATATCTTCCATTATCATGATTTGTGTGATTTGGAGGACCAAGACTCAGGGAATTTCGTGTCTGAAGGATCAATGAATGATTATGTGTTGAGTTTTGGGGCTTCTCCTTATTTTCAAAATTCTATCATCCCATGATCAGACTTCAGTCACTTAAGAAGGACTGATGGATGATTGAGTGAAAACCACAATTCAAAGAAAGAAAGAATGTAGGAAACAAAAACTATTCTTGAGTTCAATGAAGAGATGAGACAACAAGTTAGGAAGCAGCTGTCTATAAATGCATCATTGAAAACAATTTGTTGCATCATGTTGTTAGAAAGAGAGATCATCTATGATGTGTATAGTTGAACCGCACATGGTGTAAAATCAATCAAAAGGGGGTGTATTTTTTTTAGGCAATTGATAAACCACGCCGACTTCAAAGCTGGTTTGACGCCGGGTTTTTCAAACCGGATTCCTTCAGAAGATGTACAGCTGCTATACTGAGGTACAGACTGGTACAGAGCTGTACCACTTCTACTGCCTTCAGAGTTTTTCTAGGTTTTTCTGCAGCCGGGGTTTTGTTTTGCTTCTGACGCCGGCTTTTGATTCGGATAAAGATGTTTGAAGTTTGGACAAAAATAACTGAAGCCGCTGCCTACCTTTAAGAATTAGGAGCCGCGAGTAGATAGAAACAATCATGAGGTTTGCAATTGGTTTGCTTCTTCACAATGGAAACCTCAAAACAGAGCATGCTATCACAATAATCGGTGATTTCTAGTAGTGTCAAAGAAGTCGATGAACGATGAGTCAAAGACAGAGATATGCCGCATTTTGATGTATATCATGTTTCTTGTGATTGGTCCAAGCTTTGTTCAATCGTCCAACATTGCAAATGGAAACATTTTCAATAGCCCTTCATCTCAGACAAGTAGAAACTCTCAATGTTTACTACAACTACCGAAATTGAGTATGTAGAACATGAATTTCTCTAGTCACCTTCTCAGAAACAAGAATTAGGATTGATCAATCGGTGAACACAATCCAAAAACTTTCAAAAGGAATAACGCCGAGTCTGTCAAAACCCGGCGTCAGAAATAGGTTGAAGAGGTTTGAAGGCTGTAGAAGTGGTACAGCTCTGTACCTCAGTATAGCAGCTGTACATCTTCTAAAGGAATCCGGTTTGAAAAAACCGGCGTCAAACCAGCTTTGAAGTCGGCGTGGTTTATCAATCGCCTTTTTTTATCTTACACCAAGTTGTTTTTTTACTGAGTGTAAAGAAAGTTGGTGTAAAATCGGTGGTGTAAAGATCTTGAAGCCCAACTTTGAGTAAAATTAAAAAATGCACCCCCTTTTATTTAATTTTGCATCATGTGTGGTTTACACCGGATTTGTTGGTGTAAAGTGGGTCAGGCAGTGTAAAATTCTAGCTTCCCATACATAACTCAATTATGATGCTTGAGAAATTGCTTTGAGATAATGGAAGGCTGCTTAGGCTTTGGGGATGGCCGTTTTTTAAAAGGTGCCTATGGCTATGTTCCACAAGACACATTGGGTTCTACTGCTCACAAAATTGAGTTTGAAAACAAATATTGGCGAGAACAGAGCCTATGTACTCAAGTATTATCCAATCATGAGGCTCCAAACTCCAGAGGCACCAACAGCATGTTCCAATGCAGCGGTAGACACCACCTGGCTTTACCCGGAAAAGACCTAAACCTATACTGACCTTGCAAAGATCAGTGTCTGACTGTGGGACTTAGTTAAGTTGATAAATCTATGGTTTCAAGTGTGCCAGGTTCTAATGAAGTTACTCCCTGCTATTGTCAATTGTCCACTTGGACCGTGTCAACACTAACGCCAATTTATCAGTAGACCCATGAACCCTGGTGTGGGCATGAAGACCTGATGCTGTATAAGTATCACTGGTTTAAAGGTTTGTCGCACAAAATCTTTGAGGTCCAGAGGGCCCAGGGGCTAGCATAATCAAGTAGAAGGAAACACAACATTGCACACATTATGTGTGATATATATTACATGTACGCTGATATCAGAGAGATATGTCAGATGGCGTGTACCAGAATGAAGACAAAACAACTGCTGCAAAACAAAACACAAAAATGATGTGTTGGAAATAGACTTGATCGCCTTTAAGGACCCCATGTAGCTTTCTAATGGTCTTCAATCTCAGGAGTTGGAGAAAGATGAATACGCTCAAAGATAGAGCTCAATTCTGAGTTCCCACCTAGCTTCTCTAATTCTTGCTTTGCGGTTTTCTCCAATTTACAAAGAACATCAAAAGTATGATCCAATGATTTGGTTTGATCTTTCATATATCTTAAGGCCTTCATTTTCGTGGCCTCATCTTTTGGACGTAACCGTAAGATGTCTAATTGAGAGAATGATTGTTAGCTTTTGATAAAGTTGAGAAAAGGAATGAATTTGAGAAGATATGAGCCTCTTACCCATCAATAGACTGTTTGAGCTATCAGCCTTTACTGAATGAATGATTGGAAAGCTAAATTTTCCCTCGGAAAAGTCTTCGCAAAAACCTTTATCTTTTGTAAACTATCACAGCAGGTTCAAAGTCAACGATGATTGATAATCAATGCAAAGGGCGATAAATGCAATGTTGAAACTGACATCGGCAGATAAGCTCAAGAGATCATTCCGAATTTGAACGAGGATTCCAACGATATTCACCAGCGGAAAGCAGTCACTGTTTCCATATTAAAGATGTCAGAATCCTTCGCATTGTCCGATAATCATTTCACTAACGGTACCGAGTCGACTGGAGATAGGGCTTGCAACAACCTCATTGGCAATCGAAATATGGCTCCCGTCTCTGGACAGAAGACGAGCACCAATCAGCATCGATAGGAAAGGAAAACGAAAGAAGTAATAGACTCAACTATTGTGTATCATGCGGAGATACTCTTCCTCTGTGGGGCATATCAAGGAGTCCCGCCAGTACAAATCTATCCATTGACCGCGATGAAGTGCCGCAATCTCATCTGAACTCCAGCACCAAAATCAGTACGTCGGATTTTCAACTTTGGAAAAGGCTCAGGTTATTGCTTACCGTTGATAATGCTCCACAAATCAATGGTCTCGGGCGATTTTAAAAATGGTCTCAATTCTGATATCTTGTGGTACGCATCAAAGCACACGTAACTGAGAAGTAGAGTAGTCACACTGTCAGAAAGGCTTCACGGGCCATTGCAAGGTAGAAAAGCCGCTTGTCACACGTACGTGGCTGTGTTTATGGTCTGCGCCACGCCGTATACTTTATGAGCCACTGAAGCAGAGACAATTCTCATCAGCGAGATCAACAAGGATTAGGACTCGCAACATACCTGGGTTCCCTCCTCTCAAATCGGAATCATCTTGGATGTCGTCGATTCTATAGAGGTAGATATTGATCAAGGTCAGATCACTCATCTAAAAAAATGTAACCAAATCACAAGTCACGAACAATAGACATGCAGCATGTATCGGTCCGACGATCTGCAAGACGATATCGAGCGCAGGCTGTGGTACTTGATACCAATGATTGAGAGCTTTGGTGACCATCGATGGAAGCTCCTTAGCAGTGTTGATGCCAAGGTACGTGTAGGGCTCGAGCATGATCTCAAAGAAACAAAAGATAAGTCTTAAGCTGAAAGCTTACATGAAACAAAGATGTGAACCAGTATACCTTTTGGTCAGAATCACTCCACTCGTCAATCGTAGGGAATTGTTTCAAAATGTCATCATAGATACTCATGCTGAAAGTTAGTAAGATGGAAAGGATTCGATGATACTGATGAGCTCAAGACTTTCTGCAATGATATTTGGGAGTATGCTCGAGACTCAGCCCGTCTATATATAGTAAAGCCTCGTCACCCCGGTCTCGGAGGGGGTTTGCCAAGTCATCGTACACTGCCACGGATTCAAAGCAATGGCGGATGGCCTGCCGTATGGGTCCTGTGAAACCTGTTCAAATATTTATCAATTTCGACATTCGAACCCGCCACTGTACAGTCCCACTCCCCTCCATGTGATTTATGTACTTACGTAGTCATGCACAATGCACATCCTCAGACATACTCCTATCGATCACGGCTATGTAGAAAAGGGCTGAACACTGCCGTTAGCGATAGGAACCCCTTGTCAGCCCTTGTCTTTCTTTTTATCCCTATCAGGCGAGGTTTTCCCGCGAAGTTTTTTTTTTTAGAAAAAGTGCATTTCATATTTGCATACAACACTATCAAACAATTAAAAACAAAAGACTACTTTGCCTGGACGGCCCTTTAGTCGGAGCGGTGTGTCTATTGACTGGAGAATGCATATCTTTACTCCATTTTTTTAGAAAAAGTTTTGTTTTCCTTGTTGGATAAGCAACATCTGTTCAAAAGTATCATCAGAGGGAAGGGACAGCCAACCTCGGCTTGAGGTACATGTCTCGTTAATTCATGCCCGAGGTAATCGCATATCACCACTGCCAAACAGATCGGTACTTTTGCCATGCCGAATGAACCGGCATACGTACGAATGAACCGGCATATATATCATACGTACGAATGAACCGGCATATATATACGTACCACTTGTCATCATGCTCGTCCGACGTCTCCACATCCAACTTCACACGTCAACCCACCCTTCAACCACCCGTGAACACTTGATTGTGCTACTCAAAGAACCTATACAGTTATACGATGGTGCCACTGTCACTGCAAGGAGAATTGTGTCACTCGAGTGTGAGTATGTAGTGTATTACTCACACTCTCAGGGTACATATGTAAGGGCTCGAGTCTAGGGTCTGGTCAAGCATAGCTCAACTTTAAGGCACGTATAGACTTTTTAGAGTGACAAAAACTACGTTAATAATTCGATAAAGAGAAAGTAAAAACCATATACACATAACACATATTATATACACATATTAACATCTATTCCTTCTATAAACATCTATCCTAACAACTATCTTCTACTATCCTGTAACCTAACAAGTTTTATCTTTTATTTGTTATGTATCCTAGTCAACATTTGTTATTTCTTTCTTTGATATTACAAATCATTACAATAATAATCACCATCTACCTCATAATTCCCCCAACGCTGCCTGATAACCCATTGAAAACCTAGAATCTAATAAAGAATTTGGAACTGGAAACTGAGGAAATTTTGCGTGAAAATTTAAGATGAAAAGATCCAAGTCTGAAGATATATCTGAAAGCGCTACCCAAGTATCATCTGATACTGATCTTCCTAACCACCTTATCAAGTATTCGGGTTGTGCTTTGCCTCTTTTTCTATAATCTAAAATTGCTGAGATATGTCTCCAATCATGAATTTTTGGTGTTTCAGAGATCTCTTGAGCATTCTTTTGCATTGTCGAGTTTCTTCCCCCTACTGATGGATGAACAAACGGAGAAATGAGGGAAATATTAAACACAGGATGCAATCTGGAATATGTACGTCCCAGATTTAATCGAACCGCGTTGGCTCCGACCATTTCTACCACTGGAAACGGGCCAATCCTTCGATAATCCAATTTTGAAGAAGGTCTCGTAGTCGATATGTTTTGACGAGACAACCACACAAGATCCCCTGGAGAGTAAACGGGACCTATACGTCGATGTTTGTTATGAGCTGTTGCTTGAGCTTGTTTTGCGTGTTTTAATGAAATTAAGAGATTCAACTGTGTGGCTTCCAAATGTTCTATGAATTTGTCAGCATGCGGTACTCGAGAGAATTCAGTAAAACTGTTTGCTCTCGGATGAAATCCTTGCCATGCAAAAAATGGAGTCAATTTTGTGGAAGAGGAAACAGAATTATTAAAACAAAACTCTGCCATTGGCAAGAGATCAACCCAGTCATCCTGGCGGTAACTGATAAAATGCCGAAGATATGCTTCCAGAGTCTGATTTGTCCTCTCCGTCTGGCCATTCGTTTGTGGATGAAATGCCGTTGACGGAGCAGGTGAAATACGGAGTTGCTTCTGAACCGAGGTCCAAAATGCTGACACAAAAGTAGAACCCCGATCTGAAATGATTTTATCGGGATACCCATGATAACGAAAGAAATGAGAAATGAAAAGAGAGGCCAATTCAGGTGCATTCATTGATTCCTTACAAGGAATAAAATGAGCGCCCTTTCTAAAATAATCCGTGATTACAAGAATGGAATCACAGCCTGACAAAACTGGGAGTTTGACGATGAAATCAATTCCAATAACACTCCACGGTCGGTCAGGATTTGAGGAGGGAATAAGTTGTCCTTGAGGCGCACGAGTTGACCTTTTGGACCGCTGACAAGACTCGCAACTCCTAACAAAATTTATAACATCCTTTCGAATGGAAGGCCATCCGAATGTCCTGGTAATTGCACTAATCATATGCGCAATTCCTGGATGTCCCATGGACGTGGAATCATGAAAAGCTGACAGAATTTGTTGTCGAAGAGGTAAAGGGACGAATAAACGATCCCTAAACCACCACAGACCCCCTCTAAACGTAAAAAATGGAGGTGGGGAAATTGAACCATCAAGTCCTTCATAGTCTTTATATGAATTGACTAGAAGCGTACGAGTTGCATCCGACGGAATGATGAAAGATGTATCAATAGAACAAACGGATACGCCCTCTTTGATCATATAAGGTTTAAGCAAAGTCATTCTATTCGAATCCTTGTCAAAACCCTTGAAATCAGGACGTCTCGACAAAGGATCGGCAGGATTAATTTTTCCCGGTGTATGTAAGATTTGAAAATGAAACGAACTGAGATAAGAAGCCCATCGTGCTTGTCTCGGGGTTAACTTCTGAGATGTCATGAAGTACCGAAGATTTGCATGATCTGAAAAAACTGTAACAGGAGTAGGCGTACCAGTTAACCATGCCCGCCATTCCTCAAAAGATTCAACAATGATACCAAGTTCCTGGTCATGAACTTGCCAGTTCTTTTCCGCAGGAGTCAATTTGCGAGAAAAGAATGAGACCGGAAGCAAATTTCCTTCGTTATCCGGTTGTGATAAAATAGCTGCCATGGCAAACCCGGAGCAATCCACTTGCAAAGCTTGAGGTTTGTCAAAATCGAAATGTGAAAGTAAAGGTGCAGTAGTAAAAGCGGACAGAAGAGCTTTAAAAGAGGAAACACACGCCTGACTTGTCAACCCTTCCACAACATCCACGTCTTTCTGCGTTAACGAAGTCAGCGGCGCAGCAAGTGAAGAAAATCGATGTATAAACCGACGATAGAAATTTGTGAAACCGAGAAAGCGGTAAAGCTGTTTTGAATTTACTGGATATGGCCAATCAAGAATAGTGCTTAGTTTTTTTGGATCCATACGTGAACCATCTTGTGAAATGACAAAACCCAAGAATGTAACCTCAGAAGCGTAAAATTGGCATTTGTCAGGTGAAACTTTCAGATTATGATCTTGTAATTTTTTCAAAACTTCTGTAATATGCTGCTCGTGTTCCTGTCTAGTTCTGGAAAAAATAAGGATGTCATCAATATAAACAAAACAGGAAATACCCAAATGCTCTGACAGAACTGATTGAATAAATCTCTGAAAGCACGCCGGACCATTCGCCAAACCAAATGGCATTACTAAACATTCAAATAACCCCCACGGAGTTCTAAAAGCCGTTTTCCACTCCTCTCCTTCTTTGATACGAATGAAATTAAAAGCTGATTTAAGATCTAACTTAGTAAAGAATTTACAACCTGAAACACGAGTCAAAAGATCACCTAATAAAGGAATAGGGAAACTATCTCTAATAGTCATGGAGTTTAATGAGCAATAATCTACACACGGACGATTCTTTTTACCTGGGACTTTTACAAAAAAAATAGGAGAGGCAGCAGATGACGAAGAGGGCCTTATGTTTCCCTTCTCTAACTGCCCATTCAGCCATGACTTTAATTCGACTTCCTCCAACCTTGATAACAAATAAGATCCCCCATAGGTAGGCACAGCTCCTTCTTTCAACCGAATAGCCATGTCAAAAGCATCCCGATGAGGAGGTAAACAATAAGAGTCCTGTGATGCAAAGACATCAGCAAACTTCTCAAACTCCTTAGGTAAAGGAGAGATTAAAGAAACTGAAGGAGTGATAGATTTTGCCGAAGACGAAAGAATCGAAGAAAATTGAGATTTGAAAAGAGGCGAATATTCACCAGATTCTTTGGAAAAAGCTGAAACTTGAGGCAAATCCAAACGCAACGAAGGACCTGAACCTCCAACCCATCCTTGATGGAGTCGCAACCAATCCATTCCTAGGATCGCATCATAACCACCCAAAGTTGTAACGTCAAGTGAAACATTCGATTTGAAAAGTTGATTAGTGTCGTCCAAAATTGAAAGACCACCACACCAATAATGAGTTACAAGACTGTCTTTCCCAGCTGAACCATCAAACGTTACACATTTCAAAGGAAAAGAACGCTGCAGTAAAGGAAATGAATGCTTTTGAACAAAAGATTTATCTAAAAAACTACCAGAAGCTCCTGAATCAACCAATGCCTTTGCCATGAAAACCTTATTGTCAGAGACTAATTGAATGGATAAAATAAGACAAGGATCATTGGTCGAAGAATTTTTAAAATTTATTGCTGAAACCTTCGCCTCCACCACATCATCAACAATACCATCGTCCGTTGGATCGAACATTGGGGTGTGATCTAATTGATTAGTTCCTGAATGATCATAATAAGTAGGTTGGTCGATATTTTGGTATTCGGAGAATAATGCCAAAACTTGTTGAACCGGGTCCGTTATCCCCACCGCCGCTGGAATACCCATAGCTGCAGGTAATCCCGGATGTTGCAGAGGATGATGAAATTGCGACGTCAATGCGAATTGGTAAGGGTGATAAAGCGGTAAGTGAGGTGGCAACTGATAACCCGTCGGAACTTGCCGAAATCCAGCTTGTACATCCGGTACATTGGTCAGATTTGGAATCATAAATTGAACCGGTGGACGCTGAGCCTGAGATCGAACAGTTTGAGGAGAAGAATCCACCGCCGCAACCATAGTCTGAGAAGAATGAGGATTTGAAGCTGGAGCTCGATGTTTTTGCATAAACATTTCGATCTCTTGAGTAGTACGAGGTGGCAAATTTGGACATCCAATGCCTTTACCATCAGGACCTTTATGCGTGGAATCATAAGGTTTAAGACAACAATGACACATTTTCCGATTATGACAGAATTTCACAAAAGAGCCAAAAGAAACACCAACTGGCAGAGGAGGAAAAGGATGTTTAGAGGCGACTGCATTTACATCAACATCCATTGCGTTCGGGTCGCGAGGAACTTGAACCGCCGGAGGCATTGCGATAGCTCGATGTGCCGAATGAGATTGAACAAGCAAATGATTATTTGCGCTGACGTGCATAATTTGCTCAGAAGCCATCATTGCAACCGCCTGCCGTTCTTCAATAGTCGAGCATTTGAACCAATCAGGATGCTTAAGAGCGCGATCCTTTACCTCAGGTCGTAAACCAGCCGTGAACAAATTTTTTAAAACTACATTTGAAAGTTGCATTTGAAAGGCCATTGAGTTAAATCGAGAAATAAATTGAGAAACTGGGAGTTTGCCTTGTTTGAAAGATTGAAGTTCTAAAAATAATCTCTCTTCAGCGAATTTATCTCCAAATTTTTCCAAGAATTCTTTAAAAAAAGCAGACAAAGTTTTTAAAGGACCAATAACGAAAGGAGTAGGATTAATGGAAAACTCATCCGACTCTTTAACACCATTCTCCCTATCATTAAGTTTCAACAAGCTCATCCACCAGTCGTGAGGACCTGAAGCCAAAGGGAAGTGCTTCAAAACCCAATTGATTTTTTGATCATCACCAGAAAAACAGACAGAATTCGCAAAAAGAGAATCACGAATAACACTGATAAAACCAGGTACCTTGCGAGCGTCCGTTCCATCGAAGGTTAAGCCAGCAATGACTGGAGGTTCTGGATTAGCCGCTGCCGCTGTTGAAGTCGGAAAAGTGCGACGAAAATTGGTAAGTTCTTCATCCAAAACGTCCAGACAAGCCTTCTTCGTAGTAGCGAACCCGTCATTCAAACCGGCATTGATTTTATCTTCATCAGTCTTGAAGTGACCATTAAACTCGCCACGAAGTACATTCATAACATCAGTTTTCGCCTGGGAAATAGAAGAATTGACAATATTTATGACATCATTTTTTGCTTGATTAATTGATGAAGTAAGTAACTTTTCTATAGCCGCCGAAGCATTCGAATTGCGCTCATCAATCACACCATTTACTGAATTATGAAAGGACTCCAGACGAGGCTCTACATATCTAGCCACGAACTGTTGCTCTGAATTCGATAAAACATAGAGCAAAGATGCTGGGTTTGCCGTGTTCGAAGACTGAGGTGAAGACATAATTAAAAGATGTAAAAGAAATATTGAAGTATAAGAGAAGATTTTTCTCAGAGTGATGAAGGATTGAATAAAAAATTTTAGATAATTATCCGACAGACTTTGGAGCGAAAAACTGTAGTAAAAGAAGTAGAATAACAAGAAATGTAATAAATCCATAATCCACCATAGGCACGAAAATACAATGATGACGTAGTAACTTCCCCAAATAGTATAAGGAACTACCACTTCCAACATAAAATATATGACCATCCGTAATTTACCCATATCAGGAAAAAGTATAAACAGAAATAAAAAAATCAAAATTAAGAATTTCAAAATTTCCGATAAAGTAATATCTGAAACTCTATAAAAGGCTACGATGAAGAAGGAAATAAATGTTATAAAAAAATAAAGCATAATGTAACTAAAAAGCGGAAAGATTTTTGTAAAGATCGAATTATACTGTAAGGGCTCGAGTCTAGGGTCTGGTCAAGCATAGCTCAACTTTAAGGCACGTATAGACTTTTTAGAGTGACAAAAACTACGTTAATAATTCGATAAAGAGAAAGTAAAAACCATATACACATAACACATATTATATACACATATTAACATCTATTCCTTCTATAAACATCTATCCTAACAACTATCTTCTACTATCCTGTAACCTAACAAGTTTTATCTTTTATTTGTTATGTATCCTAGTCAACATTTGTTATGTCTTTCTTTGATATTACAAATCATTACAACATACTCAAAATATGAGTGACAATTTGTCACATCGCTGACGTGTGAGTTTAAAGCACATTAAGGGCCCTCAAGTCATGGGTTTTGGCTCCTCGGACTAAACTGTCTTACGTGAGCTCTGTCATACACACATATGAAAAGCTTACCAACATACACATATACGTCCTGCTACTTATGCTGGGATTTTACAGAATTTTACCTCGAATTAAACATACGCTTCTGCATGGCTAAAAGTATGATAGGTGGCTGGCTTAGGTCCCTTGGTGGGCCACCGACATGTATACACAACAGGCCGCACTGGCATGCCCCGACCCGTGGTAGAAAATCACATGAGGCCCTGGGCCTGACCCGTAGGATCCGTCAAAACTCCACTTGTCACTGCTGAAATCAGTTGACCAAAAACACAGGTCTGTCAAACTGTAGTTTGAGACGTTCTCGTTCTTTTTGCAGCTGAGTACAAACTACAGTTTTGTTTTCTTGGCTGTTGAACAGCAACTGTAGTTTTGACCCTTCGCAATTTCGTAATCTCATAAAGATTCATCATCCCTTTAAAAAGCTATGTTTCGGATCGTTTTTTGCAGTTAAGCACAAACTGCAGTTTGTGTGATTGTTTTCTTTGCCGCTGAACGCAAACTGTAGTTTGAGCTCTTCGCAAATTGTGTAATCTCACAAAAACTCATCCTGTTGGGCACATGAACAGACACAGAAAAAATTGTTCCACGTCTTCCAATGATGGTGGACTACGCAAAGAGTTGCAATAATTGAAACAATCAAATTGCACATCAACCAGCCAAGAAAAGAGATATAGGAATCAAAGAAAATACATTTTTTTTAAGTTTTCGAGTTTTTTTGTGGAAGTACAACGAGAAGACTTTTGTATTGTTGAATACAAGTCTAGGAAAATATTTTTTTGGTTTACAAGTTTTTTAATCAAAGCACAGCACGGACCATTTTTTTGGTTTTGGACAATTTTTGCAGAGATAAACAACACAGATCAAGAGGTAAAAAGGAAAATATAAGAAAAAACACAAACAACCTATAACTCCTCATCACTGTCGGAACCATCAAAGAGGGAGTCATGCTCCATCATGAACTCTGATTCTTCCATCGCCGCTGATCGTTGTACATTTGCTGAGCTTCCAGGGGTAGGTTGTTGTGCGTTTGCTGAGCTTCCGGGGGTAGGCTGTTCTGCGTTTGCTGACCTAGGAGGCATATTGAAGAGTGGATGATTTACAAAGTCATACTGAGGACATTCTGGAAAAGTTCTGCCAGTCATAAATGGAGCGAGTGGGAAGTTCAAAAGATGTGGAGGGATACATGCTTCTCCAGATTTATCATACAAGGTGACGTCCGAAATCGATGGGAATATACTCATGAAATTCCCAGAAGGAGGGAACATTCGAGGTCCCATCTCTAAATCCAGGATGTCTTCGTATGTTATGAGAGCTAAGTATTCAGGGTTGTACCAATCTTCGGGAAGACCAGGCGGTGGTTTAACATCGTAGTCCACAACAGGTGGGTTACGACGGCGACGTGGGCGAGCCTTATTACCACGCTTGGGTCTCCCCTTGAAGCCAGGAGTAACAGACTTGGTGGTTGATCGATGATTTTCAATAAAGTCGATAAACTGAGTTGCGATAGGAGATTGCCAAAAAGGTACCTTGGCATATTCAATTTCGTATTGTGGGAAGGTTGCATCGGGCTCAACTTCGCAGTCAGAGTTTACGTATCGATTTTCAAATGTATCAACATAGCATGGCAGAGTACCCATGGCCATGAGATATCGTTGGTGATCCTCGGTTTTCTAAATAAATGCATAGAAATAGATGATATATAAGTTGCTGTTATAGATGAAGTGGAAAAGTGATAGAAAAAATAGATACATACACGTAGTAAAGCCACACTGAGAGAGTTTCGCGCTTGTTCTTCGATTAGCGCATTATCGTTGAGTACAAGCTTCTTGTATTGAGTACGAAGGTACTTATAATGCCTGACGTAGATAGCTGCGAGGATCTTGTCGTTCATCTCAAGTCGCTCAGCTTCCTTTTTGGCAGCTGGCGGAAATCTAAAACTATTCAACCCCCACTTCCAAACTTTCACAAAGAACTGAATCATGATTTGATTGAACTGATCGTCAATGTGAGCACCCCAGTCCATAGTGAAAAAGTAAATGTGACAAGTTGCCATGGCTCCCTTTATGTAGTCAATATAGTCACGGTCCAGTTTATGTTTATGATTGCTGATTCCACGTATTTTGGTAGTTTGAAGGGCCGGTGCTTCAGAACCTTCGGGGTCCGGGTTGAGTCCGATAAATCGTTGAAGTGAGCAATTATAGAACTGATCTGGTGGTGGCGGAAATGGAGATTTTGCGTCGGTTTGTCCCATCAGGGCCATGGTTAAAACATAGCATGATCTCTAAGGCAAGATGTCATGGTACGTCAGAATGTGCTGCAGTTGTTCAATTTAAAGGAAAAGATCTCACCAGGAAGACAAGGTCAATTTCTTCGTACATATCACGTGGTTGCCTTTTCTTCTTGGCTTCTCGAGGTTTGTAGACTTTGCGTTTTGGTGGACTGGGAGTACTAGCCGGCGTGTTATTGAGGGACAAAGATTGCCATCGGGCTTGAAGCTGTCGCATGTCGCCATAAGGATCATTTGGAGCTGACTGAGGCAATTGAGTGTTGGGTGGAGGGCGAGAAGGAGTTGAAGTGGTGTTTGGAGAGGGATCAGACATTGAAACTTATTGAATTGGAAAAGGTAAATTGAGAAGACTCGATTGGATCAAAAAAGGTAATGGAAAGGTGGTTCGGCTTTAGTTAGGGATGGACAGACTATGGGACAGGATAAATTGATGTGTTTGAAAGAGCTGAGGAGACAGATGGGAGCTGAGGATGGACAAACTACAGAAAAAGGTTAGTTGCTTTTATATCAAGATTCGGAGTAAGAATATGAAGGGATAGGTGATGAAAACTTGTGATAGAAAATGAAAGTTTTAATATGAAATTAATTTGAAAGTGGGTCGACTGTGTATATCGGAGGGAACGCTTCTCTGCTTTGGGTCATGAGAATGAAATACGTAGACGGAAACGAGTCAAATACAAATAGCCGGATGGGAGTCAAAAACAAAATGAAATTGCCGGATGAGTCACATAAAAAATGACATGATAGTTGAGTAGAAAATGAAATGAAAGAGTTGAAATAAGAGTTGAAATAAAAAATGAAAATGAAATTTTGGCCTCATGACCAAGTATGGCGGCCTCGGGATAATGATTTGATTGCAATTGTAGACGATTGGATTCCAAAGGTTCCAGAGGCGTAAGTGTAAGAGGCGGTGGGATAGAATACTTGTTTGAGAGCTATAACCTCAGGAATCATATTGCAATTTAATCCAAGGTCTTTTTTGATTTGATCATTTGTCGGATGTGCATAGAATAAGTCAAATTTTAACTGATCCCAATCCTTGAATGGATTTCGATGTTGATCATCTTCATCTAATGCTTTGAACGGGAGAACCGAAATGAATGTGTCCTGGATGTCTTTGCCAGTTGTTGTACAGTTGCGAACATGATGAAAAATGTTCAAGATTTGTCCCATCTTTGGGCTTGATTTGTTACTGGTGAGGTCGACCGGAATGTATTCTATAATCCCATTTCTATGATTGACTGTGTAAGATGAAAGTGAAAGCCCTTTCCAGACAATTCGTGTAGCAAACTTGACTCGCGATGATACACAGCTGGTACTTGAATCCGATGTAGCCAGTTGATGCATGTTTGAGATGTCCATAAGCTTAAGTCTCTCCAGTAGTGCTGCATAGGTGAAGGCGCAGAGCACGTCTGGCATATGCTGGATTTTGGAGTTTGATGAATCTTGATCGATGTCGGTGGGAATTTCCCCAACTTTAGACGATAATTTTTTACCACCTTTCAGGAGTTCACTTACTTCCTTCACGCAATCTGGGGTGTCCGGAGAATCTAATAAAATAGCAAGATTGGAAGCTCGGCAGATCTGTCAAAGCATTGTTAGATCCAGTTCCCCTGTGTAATAGGGAAAAAATCAGCATAAAACTCAGTATCTTCATTATTGAAAAGGTGAATGAAAACAAACTTACATATCCTGCGATTGTTTGGAATTTTTTGTAATATTCCATTGTATTGTTCGAACTGCCAGGCAGCTAGATATGCTGATGGGCCATAATTATAGAATTGAAATGGCACATGGAATGCCATGTGTTGATTAGGCGTGGGTTTCAAATCCGAGCGTCGTTTCTGTAGACCAGATCAATAAGCGACTAGATGATCAAAGTAATCTCTGATATTGATGTCACTTGTTTGATAATTCATCACGATCTCAGTCAAGCTACAAAGATGAAGAACGTTTGTGACGACATCAGGATCGATTTTTGAGGCTTGAAGTAGTGCAAACATTGCCACCGGGAGATGGATCGTGAATAATATTATCCAATCAGACGATCGCAGTTTTCTGTGTGAAGCGCTTCCAAGATTGGCAGGTGGTGGATACATCCATGATGGAATGGATGTAGTCGAGATTGTCGATCTTATCTTCTTAAGCCCACCCGTATCAAGCAGGTCTTTTTGTTCTACATCAGGTGAAGAATTATTAAGCTGCAGAAAGAGTTCATTTCCATCTTCATCATAGAGAATATCCTCATCTTCGTTTTGAAGTCCTTCTTCCAATGAGTTCAGAGCACATGGATTGAATGCAAATCCATGGTCACGTTGATTGAATGATGACATACTAGAAGTGATGTTGGAACCCATTGCATGGTCCAGATCGAGCTGAATAGGCTGCCAATCGTCTGTCATGTTGATGTCTGAATTGTCGGTGATGTCTAAGTTGGTGGACATTGCTTCTTGTAAGAGAGCTGATGTTGAATCCTTCTTCTTTTCAAGTGATTTTCCTAATTTGTCAAGGTTCCAAACACGCCTGAAGTGATATTCAAGAATACCACTGATGCAGTGCATTGTATCAACAACAACCATCTTTGTGGGATCCCAGTATTCCAGTTCGTTTAAGCAAGACCATCGAACACCGCATGTCTCAAAGATTTGATCACGAGCCTTATGAGTTTTCGCGTCTCTCCAGGCCTTGGCCTGTTGATTATGATCTGAATGACATCGGAGAGTCCAGCTTTGATAGTCGAGTGAGTGATTTGAGTCTTGTGTGAGATAACAGAATGAACAGAAATGGCGGGCACTATGTGATGCATACCCAATCAATTTACGCACTGCCGGTAGATCACAAACTGCAACAATAAGTGCTACTCGTATCAATCAACCTTCTGGGTGTTTTGCAGTGGTGATTTTGATTCCATGGTGCCATAAGTGTTTGAGCTCAGCTACAAGATCATCAATAACATTGTTCATCTGAAGAACTGTTGGCTCGTTCGGTCCTGGGGTGATTCCAACAACACAGATATTTTCGAGTTTGTAGCGGATTTTGGGTGGAAGTGAAAGACAAAAAAGGATGATAGCTCCAACGGAGGATTTTTTACCTGCAATCTTATTGCCAAATGGGTTGAACCAATCAACGTAGATACCAAAAGCTAGATTACCAGGTTTTTGAGTGAATGTCGATTGTGATTGAGGATCTTGAAAACTTCTCCACATAGCGCCGTCCCAAATATCTACTGCAGGTGATCGAGGAGGTGACTGATGTACTAAGACAGACTGGTCCAATAGATCTTCGATAGTAGGCCTTTTGACAAAGCGTGTGAGCCAAGGAATGAATGGCTGAGTGGAGTAAAAGCGGAATGGGACATTGTTTTTTTGAAAAAGAGGTTCGTTGCATGCCTTGCTACGGTCGGTTTCTTTACGGGTGCATAACTGAGGGATTGATGGTTCGTCCGCCGAAGGATATCGATATCTTTTGAAGCACTTTGGACAGCAGACACTGCGCTCAAGATCCGCTTCAATATCTAACCACTTCATTGCTGTACTAAATTCAAGTGGAAATGTTTTGAGAAGATATTGATCGTGTTCATGGAGAACCATTCCTTTGGTGAACCGTGTGAATGCAAGGTGTAAGATTCGAAGTGTAGTATTAACAGCCTTCAAGCTGACTCCTGCAATCACATGGAGATAAGTGACCAGAGAAACACATAGAAATAGCCAGCTTCCATCGGTCGCACCTGCTAAAAAGGCAGTATAATATGTCAGTTTCGCATATCAGCTGAGGACTGATAGTTCTTACCTGGAGATTGTATACCTTTGCTATCCAACTTTTGGGTGCTATCAATGAGGTTATTGAGAACTGGAGGCGAGGAAGTAATCTTGAGGTTTGACAAACCGATCTTGAGCATATCATCCTGAGCTGAGGATACCAGTGTGTCGGAACAGCTTCGCAAAGAAGGCAAGACCGGTGGTGCAGGGTTTGATGACGGTGTCGGTGGCTGAGGAGAAACTGGCTGAGATTCAGGCTGGGAGGTGACCGGACGTGGTCCATTCCTCTCGTGATGCCTTCGAATAGTCAGTGAAGATACTGTTGGGCCACCTGATCCGTGTTTTGTCCAGCACTTGCGGCAGTCGCATGGACGGTTCATGTTTAAGGGTGACTTGTTGAGTTGAAGGTGACTTGTGGAGGATGTTGATACTGTTCAAGTGGGTGTTTGAGATGAGATTGGTCGATTGGATTGCCCTGACTCCTGGGTTCAAGGGCATACTGCCAAACTGCAGTTTGTGTTTAGCTGCAAACAACAAGGTTGCAAACTGCAGTTTGATAGACAGTTTGGATTGCCCTGTGGGCAGTTTGTCTTCTGCTGCAACACAAACTAACTGCAGTTTGACCACTGACTGGATTACACACGGTGTCCGGGGGCAAGCTGTCAAACTGCAGTTTGTGTGACCTGTGCAAACTCCTGAGCACGGGTCAGGCCCAGGGCCTCATGTGATTTTCTACCACGGGTCGGGGCATGCCAGTGCGGCCTGTTGTGTATACATGTCGGTGGCCCACCGAGGGACCTAAGCCAGCCACCTATCATACTTTTAGCCATGCAGAAGCGTATGTTTAATTCGAGGTAAAATTCTGTAAAATCCCAGCATAAGTAGCAGGACGTATATGTGTATGTTGGTAAGCTTTTCATACGTGTGTATGACAGAGCTCACATAAGACAGTTTAGTCCGAGGAGCCAAAACCCATGACTCGAGGGCCCTTAATGTGCTTTAAACTCACACGTCAGCGATGTGACAAATTGTCACTCATATTTTGAGTATGTACCCTGAGAGTGTGAGTAATACACTACATACTCACACTCGAGTGACACAATTCTCCTTGCAGTGTGTGAGATGATTTATCCGCGCTTGACTTGTCTCGATATGGCTGATAGACGAAGTGGGTCTTGGGGGACTGAATTGAGGGTTTTGTAGCGACGTCATCATAGTAGCATGACGCGTACTGCTGAATAGACCGGATTTGTAGGTGTAAAGTGGGTGGTGTAAAATTCTGCCACCCGGTCATGCATCAAAGGGATTTGTGTGAATCTCTGGTATTCAAGAAAGGCCAAGATGGGATCGAAAGCAATGCTAAGCAAATAATAACACAACCTTGAATCAGGTAGAGGATTTGATTTATTCGACTTTCCTTCAACCATCCAAGGGGACACGATTGATTACAAATTTGGAGATAGATATAATCAAAAAAATGTAAATATTATGAAGAGCGGAGAAGTGTGCTTATTCGCGTAATCAATGTGAGAAATCCTGCCCCAATCTTGAAAAACAAAACAAAAATAAGGTAACATGAAAAGCAGGAAGCAAATGATGTGTGCAAGAGTCTAGATCACGGAAATTAAACAGAGTATACACACACCAATAATCATATGGATCAGAATTAAAAAGAAAGTATGATGGTTGCAAATATGTGGAAAAAATGCTTATGTCGTCTCCTTGAAACCTAGATGCATGTGGAGCGCAAAGTTGGTGGGACCAAGTTGACCTCTGTCCTTGATGACTTCATTGCAGTCGCAAAGAGGGATCAATATTGGTTGAACAACACAGATTGAGTTTATAATATTGTACATGGCTTGCCTAGACTTTTCCCCTTCAAAATTTGCCTTCATCTGAGTAGTACCAGATTGCTGAGTCAATCTCTGCCTTAATGAGTTGCCGTACCAGGTCTACCACTACCTCATCTACATTGATCCCTGTCTTAGTGCTAGTCTCATACTTAGGCACTCCTCCCCACTTGTGTGAAAGGTTTACAGCCCAGCTTCACTCTACCATATGGTCTTCCCAATCAAATTTGTTGCCACAAAGCACCATTGGGATTGTCTTTCCAATTCCTTCTGCCTCTTGCAGAAGCAATATGGGCTCACACAGGGCTTCTACTTTGTGCATGGGTTTGATGTTGTTGAGAGCAAAAACAAGAATGAATCCATGGCCAGATTTGACCTAGACTGAAGGTAAAACCAAAAATGTAAGTGATCAATTGACAAACATGTGAGCTTTCTGAAAGTTGAACATTCAGATTAGCAAGAGGTCAAGAAAAAAGCCACATCTAATATTCTTATTCTCCAAAAGGACTTCCGCTCCCATTGAGTAAATTGAATGTACTTGTTTGGTACCTGCAGTGTCCAAAATATCCACGGTGATTTGGTTTCCGTTGATGGTGGAATTTTTCTTATAAAAATCTTTGATCTAACAATTTTTGAGATTATTAGTGAACAATCTTTACTGAATCCTATATCATCTACACCAGAGCTACCCACAAGGTTATCTATTTATCTCCAATTCATTTTCACCACCTTATCAACATCACCAGTTTTACACCAAGTCCTAACATTTGAATGCCTCTGGCCTTATCACTGTTGATCATTCATACCTTCTGTTATGACCAGGCTAGTGAGCAGAGAGAGAAAGGACAAGTGCTATGATAATAGGATTGCAACATGAGGAAAGGCTGTACACGTGAGTCCAGAACAAGAGCTAGCATCAGAGGAAGATACAGTACAAGCATATATGACAAGTATGCTAATAGGCTCATAACACCACTCCCCCTCCACACCTCAACCCCCTCTTGACAGGTTAGATGTCTTTCCACGGGCTAGCATTAAAACCCTGTGGGACAAAAAGCTTTGCCCTCTCTCACTTTCTCCATGACCTAAAGTATTTCTTTTCTGCATCTGGGGATCTCTCATTAGATGTCTTGACTTTTTCTTCAGCATTGGTTAAGTTCTTCTCAGGTTCCTACAAGTCGTGATTTGCTCCATACCCCTTCCAACTAATGGAGTATTCTAATTTTCCTCTACGCTTTCTTTTGTTTAAAACTTCTTCAACTTCATCTTCTTCATTCCCTTGAATATTGACCAGAGGTGGTGGTTTATTGATTTGACCTCGTATTTCTGTTTCCTTGAACTTTTGTAGGAGGTTCACGTGGAAAAACGGATGTATGTCCTGCATTTCTCTGGGCAACATTAATTTGTAAGCATTGGTAGATATTCTCTTTTCAATTTGGAAAGGTCCCAGCCATCTGTGCAAGAATTTAGTGGTGGGTCTTGTTGTTGACACATGTTTGCTACTAAGCCAAACTTGATCTCCTTCTTCCCATGTTGGTGATTTGAGCACTTTTTGATCGTGATGTTTCTTCATTACTTCTTGAGCTTCATTCATTGCATCTTTGAGCTTGTCTTGAACTTTGTTGATGATTTTCAAGTGTTCTTCAATTACTGGTAAGCATTGTTCATTACTAAGGATTCCTGTGAAGTTGACATCAAAACCGTAGTTAGCTTTAAATGGCTACATTCCTATTGAAACATGAAGATTATTGTTGTACAAAAACTCCACCATTGGTAGGAGTTCTCGCCAATAGTCTTGTTTATATGATACAAAATGTTGTAGATATTGTTCTACTGCCTTGTTAGTAATCTCTGATTGACCATATGTTTGCGGATGGTACACTGTTGATGCTTGTGTTTTGATTCCTAAAACTTTGTTCATTTCTCTTGTGATCTTTGAGATAAATATGTTTCCTCTATCTGACATGATTGTGTTTGGTGTTCCATGGAGTGTCCACACTTCTTGTATCATCAATCTTGCTAACTCTTCAGAATTCATTGTTTTCTGGCACGGTATGAAATGGGCCATCTTGCTGAAGCGGTCTACTACAGTCAAGATGCTGTCATATCCTTCTGAATATGGGAGGTCAGTGATCAAATCATAACACACATCTACCCATGGGCCTTGAGGAACAGGTAATGGTTGCAAACTTCCATACGGTTTTGTGTTCCTTGATTTCACTCTCTGGCACAATTGACAACCTTCCACGTATTTATTGACAAACACCTTCATTGACTGCCAGTGAAAATTTCTCTTGACCATCATTAGAGTCCTCATTCTACCCGGGTGACCCACCATTTTGCTATCGTGTCTTGATTTCAAAATCTGAAGCTTGATATTATTGTTACTTGGTACGACTATCTTTTCTCTAAAGTATAGGATACTATCGTCAACCAAGTAGTCCGCCGTGTGTTTTTAGTTTGGTAAATCTTTACAGAACCTCATGATTTCAGCTATCTTTTCATCTTTCATCAAGAGTTTTCTGATCTCATGAATGACCATTCTATCATTCCCTATTTCATCTGCTGGTGTTATTGCATTGATTTCAACTTCCATCATCCCCTCTTCAAAGAACCAGTCCTCAAATGCATCTAGCTCATCAATGAAAGTGTTGGTGGGTAAGTTTTCCGGCTTGAGCAATTGGCCAAAAGAGAGTTTGTTGCTATCACTTGGTTTCAAATCCGGCCTTCTTGATAGAGCATCAGGTTTTGCAGAGTGCTTTCCTGGACAGAATCGTATCTTGAAGTTGAAACTACCTAATATCTCAGCCCACCTTGCTTGCCTATGAGTCAATTCTTTAGTTGTCATAAGGGATTCTAAATTCTTGTGGTCTGTCTACACTACAACATTAAGCCTGTTGGGATTACCTTCAAGGTGATGCCTCCACTCCTTGAACGCCAAAATTACTGCAAGAAGTTCCTTATCAAAGACTTTGTAATTACGTTCTGCTTTGATCAAAGAGCGGGACAGGAACACTACTGGGTGTAATTCGCCATCCGCCTCCGAGACCTGTGAGAGGACTGCTCCTAATGCAAAATCGGAGCAGTCGCACTCCGGTAAAATGGCCGATACGGATCTGCTATTGTTCAGACCGGAGCTGACGTGAATGCATGCTTCAGAGTTTCAAAGGCTTCATTTCTCTCTTTTGTCCATTCAAATTTCACATTGTCTTGGGATAATTTGTGTAATGGTCTTGCGATCGTTGAAAAGTGATTGATAAATCTTCTGTAAAAGTTTGAGAATCCTAAAAAGGTTAATACCTCTGATAGGTTTTTTGGTACTGGCCAGTCTCGTACCAACACCCAAATCGGGAACACCCGGCCTTCGGGAGCGCTCTGACAGTACTGTCAGAGCTCTGACAGTGTCATATTTCACCTAGCTGTAAACCCTCACGTGAAAACCACTCCCACCTGACGCAGCACTTTCCCTTCCTTAACAGCGCATCTGACACCCACCATCCACCTTTCCAGCATCTCAACATCGTACCTAACACCTCCGGTCCCCTTCCTGTCTCATTCCGGTACCCTTGCTTCCGGGTGCGCCCATTTTTTCTCACCACCGCCTCCATCCCATATATCCTCTAACCCTCTCCTTTCCATCAAGCATACTGTACCAATGGGTGTTTACATCGACACGTCTTATCAACGGATAAACCCCTCATTGCCAGTGCCGCCTCCCACTAAGGACGGCCTCGTTGGGTTGGCATGCCCCATCTGTTTATCAAACGGCCGGACCACTCCGATGAAGTACATCAATTATCTTCCGTCTGGAGCTTACAAAGTCGCTGTGAGTCTTCTTTCCCACTTCAACCGAGAGAATCACCTGACTGACCGCTTACGCATGATCAGTGCGGCATCAAGCCACGTCGAGGAACGCTTGGTCATTACTATCGCACTTGGAGTGGTGCGCAACTCAGACACGAGGTCGCATCCATCAACGCCGGCCATTGGCCCCCATTGGCTTACTGTCCTCCCAAGGCCCCCGCGTTACCAATTTCTAATGGACCAACCACATCCAATTCCACCCCAAATGCCAGCCAGGAACTTTTCCAACAGCTTTTCCAACCTACCGGCTCGCATACGCACCCGCTCACACCCAAGGTCAAGGACAGCATCATCTGTTGTGGAGTTGGAGGCCAGACCGGGGCCAGCCACAAAACGCGTGATGGGCGTAAAGGCAACAAGAAGTGCCTATACCAAGCCTGCGCTTCGGTAAGAGTCTCCTCCACCACTGAAGCATCACACCACTAACCCACATCATACCTCTCACTTATCGTCCAACAGTGCTGCATCTCATTAGGTCAACCAAGTCGCCCATGCCCTGCCAAGGGTCACTCAAAAAAGGAAGAGGCACCCATGCAGGCCTTCACCGGGGGTGCCCCTGCCATCCATCCTCCATTCAAGCCCTCGTCGTCATCCAATTCAATTTTCCCACCAAATCCCTCATTGTCATCCAATAATCCAGCAGCAGCAGAGACAAGTGCAAATGGCTCCCACCCAGCCTCGCTACCAACACACAAACGCATCCCGCTTCAAAGTGCACCAACCGGTGGAACACTGGCTCAAGAATTTAGTGACATACAGCTCGCTGCTTTCTTTGAATTGCGAGAGGCACGGCTTCAAAGCATTTCTCGTACTCAACAAGTCGAAGCCAACGAGTCCAAGACAGTCAGTGTCATTGCATGGCTCAAGGTCAGAGTGGAGAGCTACTATATCAGTATAGAAATCCCTGGACGTACATTAACAAAATCATCTTTGTAGCCGAATGAAGAACCCGATATGTTCACCTTTGTTGCCACGAAGTGGCCAAGCTTCTCACTCCAGCAATGTCAATTCCTAGTCAACGAGGCCGCCCTTGTCGAAGGTCACTCCAACAGCACCTGGTGCCGTGCTCTTTCCGTCTGGAAACACAATTTGAATGTATGGGTATGTACACTACCACTGAACCGATTTTAAACAGACTATAGAAGATGACAACTGACCAATTGATACAGTGCACCACCCCAATAGACGTACCAGCCCGACATCCCATTTTCCCGCGCACAATACTTGTAAAAGCAAAGAACCTTCTACATGAGCAATGTACCCGATTTGACTGGATGAGTAGGACTACCTACGAGACTGCTGGTCCGGATTACACTCCTATGTTGCCCGAAACACCAAAGCCAACACCGAGTGTGACCCACGATGAAGACGATGATGATGTGATTCTTGTTTGCGAGAAACATGTCACCACTCCCACGCTAGATGTAGAACTGGAACAAGGCGTTCCAACATCAGGAGTCAGTCATTTACTTGTCGTATATAAATGCCACAACCCAACTTCTCATTTCATACTATTACAGGTATCTCCCTCAGAAACAGCGGACAATTCCACCCCTGCAAAAGAGCACTGGCCGACTTACAAAGTTCTATCAAGTGACCTACTCCAGTGGATCCAATTGATCCCCCAGATGTTGTCACGGTTGAAAGCGTGGGATCGCGTTTTCAAAACTCGATACCAAGGGAACGATCATACCAAATATCGATACACCCAATGGCTCAACGGTGTTACCGTTTTGAGATTCAGTGAATGGCATGAACAGCAGCTCAGTCTTTCCAACCCGGTTACCCTCGCTGCAGCTCGGCAGAACTTCCTTGCGGAGTTCATTGCCGCTGGTTGCCCGCCACCAGAGAACAGTACCAGCGTGCCTCAGTTAGGCCCGTCGCAAGGTATGCGCAAACGCAAATTGGGCGAAGATTGAAATCTTCCGTTATGACCATGTCTATTTTGCTTTGGCTTTGGGTTATTCCTATCTGTGTTGGAACTGACTCAAACTCCATTCCTTGTTTCCTTGTGTGAATGATTTGTGCCGCTTGTCCTCTCAACCAAACAACCTGCCATCTGTCTGTCACATGTTCCAAAAACAACCAATGTCCAACTGCCCCAATATCTTTTCTCGCAAGATAACCAACCAAAGAGACACTCTCACCAGACCAATAGCCCACCAGCCAATTACGTCGGCTCATCCAACATCGTAGATCCAAAACCAATAATAGTCGCATACCAAAGCACCAGTAGTTATCCGAGGGAGGACTCAACTAGTACTTTGGATCATAAAGAACACATTCAGTGAGCAGCAAGTATTTTTGTTGGTATCACTGCGTAATGTCCCGTGAAAACTCGATCATTTGCACAGCCTGTTTTGGTTTAGGTTTAACATGGAGCACACATACATTCTCTTTACCTTTTCGTGAGTCACCCCTTATTTTCGAGTGTGTGTGTCAGGGTTAGTCATATTCAGAACCATTTTTTTGTTTTTTGGAAAAAAACAGTCCCTGGTTGAAAATTTTCAACCAATTTTCAACCAATTCTCAACTCTACCTCAAAATTTCGGCCATGACAACTGCCCTCAAGCACTCCCTCCCTTTCCACTACTGACATGGCAGACCCGATAGCCGCGGCGGCCAATAGACCAACCACACTCGCCATTGAACCAGAACCAATCATTACTTTGCATTCGCTGTGTGGATTTAGTGAGTACTTTGATTCTTTATTTTGTTTTTGGCTTTTGTTTTTTCACTTGCTGACCACAATGATTTCTTAGAGAATGCACTTTTCAAAGGACCTCGCTTCATCGACACGCAAAACGATTTTGGTTATCGCTCACACCGTGTGGACGTGCCAAGACTCACCACGCGTGGCAACAATGTGATAATGTTTGCAATTACTTACGATCCCTCTCAGCACCCTATGGAGTGGGGATTTGACCAGCGTTCTGCGTCCATCCAAATCACGGAAGAGTTTATACACGGGTGGGACTTCCGTTCGACCTTCAAAGCTTTGCTGTCTCGTTCCGGCATGCAAGTGCCACCTGGAGTGCGGTTGTTTGACTATGAATCACGAAGCCTTCGCACTCATTTGGCTATTGCCCAAATGAATTTCCATGTTGCATACCAACTGGCACGATTTTGCGACAACCTCATTGCCAACTTACACCCCGCGGATGCCACTGTGGAAGAATGGCAAGTCCTTAAACAGTTGCGCGTAAGTCTTATCTGATTGATGGTACACAGCGTTGAACGTTATATTAATCTCTCTTTGATATTCAGTTGCAGGAGAACATGGTTGGGCAAATGCACGACCCCGTTACCCTTCCCACTGCAAAAGGGGTTGTCCACACTTTTAATGCCAAAGAGCACATACCAGGCCGTCGCAAAGTCTACAGTCTGGACACGTCTTTCGGACCGTGTGTCCCTTCGGAACAACACCACCCTCTTGCCGCCAGCATGCGCCTGGTGCTCAACACATTCTCGCATTGGACGTACGATGTCAGTGGTGAGGAGACGTTCATATGTGGCTTCCAAGGTGTTGGACCAGTTGTTACCGAGGCAGTTGTGCATGACAAGACGTGCGTTGGAATATTTACCTCCCTTCGAGTTCTCAATGCTGACATTTGGTATAGATGGGGGAGCCGGATCCACAGCAATCTTGGTGGCTCGGCCGTCCGAAGATTTCCGGAAGAACATGAGTGTTGTAAATTCTGTGTTAAAGCGTGATGTTTTCGCTCGTTATAACTCAAACCTGAAAAAACCTGATACCGGTTCAACATTACAAAATAGTAGCAAACTATACTGAGAATTACATGTTGTGACTGAAATGAAAATTCACAGTCACAGTCAAAATCACTTGCTCCACTTTCCTCTTTGCCCCTATATAAAATGGTTCGTTGTTCAATCCTTGACTGATTCATTGAATTGAATCAGTCAATCTATTCTTTTTGTAATCAAGGGAATCAACTTCGTTTGAGGTGTGATGAGACAAGAAAGATGAATGACAATGTAATGTCAAGGTTTTATCATCAAAATAATCAAGATATTGCATTACATGGACCCTATTGTTGCATTACATAGACCCTATTGTATAATACACATATTGCAATTCCAAAACCGATAGTTGTCGCATATTACAATGATTTAATGAAAGGGAAAGTTGCCTATGAAAGAGATGTTTTCACGTCTAGAAAGCCGCCTGATGAGCCAATCATTGCGCCGTTCTATCATATCCCACATCATGAAATTGAATCGGATTGGATGCATATTTCTGGCAAGTGATGCATACCCGCCATACCACACATTGGTGCACTCCCCTGCCGAAGCATCGAAAAACCAACCGTTGGCGTCTCGGAGTTCGGGGAACAGTTTAGGGTCAGTGTAATACTGACAGAACTCGTCACTTTCCTTGTGTGAGCGGAAGTGGAACGGGTCAACAGGAAAAACAGTGTTCAAAAAGGGGGTGGAGTCGCCGCCCCCATGGTAGATATGATCCACCAGCTTGCAGGTGTTGTCGTAGAAACAGACCTGTGGCATTTGGCGCGGGAAAGTGCGAAGTATAAACTCCTATGTTTGAAAGTCATTTTCAGAGATAGTCAGCAACTATGACAAGTCACGTCTTGGTAGCAACTTACCCGAACAGCACTGACGCTTTCTGCATGAAAGAACGTCTCTCTTGCAAGAACTATCCCACAGGTTCCAACTATTAGCTGGTCATTGTGTGTCTTGCTTCGGGAGAGTGAGATGCGACAGGGGGCAGCGTCACTACCCATCCAACCCTGTTCATGCAAGCGATCGCCTTCATCGCCTTGTTTGACGTTTTCGAGACCAATCAGTTCAGCAGTGTCCCAGTGCTGGTGGACTGTCGGATCCGAAGGGCGATTTGAACCAGGCCGGTTAAGCATTGAAGTGAGAGAAAAGTTGGAAGAGACATGTGCTTTGAATTTAGCATACGCGTCAACATGTTCTTGGAGGTCGCAGGTCGCTGTTCCGTTGGTGGCGTCGCGTTTGCACGGCTGCGCCACACAGCGTTTTCCGAGTCGATTGTGGTGCTCTGGACAAAATCGATCAGACACACTTGCGAGGGGGGTGGTACAAGGCCCATTAGGGGCAGGCTGGCCGTCTACATTTGCAAGTTCACGCAACTGCTCGGAGGTGGCAGTACATCGCCAGTGCCCTATTGTTATGCCATCTGTAACCACAGCACGGATGTCTAACAGTCAACACAGAATCAGATTTAGAGTGATCGAACGTGCTGTAAGTACGAAGGTAGGCCAGACGTACATCCGAGTTTGGCACGGCCGTCTGCCGTAGGTAATGGGATTACTCGTACACATGCAGAGCATGCGTGATTGTGATGCTTCGACCCTTCCAAAGCGATCCATTCTACCACTGCCTTCATGGCTTTGTGATAGCGATGTTCAGGAGCAACAGACGTATCGACCCTCAGACACGCGCCGGCGGACTCCAATTTTTGCAAGAGAGAATTGATGTCGAGAGCATCTCTGCACGTAACTTCGGAAAGCTTGGGTCGTACCTTGGGTGCGCCGGCAAGGGGCGGAAGGGGAACGTCATCGACGTAACACCGATTGAACAGATTGGCCAAGTTGAAGTTTGAAATGCTAGCAGAGAGAATATAAAACACACTATCATCAATATCTTATTGTGGCTGGTGATCAAGCAACAAGGAGGAACCTACTGGGCGAGCATTTGTCCCTCTCGAAAAAACTCCGCCAGTCGATGTGTCATGAAGAAATGACAACTGACCTGGTAGATATCCGCATTGCGCCCGTTCGCAGATGAGAAGTAGGTGCGAATTTTTTTTTTGAATGATAGCTCGGGCGGTAGTGGGTCGAGCATCCTATGAGTCAGTCATTTGGGTTGGATATTCAATTCAGTGTCAGATATGTTGGTGTGTCATTATTGGTGTGACCGCAAAGCTGCGCTGACCTGAGCATTTCAGAGTTACAATGCTGGCAGTATGGACGCCGTCCACGTCGTACAGATATCTGTCCATGCGAGAGCGAAGCTGCAAAATGTGAGGCTTTGCGCAGACTAAGCATTGCTTGACCGGGGAGACCAGAGTGTATTCAGGGATCTTCGTTGTCAGGTCGGGTGAGTAGCCGTGCTGTTGGATTAAGTGGCCAGGTTGAATATGCATTGTATTGAAATTGGGCTGAGTCGTATGCCATAGTTGGTAGCACAATTCCTTGGGCAGAGAAAGGTGTAATGCGTTGCGTAGGAAGGGAATAATGGAATCCGCTTCGTTGCTGATCGTTCCTTTGGAACGGAAAACCACCTCCGACGCTAAGGTAGCAAAGCGTGTGAAGTCGTGGACTGTGAGGGTCGAGTGGAGGTCCGGGAAGTATTGCGCAAGGTTATCGACGAACTTGTGCAAGAGCATGTTGTGGCAGGTGATAGTGATGGTGCAGAAGGGGAACTGTGTGTGAGGTGGTGGTGAGCGGCAGATCCCGCTTTGCGGGTTTTCTGAGGGACGAGGGCGCGCGGGTAGAAGGTGAAATGAGTTATAAGATTTCACCAACCTGTGATGAGTATGTTCAGCACATGGCAATTAAATCAGGACAGGTAGGCGGTCAAATTTCATTGAAAGGTGATATCCCATGTATTCATGGGATGATGCAGGTCTGACAGTCGCGGCCCTCCCAAAGGCCGCAATCTCTGCCCAAATCGGACCGCAGCGTAGTGGACTACGGTCCATACAACGGTGCAGTACGGTGAATCTTCAATTGTACACCGTCTTCGTAGTGAAGTCAAGGTTATCACTACCTAGGTTTCATACTACGGTGCGGTGACACCGTAGTTAGTCGCGCCGTAGCCACCGTAGCCACCGTAGGCTATGCGTACACAGCGCTTACTCAAAAACAAAAAAAAACGAATTACAGTGAAAGTAGATATAAGCAGAAAGAGAAAGTACAAGCCATATTAAATGAGGTAATGAAAAAAAGACAAGCATTAAAAGAATGGAAAAAATCGAGAGACAGAATGAAATGATTGGGCGAGAACTTAAATTTCCTTGCTCTTCTTTTTTCCTTTGCGTAATTCATGATCCAAAAGGTATGTCACTGCCTCCTGAAACTTACCAGAAGGCACTGCCTTATTCTTCAACCATTCTCGGCAACCAACAGCCTCCGATATTGTTGAGGGCTTCATCAATCCTTGACTTGAGACAGCCAACACTGCAACCGCTCCGCAACGCTATGGAATTTGGTCCCTCTCCATTGCGATGCGGAGCCTGCGCTATAAATCGCTCCGCAATGGGATCACTATATATCAATTTTTTTCCCTTCAAGGCTTGCGGAGCGATTGAAACGCTATATTTTCGCTGTATAGCGCGCTATAGTGGAAATCACTACATAGTGCGCTATAAGCAAATTGCTGCGTGATATTGCTATATTGTGGCATTTCATGATCAACTCCTCTGGAGTATATGTATAATGCAAGTTGAAAAATAAGAAATCAAACAGGAGATTCAAACAAAAAAGCTTACATTGAAGTTTTGAACCTGAATAAGATCCAAAGTAAATTGGTGAATGAAGTAAATCGGGTGTCATAAAAAATGGTGATTCAAACAAAAGAAATCCAAAGATGAGTCTTGATTGATAGATTATAAGATGAGTTTCTGTTGATTGAATTTGAATTGAAGGTTATTGTAAAAGATGATGATTGATTTGATAAGTTTGAATTGTTTGAGGGTATGAGGTTAATTTGTTCTTAAACGATTTTAATTTGATTGCCGCTTTTGATGTTGAGAAATCTTCTTCAGCTATTGAAAAGATCTTGATTAACCTGAATCAAAGGTAATAAACGATTGGTAAACTTTCATCAACAGATGATCTATGTAGCATTGCCTTCATCTCCACTCACAAATATTGTAATCAACTTCTTTCAAATCTTGATCGGTTCTGCATATTCTAATCAAACCAATGATCTATATTGAGTTTTAGATGTATAATTTAATCCTACAATCACTATATTCACGTCTTTTGGTTGAGAGTCTTCAGGTAAAGAAGTTGAACCTACTGCAGTTTCTTTATCTTTAATCAAATTCAAGTTCCTTTTTGAATAGTTGCTTGATCTTCATTGGAAGAAAAACAAGGAGGATTGGCAATTGATTCGAACCTAAGACCAGGCAGTGTTAACTAGGAACAAAAACAACAGCCTCTTTAGAAGCGCCACTATATAGCGGGGCAAACCCAGCCCCTTACCATTGCGGAGCGGGTTCGCCGCTATGGAATTTTTCACCTAGGCATTGCGGAGCGCAGTCACCGCTATAAACAGCGGTGGTATAGCGGCTCTCAAAAGCGCTCCGCAATCGCTCCGCAACCGCAATTGAAAGCGGAGCGGTTGCGGTATTGAGACAGCAATATCCGCAGCTGAAGAGAACGTGCGTTCAACAGAGCACAAAGTTCCCGGCCAAGTAATCTTGAGCCATTGTGGCCAATATTGGGAAAGTTGTTGCATTACTCTACCATGCAGACAATTTACAAATAAGCGGAGAGTAAGAAAAAGGTGAAGTCGAGCTAAAAAAGGGACTCACAGCCCACCAGTTGAGGGCACTGGTCCCTTTGCCAATGGGATTAGCACCCTCAAGATAGCATCTTAGTTCAATTTGAATATCCTGAGTTCCCTCAGTCGCTGGTGCGGCTGGAAACAAATTGTCCTCTTCATTGTCACTCACATCAGCTTGATTCACCGCAACAACTTCTACCGACAAGGCTCGTGGTGGTGGCATGTTTTCAGCATATCGAGCAAAAACAGTATCTAAAGAGGTTTGCGCATTGATTTCGACATCTGGACAAAACTTGCTAATGTAGTTTAATTGTTGACGTGGGTTGAGGATGGTGGCAATCTGTACAACCTCGGTTTGGGTGGCTTTGTCAGCGTAAACTTGAAGATGTTTGAGCATCTCCTTGATCATCACGTCAAGGCTAGGAAATGAACTGTTCTGTTGGAGAACTAGAAGTTCATTTTGGACCTTTCAATACTCAGACAAAACCTTGCATCCTGAGGGGAAATCCCCCTCCGTGCGTTTTGTTGCATGCTCAAATACCTAGACAGACATTGATCAATCAATTGTATCTCATGAAATTATATAGAACAGACGCACCTCAAGAACACTGTTCACTGAACGAACAGTGTTCCATTACTCTTCTGATATGCTTAACCAAGGTTGAAATCACTTCACTATGCACAGCTATATGACAGGTCCTCAGTAGTGATGTGGTGTACCACTATTTTAAGGAACCAATACACACCACTATTTGCAGACACCTGCTATTTATTGTATGTAGTGGTGTGTGTTAGTCACTAAAACTCTCTGTGATATTGTATCACTAGCACTATAATAGTGCACATGTTTTTTGAATATGAAAAAAGAAATTCATCAAAAGGCATGTAGTGCACTACGTAGAAAATGCGTACAAAGAACCATTAAACTTGAGTTATGGATTACTTGAGCCGGTCAAGGAAAAGAAGAGAGATTGAAAATGAACCAAGTTTCAAAGAGAGTTGTGAAGCAAGGGGAAGGGAGTGAGGCGAGAAAAGAATAAGATAAGATAGCCAAGCTTTGTATTAGAGAAAGTTGTTAACTTGAAGAATAAGATAAGTTGAATGAGGAACAAGTTTATAGGGAAATGCCAAAGAAACAAGATGTAGGAATATTGACAATGAAGTATTACTTCATTTTTTTCCATATACACAACCAATTCAAAGGCCTTAGAAAATGCTCCGGGAACATTGAGACCTGCCTTCATCCCTTTGTACAATGAAGTAAGTTCTTCAAAGGTTGCACTTTCCAATGCCTTTTGATCAAACCCGCAGACATTGGCTGCTCCAGAAAACACCCTCTCACACAAGTACAGGTGGTTGCAGAACAGCACAGGAAATCCTGAGCCATCTCTGCAAGAACAGGAAAAGAACATGAGTTGTCCTACATCACACAAAGTAGTGAGAAACCATAGTATTGATAAGAAGAATGAAAGAAAAATTTATCTTCCACCATGAATGCATCAAGCCACCAATCAGCCCTCCATTTCATGACTAACATCATTGTCAGGAGAAGGCATTGAAGCAAACACATTGTACTTGTTGTCTGTAACAGTGGCATATTGCTGATTGGATACCTTCAGAATGACAGGATGAGATGAAGTAAAAGAAAATTAAGATGAAAGATAAGAAATTGATCATAAATAAACTGGATAATGGTTGAAATTAGAAAGTACATTTGTTGGAGGGTGATTGAGTGATATGCAAAGTATTTTTGTTGGGAGGATGCTGTTTAAATCCATTGTTTTGATAATCAATCTAGATTTATAAGTCACAATCAATGCTCAGCAAGGGAATTAAAGCATGTTATTTCATACTTTTCAGTTGAAACTCACTTTTTTGATCATGATTTTGATGGGGTGCACTGGTAGGGTAGATGTGGTGGGGGAAAGCCAATGAAAGAAGGTCACAAGGTAGAAAAGTGGGGCAAAGTAGTACAGAGGTGAATTTAAGTATGTGTATACCTTGTGTCCTAAAGGAAAGATAAAGAAGGGTCCTGACAAAGAGCAGGACTTTTGATTATTTGGGTGCAGAGCCCAATGAAATTTCAATAAATTATATATCAGTGCACACTACAGTACACTATGTGGACCACTATATGTGTGGACACACTACCAAAACTTGTGAGTAGTGGACATACCACTACAGAAATTTTGGACTTTTGTATAGGGCTGTGCATCAACCACTATCACAAAAACTAACTTTTCAAAGTGTAGTGCCACAGCACTTTCACAACACTACCACTATCCATTGTGTAGTGATTTTGACCTTGCGCCCAGCCATCACTCAGGGATCTTTCTTGTAGCGGGTGAAAACGCCCCACCACCGCCCTATCCCGGATGCTGGGGTTGTAGCGGGCTTTCAAATTGACAGGGCAAGCAGAACTTACGCCCCACAGCCCTTGGTCAGAGCGGTATGCAGCAACTTGATCAGAATATCAAATTCAACAGTCGACATCACTCTCAAAACAACCCTTCATGCCTGCAACCCAACATGGCTACATCGGACCAGCATGAAAAGCCTCCAAAATTGTGCTACCTAAGAGATCCGCCACTTTTGAGGACCCAAATATTTACAAACACCCCATCTCAATGTCCTGGCACTTTCAAACCATCCAAATACTACCTGGTAAGCATTTTTATACGCTTGATCTCATGTTCACAGACCAAACTGACGTATTCAACCCCACTTTTTTCATGCATCCCTTCCATCAGTGTCTCTGGTCTTTTGCAGCAACTTTATAGGGTACTTTTTATAAGCAGAGTAAGAGTATACCATCAAGTCTCATCACAAACAGAATGTTGCGATGTTCAACTATCAATATCATATCACATCTAATTCAATGCCATTCTACTTGGAAATCTACATCAATCTCATCAAACACAAGTTCCCGGCTTGAAGAACTATCGGATGAATCAAGCAAGGGTCAATGAAGTTTCAAATCGTACAAGAAATCAATCAAAAACCATAACAAGATAGTCTCAACTATCTGCTATCTTGCGAACTCAAATATTCAAATCTTTGATTTGAGGAATCAGCTCAGGAGTTGTTACTGTCAATATAGCTTTCGAAATGAACTGGTGATAATCATTCTCAACACTGAAACTAACTGACATATGTGATACTCATGTCTCTCATATCTTGACTCCTTCTCACTATTTTCAAGTACTATTTCATATGTTTTGTTACATTTCCTCTGATCATCATTCATCTCATATCAAAATTTCAAGTCACTGCTTATGCTGTATCTTTTTATTCATTTTGTGTACATACTATCACCTTCCTTGTTGAAAATAAAAAATGTGAATCTCCTTGATATTGCCTCGTCTTGCTCGCTCGACTTTGAAAAGCATGAAGCGGGGCGAGAGCAGGTCCAACAGGCGCGCTGCTGCCCAACTAATGTAGCGGGTCTTGACTCAAAGCGGGGCAAGAGCGCCCCCTCATGTAGCGGAACAACGCTTCGCTGCAAAAAAACGCTCAAAAGTGGGACACAGCGGAGCGCTTCAACCGTTGTCTGTCACTCTGAGGTTTAGCCACAAAAGCCCTGCAGGCACGCCGGCGGCCCTGCCCGCTCGGGTGCCCGTTGTTTTTTTGGTTGATAAACAAACAAGATACTCTTTTTTCTTCAACAATGTAGGTCATTAGGGGGGCTCAAGTCAAAATATTTTACTACTTTTATCATAAAAAACTTTTCCCAATTGCATAAAATTTCAGCAAAATTTTATGCAATTGGGAAAAGTTAAACAACATCCCAAATTTTTTTGAGCAGCAAATTTACGCAAATTTGTGTAAATCTGCTGCTCAGAAGGAGATCCAAATAAAGTTTTACGGCCCTTTCACTACACCAAATGTCATCTTTACCGGGCGGTAAAGAAAACTACTGACATAGAAAAGTCCTGAGGCAACAGGAAGAGAGCTAAAAATCTGAAAAAATATGCACCTTGTTCCTAGATGTTGGGGCGTCATGATGAGTATTTTTTTGTATTTTACACGCAGAAATTGGTTTATGTACTAACAATAAATGCTGAAAATCAACAAAAACTCACATGTAACAATACCTGAAATTTGGGTCATGAGTATGAGGACAATATTTTGTGGTCTAAAAACTTCAATAACTTTTGCAATTCTGCTCCAAATAACTCGATTTGTGGTTCATTCAAAAGCTGAACTATTCTCCTTCACACTTCATAATGTTAGTAAGGTGCTATCTAGTCATTTAAACACTCTACATATGTTCAAACAGTTCTGCATGAATAGCTCTGTAGGATCTTTTTTAGACCAGCTACAGATGTGATGTCTCAATGAAAAATGTAGAGGAAAGGCTCACCTTTTTCATGAACTTCACATCGAGTGATTTGATTCAGGACTGCAAAAGTTATTGATGTTTGAAGATTCCAAAATCCTGTCTTCAAAGTCAAGGGCCAAATTTCAGGTATTGTTACAGGTGGGTTTTTGATGATTCTCAGCCTTTATTGTTAGTACATTAACCAATATCTGTGTGTAAAATACAAAAAAATACTTGTCATGACGCCCCAACATCTAGGAACAAGGTGCATGTTTTTTCAGATTTTTAGCTCTCTTCCTGTTGCCTCAGGACTTTTCTATGTCAGTAGTTTTCTTTACCGCCCAGTAAAGATGACATTTTGTGTAGTGTTTTTTACAAATTGGGAAAGGTTTTTACAGCACGGTGTAGTATTTACAGCTCAACAAGAGCTTTACAACACCTAAGAAGGGATAATCTACTATGTGTAATATAGTGGAAGTTGCCTAAAGACTGCCTTCTTCAAAGAAACCAGCACCAGGGCACTTGCTGACCACTTTGTGATAACAGAGAAAAAGATAAAGGCACCAGAGAAATAAAGCAATACTGTTGTGAAGTATTATTCCCAGATTTTCAGTGCAAAAATTCCACAAACTATGTTATTACTAACAATACTGTTGTTAAGTATTATCCCCAAAGAGACTTATAGTCTTTAACACACGTAAATAAATTTCTCCTTGCTTTGAAGGGGCGGATGTAGTGATCTTAGTACAAATATAGTATATAAATGATGATTTATAACACTACAACAAAGGTATATGATGCAGAAAGGGGAACAATAATCCCAAAATCATCAAGGAGTACTTATATCCACATGTAACTACCTCTACAATAGTCAACAGCCTCAAAAACCAGCCAAATCCGCCTAAAGAACCCTAAAAACCATGTAATGACGCAATGTAATGATCTTGTTAATAATTTATGATGTAGTTTTCACAGCCAAAAGTGATCAATGACGCAATGATTTAATGTGCAGCCCTTCTTAAGATGAATACAGGTGATTTTTTCCTTGTAAACTAGCTGCAAACCAACTTTTGAGATTACAAATTTTTTCAGATGAGGTCCAATTTTTAATCTACTATAGTGCATCTCATAGCCCTCGTGATACTGATCATTTATGACACCCATATGACCTATTTCTGATGAGTGATGAGTAAGATATTGAGTTGTGAAGTTAAGGTTTTTGGTGTTACATGTTGACTTGTGACTGTAAATTTGAGATTCACACCAATCTCTTATTTCCCTTATAACCTTTCACATACACCTCCGTTACTAATGATTTAGAGTTTGTACATTATGTAATACACTCTTCTGCGTCGAATGAGCTATTTATAAACCTAATCTGAAGTCATTTGACATATGTAATTAGCTGAAAACCTTCATTTTTGACAAAATTCACCCATTTTATTCACTTTCCACAGCTGCTACTCCCTTTTTCTTGCTCATGTAATATGACATCATCTTCTACAACCTTACCTTAATTTCCATCACTACCACCACTACATATGTAAACTACACGTAAAACCCTCGTTTACCATCCTTGAAAAAGTACCTTTCTGCTAATATCTTCTGTTTTTCCTTATCAACCTCCAAGATTAAAATCGTTGCTGTGTAATAAAATGTTGTTCTTTAATATTCTAACCCTAATAAACCCATAAATCAATTATTAATACCCTAAAAACCATTTTCCAACTTTTACACCTATATTTTCAAATTTTTCTTATCTTTTCTTTTTCTGTCTTTTTGTAATAACTTTGTAAGTAAAATATAATGATCTTAGAGCATCCGCACTTGTGCGGCAACTCGGGTGCGGTAAGTGTAAATTTACCAAAACCGCAGGGCTTTTTCCACACCGGTGGAAAAGTAGACCTGCGGTACAAAATTTTCGGATCAATTTGAGGTAAGCCAGAAGTAAATACAATCCTGGCCTACCTCATACTTTATCTCCGGTAACTACCCGGGTCCTACTGCTTTCGAACTCGACTCAACCAAAATCACTCGACCACATACCACCACTCATCAAATGGAAATCAAAGAAACAAAATCTCGCAAGCCATGTGCTCCAAACTGGACAGCGAAAGAAGAGCAGCAACTCGCAATCTCTTGGATACATGTGTCTTCCGAGCCTGAGATTGGAACGAATCAATCCTCCGAGATGTTTTTCAAGAAAGTCGCTGATCATTTCAACTCAAAGATTGATCTTCATCATCGTGATTGGGAACAAGTTCAAACTTGGTGAGTTGACTCGTTCTCTATCAGTACTGATAAATTTACTTACTCATCGTTATTTTGCACAGCTGGAACTCTCTCCGAACTTTGACACTTAAGTTTTCTAGTCGTTACGCTAAAATCAAACGGTCTCCTCGAAGTGGAAGCAATCTTGTCGACATCATGCAAGATGCGAAGGCGTTATGTACCTCAGAAGATAGCAAGAAACGCAAGTTCAAGAGTGAACTCGCATGGGAAGTTTTAAGATTGGAACCGAAGTGGATCGTACCGGAACCTGCTCCACTTCCACTCCCTCCTTCCTCAGCTGTTTCCATCGCCAGCTCAGCATCACCAACTGATAACGAACGCCCTTCTAGTCCGGTTCGACCCTTAGGCAAGAAGAAATCAAAAAGAATGAGATTAAGTGAGGCTAAGGATGAAGAGGGAATTGATAAATTAGCTGAAATCAAAGCAGAAGAACGTGATATAAATGCAAGAAGGGTATCTGCCATGGAAGAAGCAAATTGTCTTACCCAAGAGATGATGGGACCCGAGATTATGGCAAAAGACCTTGAGATTTTAGATAGAGATGAAACTACCATCAAAAGCGAGGTGGCTAGAAAGGCTTTGAAGAGGATGAAAGCTCAGATCCTTCTCAAATATGAGAAGATGGAAGTTGAAGACACTGATGCTTGATAGGTAAGCTTTCTCTTCATTTTCTCAATTGCCATCATTTAGGTTGACCAAATCTTTTTGATTTCAACTTTTCAACACACAGATTTAACTACATTATGTTTTAAAAGTTCTTCAATTCTATTTTTACTTTTGTCTTTCTTTTTTTATATCAAATTGTTTTTATCACCTGACCGATACATGTAAAGAAGCTATAAGGCCAGATTTTCCAGAGTTCTTATACCACCTCGTGCCAACCATCCGGCTGTGATGAGATCACGAGTCAAACTTAAATGTGTCTCACTATTGTGAAGTTCTTGAGAGGCAGCGATGAAAGTGGTAAGTGATGGGGCCAGATGTGGATCTCGGACATTTGGAACCACTCGAGATTTGCTGTCGTAGTCGGAAACAATGGGGTCTTTTTCAAGCCTGGCTTCAACAACCATGTTGTGCAGCACAATGCAGCAATACATGATCTTCCTTATATCGCACATTTTCCATAGGCGGCCAGGCTGTTTGATTATCTCCCAGCGAGCTTGAAGGATACCAAAAGTTCTTTTGATGTCTTTCCTAGCCGCCTCTTGTCTGGTGGCGAAGTAAGCAGTTGCATCGTCACCAGGATGTCGAATTGACTTGATAAGCACTGGCCATGATGGGTAGATCCCATCAGCTAGGTAATATCCCCGTTTGTATTTGTGTCCATTCACAGTAAAATGGATATTGTCGTCAGTTCCTGTGTAAATATAAAATTATTTCTGTCAATATCATAAATAATTTGTATCAGAGAATAGAAATAGAAATACCGGCAAGAAATCTGTCAAACAAAGGACTTTGATTGAGAATATTAATATCATTCAAAGATCCGGGAGCTCCAAAATAAGCATGCCAAATTCTGCAGCTTTTTGAAGCAACAGCTTCAAGTACTATACTTGGAGATTTTTCTTTTCCTTGATACCGTCCTGCCCATGCAGATGGACAGTTTTTCCAAGACCAATGCATCCCATTTATAGATCCCTTACAACCAGGGAAACCTCGTATCTCGTATTCTTTTGTAATGATTTCCAACTCTTCCTTTGTTGGAGGTCTTAAAAACTCGGGGCCATAAATATAAATTATTGCTGAGCAGAACTTCTTCAATGCTTTCAGAGCTGTACTTTCTCCTAACTTCAAATACTCGTCTGTAGCATCAGCTGGTACAGCATAAGCAAGCTGGCGGAGGGCTGAGGTGACCTTCTGCTTGGTTGACAGGCCTAATTGTCCTGTACAATCCTAGAAGCAGAAACACAAATCAAAAACTTTAATAATGAACATCAAAATAATAATGAAGCACATCCTTCTTTGTTCCCAGTATTTATCATGCTGCACTAGCCTAGTGCAAATATCAACAAACATCTCGCGGGGCATTTGAAATCTACGTTGAAATGTCTCTTCATCATAAGCTGGGTTTGGGGAGAGATGGTCCTGAAAAAGTCGTGCATTGGCTCCTACTCTATCCCTGTTCACCATTCGTTTCTTTGGTCTTTCAGTTTCTTCATCGGATGTATCATCCGAGCTTGAATCTTGAGTCCACTGCGCGAGCTCCTCCTTGAAAAAGTCTGTTGTTCTTTTGAGGTGTCTTGAGAAGAACGTATCTGGCATTTTGAATCTTAATCTTCTCAAGTACTTTGGTATTTTCAAAGTTACAAAATTTTCACCGGTGTGGGACTTGTACAGTATGTGAGAAGTAACAAATGTTACTTCTCATATACTGTACACGAGTGTGAAAAACATACTGTATTTGTAATTTTTAACTTACCGTGCAGGTGGGTACCGCAAAAGATACCGAAACGCACCACAAACGAGTGCGGATGCTCTTAAGAATACATTTGAAATAAGATGACATAATCTTGAGTTAATAAGTACACATAAGCCTCTAAGAGCTTCAATTGATCTAAAAACCTTCATTTCAAATTTTCTGCTATACTGAAGTTTCCTAATAATTTGATAAAGTTATGATGATTAATTTTCTTGATTGATCCCATAAATAGATCACCACAACGGTACCGTAAAAAGCTTTCCCCAATTTTTTAAGAAAAGGCCACAAAAATTTTGACTTGAGCCCCCTTATTATAGATCTTCTTGATGTGCAAGTAGGGTCATATAGGCTCCATATAAGTAAATCATTGGATTGTACCACATTTTTGTACCCATAAAGCACTGAAGGTGTGCCCTGGTTGGCCCTGTGTGATTTTTGAAAGCTCTCGGGTCTAGCCAAGGCCGGACTTGGCCCCGTGGCCGGCCCTGAACTTTCAGGGTCAGGTCACAGCCCTAATGAACAGTATGTAACATGTATTGAAATACACAAAAACACTTATTACATACACATGCACACTCAAAACAACGGGTAATATGTAACAAAACATCAATTACACCTCATAACTCAGTATCAAGAGTCAATATCGTTATGATGAATAACAAGTACTTAATATACTTCTTTTACTTCAAATAGTTCCCTGACTAGAAGTAAGTAGTATCCCTTCCTCTGAATTCTCTACTCCCCCAAGTAAAAAAATAAAAGTTGGTGACTTTAAGAACAACAGAGAGTGACCTCCATATCACTCTTCACCTTGCTAACCTAGAAGGTTGAAAGCCTTGGATCCAGCTTCCAGTAGTTTATATTGTCTTTAATAATCATTACTAAAATGTCCTTTTAAGGATTCATATAGCTGTAGTCTGTCTGGCTTTATCCAAACAGGCTGCTAGTCCTTTCCCCTTTTCTTTCCTTCTTTATTTCAGATCTTGACTACTACATATTTGAAATAAAGAAGTAGATTACACTAAAAACCTTACCTTGTGTCCATTTGGTGAGCCTATACCAGTCTAAAAGAGTGTCCTACCCTTGCACTCTGGCTCACAATCATCCTTTGTCTGTTCTTTCAATCCACTCATTAATCCTTTGATATATGAACCTACCAGATCTACTCCAAGCATACCCTCTCCGCCTTCACCCATTGGTACTTTCTGTTGCAATTAGTGCCCATTCAAGTCAAACATTTTCCAAAAAGAGGCCGGGAATGGAGGTAGATGATGTTTTGGTCACTCCAAACTCCAACTACGAGTTGACTGATGATGGTAAGTCCAGAAAGAATCTTTTCTCCATATGTTCACAGTTCCAAATTGACCCTGACCCTTGGTATAACTGTCTATCAATGTTTTTGCAGATGAAGCTTCAGGAGCCAGCAACACCAATTTGATAGCTCAGTACAAACCTGCTCAATCATTTCAAGTGTTGCTTAATTTTTGGCAGCTCCAGATCCCAGATCCCATCCTTCCTGATACCAAAACACGCAACAAGACCACTGGTGGATCCGAACTTTGCAAGTACAAGTCACCAGTACCTAAATACAAGAACTTCAACCCAAAAGTCACCATCAAACTAAAGGTTTTGAACCCCAACATCTTGTGGGTACAATTCAAGCTCCTTCTATTTCAAAACTGCAACAAGGAGCCCCCCGGGTTCCCAATCCTTTCAGCAAGGTGTGGTACAGCAAGACTATTGACATTCAAGGCTTTATCAGCAGCTCTCGTCAACACAAGGCCAAGAATATGGTCTGCAAAGATTTTGAATCCCTCAAGGAGTTCATGAACTATCCTCAGTTGGTTCCAGAATTGACACCCATGGGATTCAACATTCACCATGAAAACCCCAAGGTGACTGCCAATGCAACTTGCACATTTGAGAATGAACGCACACATAACACTCCCAAAGTCTCTTCCAATGATTTGGAACATGGGCCTTTATCTGAGGCCTCTGATGGTGTAAGTACCAACTTTTCTTTGACCATTTTCTATTCCAAGCTTCCTCACTAATGACCAGATCTGACAGTCCACAATCTTAAGCGCCAGGGAACAACATCTTTGCATGTTGATGATGCAGTTTTTCAAAAATTTCCAAGCTGGCAAGAATGTCACAACGGTTCCAAATCCAAAGGATTCGAGTCACTGAATGCTGCTCAACACATCTCCTATCCACATGTGGGCAGATGATTGGGTCAGTGGTTGTTTCCAATGAGACCTTTTTCAGTCAAACTGTCACCACTGATTACAGGTTGGCCGTTGTTTTTCTGGTTTCTTACAGGCTGACAATGTTCCAAGCGTTGAGGAGGTGAATCCCCAAATCAAACAACCTGAATTCTGTTGGATCAATGTTGTTGACTACAAGGAAGAAAAGCAAGCTCTACTTGTCTTAAACCCTTCTAGTACATCTGCTTCTTGTTCACTGTAATTATTATGGGCAACCTTTCCCATATGCTTGATTTCAACCCGCCCCTCCTGGGGTACCATCTGTCCCCACCCCAATGATAACTCCAGCCCCTCAAGTCGACACCTTGACCTTGCTGTGCTTATCACCACCGCCTTGGACTCCCCTATTCAAGGATTTTTTGATCTTTGCTGGTATTCTTCCAGGTATGAAGAAAACACACAACATCCTGGCTGAAGAGAGGATTTGCAATTTCATTGGCATATTGGACCACAACACCTACTCTTTTGAAAACTTTCAAAGCATGTGCATACCTTTTGCACATGCTGATGATATCTACAAGGCCATTCCCAAGCTCAGCCAGACACTCAAATCACAAAATCACTGAGTAGCATCTTTAACTTTGAACCTCACCCCCAAATCCTGTTTTTTCCCTTGTTCTTTTTTATGCCTTCAATATTGGTGATTGCAATCATGCAAACAATTATGGGGCCCCATCAAGTGTTCTAGGTTTTTGACTCACACATTGATAACATGTCTTGTGCTTGTGACTATCCAAGTGGACTTATAAACATTACTATGTTTTCACTTGCATGACAGTGTGGTGATCAATTTATGGGATCAATAATAAAAAATGAGCATAACTAGTGTACCAAAGTTATTAGAAAAGTTCAGTGCAAGGAAAAACTCAAATTGATGGACTCTGATCATTAGAAGCTCTTGAAGGCTTATAAATTGCACATTAAATTATGATGAGGTTATTTATTTCAAACAACTTATTAAGATATATATGAGCTATTAGCAAAGGGATTGTGAAAAGAAAAGTAACAAAAACATAAGAAATTTTTTAAAATATAGGTATACAGGCTGGGAAATGGTTTTTAGGGTATTGATATTAGGTTTATGGGTTTTGTGAGGTTATGATATGAAAGAATAGCATTATATTATACAGTCACAATTTTAATCTTGCTGGTTGATGAGGAGGAATGAAATTTACTGGAGAACAGTACTTTTTCAAAGTTGGTAAAGAAGGGTTTTACAGCTAGTTTACATATGCAATGGTGGTATTAGTGATATTTAAGGTTGCCAAGAGGATTTTCCGGGATTCCCAAGGTTATAGATGATGATGTAACATTACAGGAGCAAGAGAGTGTTAGCAATAGCTGTGTAAAGAGGTGAAAAGGTGTGAATTTTGTCAATAATGGAGGTTTTCAGCTGATTACATATGTCAAATCACGTCAGAATTGGATGGTAGATGGCTCATTGGATGCAGAAGCATGGATTACACCATTTAAAAACTTTAAGCCACTAGTAACATAGGTGTTTGAAGAAAGTTATAAGAGGAATCAGAAATTGGAGTGAACTTCAAATTTTACACTTACATGCATACATGTAAGAACATTTACATACCAAAACCTTGACTTCACAACTCAATACCTCATCCATTACTCATTATCAGTACTTGATATGGCGCCGATTATTAATCAGCATTACAAGATCTACAAGATGCATTTTAGTCATCAAAAATTGGACATCATCTGAAAAAACCTGTAACTTCAAAAATAGGGTCTCAGCCAGATTACAAGGAAAAAATCACCTGTAGTCATCATAAGAAGCGCTTTGTAACATCTAATTACATCATTGATCACTTTTGGCTGTGTAAATTACACCATCCATTAGTAACAAAGTCATTACATTGCGTGATTACATGGTTTTTAGGGGTTTTTGGTCAAAATTGATTGGTTTTTGAGGCTGTTGACAAGTGTAAGAGTTGTTACACATAATATATATACTCATGGATGACTTTGGGATTGTTGTTCCCCTTTCTGCATCTTATACCTTTGTTTTAGTGTTTTAAATCATCATTTATTTACTACATTTGTACTACGTTCACTTAAATCCGCCCCTTGAAGCAAGGGGAAATTTATTTACGTGTGTTAAAGACTAAAGTCTCTTTTGGAAATAATAATTACAAAAGTATTGCTAGTAATTGATATTGTTTTGTGGACTTTTTGTGCTTAAAACTGGAAGAATACTTATAAAGGTATTGAGAACTTTTCTCTGGTGCCTATTATATTTTTCTCTGTTATCACAAAGTGGTCAGCAAGTGCCATTGTGCTGGTTACTTTGAAGAAGGCAGTCTTTAAGCAACTTTTTCTATTCATATATTAGTAGATTATCCCTTCTTAGGTGTTGTAAAGCTCTTGTTGAGCTGTAAATACTACATAGGTGCACATTGATCTTATTGCTTTGTGTTGGTCCCTCTGAAATGAACAACATTTTACTTGAATTGCCTTATTTAAATGCTGAGTCGTATTCAGATCATCTCAGATGAACAACCAGTGACAAAAATTTTCTTGTTCACAAAAGGACCTTTGTGTCTGTTCTCCTGGGAGAAGTTCTGACTTGTTGCAGTCAAATTTTTGACCTCTCCCCAATAATGAGTTCCTCTCATAGCTCAGGGGCTAAATGATTGCTGACCACCAGCCATCATCTTCCTTGCATGGAGAACATACAAGTTGTCTCACTTACTAAACAATGCACTGCAACAGAAACTGACATGGTTCAAAAAAGCATGACAGCATGTTCATTGACCCAGTGGAAACAAGACACATATGATTGAGGAAAACAAATATGTGAGAACTGTGACTCAAAATGCCAAATCCAATGCCCTACAACCAATATCCACAAACAGTGTAAAGCTTATGCATGAGAGCCCCTGGAAACAATTGCCAAGTGGAATCCATGCCGAGATTGATTTTCTTGTCCACTGGTGTTTCATTTGGCAAAGGCTTTGGGTCTGTCAAAAATGTGAATTCAGAACACTGAATGCCTTCTCAATGGGATTGAGATTGACTGAATATGGTGGGACGTACAAAATATGTATCCCTCTTTTGGCAGCTGGTTTGTCTTTTTGCGCTCCATGGTGGATGTGTGTGTTGTCCAAAACTAGGACTGAATTTGCTTGAGGGTAAGCGGTCATGACTGGGAACTAATGAGATTTATATGTCAATATATAAATAAGGGAAATGCTGCAACCAAGATGAAGATGAGGGAGAACTGACCAATTGGTGCTTGAAGAAACCTTTGAAGTGCAAAGATAACTTCCATCTTGGAAGTTCAAAGCCAAGACTCCACCATGAAATATTGCTGGAAGGAGTGAGAATCTTTTGCCACCTTGAGTCCAAGGAATACAGCTGGTGTTTTGGCCTTGTCTGGCCTGGCCAAACTGTTTTTCAAGATAGTGCTCTTGCACCAAGCACTCATATGAAACAACACATCAAAAAACAATCAGAAAAATGTATTTTGAACAGAGACACACTTTGAAAGATACACCCTACCTAGCAAAACCAGCATATCTGGGGTCAGAGCTCCTACCACATGTGAGTACTTTGCTTGTTTTGAGGGGCTTTGGTTAGGCTGCAAAGTGCATGCTTTCTCAAGGGTGAGGTGCAGACAACCTCTCAGATCATTGGCAATGGTTTGTAAGGAAAACCAGGTGACTGTACGTCAATAAACCGTGCATCAATACTTGTCCAAATACAGAGCCGGATTTGCATCAAGCAAATCCAACATGAAATCACAATCCTTGTCTGTCTGAGGTGTATTTCTTCCAAGGTGCGCATAATCAACAGGGTTGCAAAGAAACCAAAAGTGTTTGTTGATATGAGGCATGCCATCATGAGATCCTTTGGCAGCTGATGGGTGACTTCAATAACGGCCACCAGATCTGATTGATGGTTTTCTCAACTTGGAGGTACTGCACAGCCAGTACCTTGATGCCATCATCATATCTACTGGGTTGCACTCTCATGCCCAGATCAGGGATGAGAACTTTGGGTCAGGACAGTGGTGATGGGGGGGAAGGTGTGGTGTTGTACCTAGGGCTGATCAGTGTGGCCACAGGTGGTATTCAGTGAGAATTTTTGGTGTGGTGCAAAATTTTTCATTTGTGGGTTGAGGGACCCCAAAACCAGTGAATACCTTTTTTGGGTTTTGGGCTTGACCTGTTGCCCAGTCCATTACAAATGCTGCACTGCACATCACCTGTATTTGTGTGCGGTGCCGGAAAAAAAAAGTGCAACCAAGACATCAATTGAAAGACAGAAATGCATAAAATTGGAATACAAAGTTTAATTCCATTGGCTCTTGATGTAGGATCCACATCAAAGAATGCTTGCAGGAAAAAATTGAAAAAGGATAAAGATGGAGGATCTATTTCAGACGGAACACTGAAAAAAGTGACAGATGAGTCAAATCAATTCCAGGCAGGATGCAGAAAGCATGGAAGAAAGGGCTGGAAAGGCTAATACAAAGCATATCCAGACAAGAAACATTTATATGAAGTTCAGGTTGATATGTATGAGCTGGTTAGGATTATGACTGTTCCTGCCTTTATTTGATGTTTAAAACAGATTTTTATGGTGCTCTTCTTGCCAGTCTGGCGTTCAGTTTTCAAACATAGTCTCTCTTACTCTCATCATTAGATCAACTGTTCTTGAGTATGATTGGCGCGGATGTGTTGCGCAAGACAGCATATTCAACGATAATGATGTGGACCAGCAAGTGGTGCAATCGGCCTACCCGTCAATAAACGAGAAATAAGTTCAAGAGGTGAGTAGTGCGACGTGAGTTCAGCCCACAGAGCAATGTAATCTGCAAAGATCCACGTCAATCCAACAGGCACATTCTGAATGCGACAAGGACAACTAAATCAGGCAAGGGTGAAGAATTCGCAGCCGGATGGGGAACAAGCAAAGTTGACTTACCTCTAGTTGGAAGTATTGTGGGCCTTGCTTCAAGGGGACAAAACGTATCCCAGCTGAAAAAATATCCCATCAGAATTTACTTAACGTTACACGGACTTTATGACGAGTACAAGACAGACCAGGAAGTCGAGCAGGATCCTTGAGTCTCAACATGACTGTGAACAGCGGAAAGTGATTTAGTAATGATAGGCCGGTATCGATGATGGCATGTATTGCGACGATCAATAAACGTGGCTACAACGTGTTTTGAATGAAAAGGTTGTGAGTTTACAAGATCTGTGGATATGAGAGGGCGCCTCGAGTATAACTTACGACACTGAGGAGTAGATAGAAAGCTAATACGGTTGGGAAAAGGAATGTCGCCAACGTGAAGAGGATCGTGCCAAGGATCAATTGGTCTAGCTGATATGTCGCAGGCTCAGTTCTATCACGTAATATGTTAAACTTTCGGCCTGATGGAGATTTTGAATTTCAACGTGTTTGATGGAAATCTGCTCATGAGCATAGATGATGAGACGCTTTACCTCGAAATATGTTGAACAAAAATTGGAGCGTTTGTAGATGCCAGCTAAACACGAAAGTGAACAGGCGGTAGACTAGCCATAAGTGAAATGTTGATAGCGCAAAGAAGTCGGAAGCAACGGCTAATGTGAATGTATGGCCGCAGAAACTGGCATAACCGGTCAGCAAAAGGATATGGGGGAGAGCGCCAAAGGTTGGTTTAAGGACATCTGATGACACAAGAATTATTGGGTCAGATGTCAAAACATAAAAAAACGCAATGGTATCATATAAAAATGATATATCATCATGAAGGAAGAAGTTACGTGAACAAACATGCGTGCCAAAGATCGACGATCAATACCGAGCCTGTATAAAATGTTTCGCACAGCTCATCATTCAACTTTAATCCGACGGGGTAAGAATTTGTCCATTGCAAAGCTTTCTTGATGAAAGCGACAGTGTATTCCTGTAAATACCGGGCGAAGAATCAATTTAGATATATGTATCTACTATAGGCGCTGAGATGACCAAAATATTGAATTCACTTCAAGGTTAGTTTCAAGCCAGGCTGCGAGTACATTTCTATTCTCCATGAGGAATGTTGCGCTAGATCTTCCGAAGATGATATCGTTAGCGATGAGCCATAGTGTATTAAATAGTCTGTTATTCCATTGTTGTTCAAGATAGGTTAGATATAGCAATTTGGAATCTCACTCTATGACAGTTGTATAAGTGTAAGTGCAGATACCTGACATATTCGGCCCGGCGCTCAAGCAACGTGGTAGGCTCTTCTCTCCATATCTTTTGGTAGCGCGCAGGCCAACTAGTTATCTCAGATATTCGGACATTCAGTTGTTGGACTAAATATGGAATAGTTTGTTAGTATATCGCGTGCCATTTTCTTCAAGGTAGACCAACCTGTGGTTGAAAGCATCAAGCAGGCGAAAAAAGAGTCGGGCTTAGGCCATGGATGCTTAGATTTAGCTTTCGAGTGGTCTTGGTTGTTATCTTGGTTTGTAACATCGGATAGATATTTCCCGTGCGCTCTTTCATTCAACTCCTGACTATGATTGATCTGAGTGGTATTTGCATTAATCGCATGTACGAGTTGGTCACAATGACGTTTCACTTACGAAGTCCAGCGCGTGAAGCAAAGTAATGTCAGGCGGATTCTGAGTTACCGACGGACGTCTGTAGGCTTCATTCAGTCTTCTCATCTTTGCAGGTAAATCCGACTTCTTCACTTGTTGATGACGATTTTTCAACATGGTGGATGATTTCAATAGGGGTTGCAAGGATAAAAAGTGGTGTCGCTTCATGGACGGTCGGTCATATATCACAACAAGCATTGCATCTTGCTCCGAAGAGCTGGTCCACAGTTTACATGGCGCAATCTCAGCAGGGTTGCAAGGTAGAGTTGACAAAGTGAATTGAAGAGAACATTTCAACATACCACAGTCGTGGTACCTTCCCAGAAAATTCAAGATCAATCCAAGTAGCTGACGGAAATAGATGACGACCGGGAGTAGGCGCGGTCTCCGGGTCCGAGATGTATCCCAGAGGTTCAACGGTCAAGTTCTGTGTCGAGTGTAGCTCCAGTTGAACGTGTCGAAGTTGATCTGATTGCTTTGAACGACGCCATTATTATTCACAACAGACCTAATCATCATCAGAGACTTGCTTCACTTACCAGCCATGGAAGGGTTACAAGAGTGGCCACGCATGCAGCGTTCTGAAACCGCCATCCGATCAAATATCCACTGGTTCCAGGTGAGATGTCGCTGGGCCAAAAGAGATGGGTGAGATGTTTTCCGGCTTTTTCTTCCATCGTGATCGAATTGTTTTACGCGCTGGAATCACCGGTGTAGAACGACCCTCTTCGTCGAAGGTGTTCACGCGCCGATAACTTGTAGGGCTGCCTCGATCCCTAGTAAAAGGCGATTGGTTCGGGTCAACAAGACGTAGCTGCGGATCTTCAACCGACTAAAGAAGAGGCTCACGTATTGAAGAATAGGCTCAACAAACTGATTGGCCCAACAAACAAAAACTACGAATGTGGCGATAGCTAATCCCAGAACACCAAAAGGGTCGATTGAAAACGTAGGAATAAGGCTCATCTACGGTGAACGTGGTGTAGCCGGCTTATCGACGGCGTTTAGATTCACGCTCTGCGACTGGAGGTCGAGGAGGCACGGAGAACAATTATCAACATGAAATATATGGCACATCATCGTTCCAGGGCTGAATCGAAGACTTCATCTGCTCAGCCGAAATATCAGCTGGATATCCGGCCCGATACCGTGCAGCACACGCCCACAAGCGTCAAGAAGGGGAATCGGTGTGAGATCTGACACAGCCGCACATGATTTCTAGTGTTGACTCTAGCGAGTTCCTCAAGGTTCCCCATCACTTTGTTTAAATGTAATCTCTTTTCCTCTTCCCTGGGGACCTCTGACTTCCTTTGTTGTTACAAACCTCATAGTCGTATGTGATGGTCCTATGTACTAGAAGACAGTCACATTCTCTCAAACAAAGCATGCACAAGAAGGAATTCACCCATGATTTTTATCTTATATATTTACAACAAAGTTGAGCTTCAATTCATGGTGACATCCGAATCATCAAACTCTTCCTGAACATTTTCTTGTATAAGTCTCAAGATCTCAGCATGGTACTCCATCAATCCCGCGCTTTCAATCAAATCTTCCAACTTGTTGTTCTCTTCTTGGTAATCAGCCACGAGCTGTTCGAGTTCAAAGGTAGAATGCTCCGAGAACCGTATTGCTAAATTATCAGCCACACTTGTTGACGCATCGAAAAAGCACTCATTTGGTGAGAGGATCTGGAGACTTGATTCACTTCGGTCTATGATTCAATGTTGTAAGTTGGTAGTCCACCCAGATCACAATACCAGAGTCAATTGAACGGCACCTCACCATCTGTGTTTAAAACATTTGTCAGGACATGATACAGCGCTGTACTTTTCAGACACGCTGTGACGTCCTCGTCAGATAGGTTGGTGGACTTCCTCAGGGTATGCCAACTAAAGGTATACATTAGTTTTGCAATCTGAACACACACACTTAAGGATGATATCATTCAAGGACTCACTCCTCATGAATATAAATCCTCCTCCATACACTTTGTAAGGCTAGATGCGCCCTTCCCGGGACAAGCTCCTGTTCAAGGCGTACAAGGCATTTTTTAGACAAGCCTTTCCGAAGATGAGACCTGCAAAGCTGAAGGCGAGGACGAACCTTGGCTCTGGAAAATGCATCTAGCGCGGTAATGAAGTCTTCCATCTGTTCACCCAAATTGGCTTTCAAACTGTACATATCGATCAAGTCTTCCATTCCCAAAGCGTTTCCTTCAAGGATATGCCTTATGGACTTTCCAAAAAGCTGATCGAGATAATGCGCGCTAGTCAGTTTTCAGTGTCCAGTTCCGACTTCGAATGTTGGTCACATAAGACTCACCTGGGCAAACGCAGGTCTAGTAGAGAGATTCGGAGCGAGATTCTCTTTCAAGAGTTCGATTTGGTTATCGATTGTTTGCAGAGAATACTGAGGATGTGAACCAAGTATATCGGTACAAAGGCCAACGAGTCGGAACTGGGCATCAACGATATCTAATCTGTCATCAATAGCTGAGAAAGGTGAAACAATACGGGATTAGTGACGAGATGTTTGGGAGTACTGCAGCATGATGCGTCTGGTATCGGGAGGATGAGCAGACCTTCGATAGCACGGAGGGTTTGCTCTGACTTGAGATCTTCAACGCCAATCTGGGAGACTTGACACAATTTGCCTAGACTCAACATCAGCTGTATGGTGCAAAATCGGTAACAAAAGCAAGAATGGTCAGCTCGAAACATAGGAATTGCTTTGAAGGCCAGGTTGTCCGGTTGGTTATACCTTCTGCTCATCCAGATCTTTGGAAGCTAAACCCTCATTGACCAAAACACTTGCTGCGTGATCGAAGCGACCAATAGCAAGATCATGTATCCATGAGATCTTCCCATAGTCAGTGTTATCGAGGAAAGATGTCACCAATGGGGCATAGGCGTCATCCTGAGTAAGTAAGTCAAGATATCGGCCTGCAACGAAAAATAAGGAAATGATCGGTTTCGTTTTCGGTGGAAAGAACGACGGCATTCCTCAGCAGACTTACCATGCTCTACATACCATTGATACAGTTGAAACGCAAATTCTTTCTTGAACCTCTCGATATAAAGGGGTACGCGTCGTTCCGAACCAGGAAATGTCGAGTTATGACATAATTCAACAAGTGTACGGAAGTCACGTTGCTCTTCTGCCAATCCGAATGCTCTGCCCGGTTTATTGATTTTCACTGATTAAAATGCGTTCATAAGTCAAAACACCATAAGCTGACAAAATGATGGCAGTCTTACCCAGCCCCATGATTAGCAGTGGGCGAACGCGCAAATATCGATCATTCAAAACTTTGGTTTCAGTATGTGAAGCGCCCAAAGTACTGTGAAGGGAAAAACGTCAGATATGAAGGGAACCAATTTTTATTAGCGATGGACATGAGGCGATCAGTGCGACTTCTGATTAATTCCAAATCCATGTTCACCTCTGCAAAAACGCTATCCGCTCATTCATCATGGCCAATAAATTTTCGGCTAGTTGTACAAGTTGCGTTTTGAGTATCACTTGCAACTCCCGAGTTCGGTCATTACAACAGATCTCTTCGTCCTCATCTTCGGCCAAGATGATGGCTTGTGATTCTCCTCCAAAGCGAGCATTTTCTTCGTCTATGGTTGGTCCGAAATCACGTAACCTCTGTTGTATAACGTTCAGAGTTGCATCGTAATGATATTGCAAAATATCGAGTAAGGCAACCAAACTCGTCCAAGGAGAGGTATATGTATCATCGCGCAAGTCATAAATCTTGTCATGGGCTTGACGGAAGCTGGTGGCAGCGCTGTAGACGGTCTGGTACGATCCTGTCAGTTTTGCTCATCGTGATGAATGCGATGAGACGGGCGAGCTTACCACAATGATTTCATTGGATTCGATGAGGACAACAGCACGTTTATTGGGTGTGTGTGACGAGATTGATAAAGTTGACTTCAACTGACTTTGAGAATGCTCGAGAAGATCGATGACACCTGAAGACTAGTAAAGGACAAAAGTGAGTACTGGGATGATCGTCATGAGCAGATATCGCATACCTGGGTACGGAAAAAACCGCGGATCACATCGTCATCGTCATCCCTTTGTGTGCTATTCATGTACGATGCAATTACTTGACTAAGAAATGTCGAATTGGGTCTCTGAGACTGAGACAAAGCATTCATCTTTAGGTTTTGGTGAAGCCAAAGCGCGTGAGTAGCCGAGAGAAGTTCAGCATTGCTCATGAGAGTCCTTTTGCAAGCTCGAGACAACCTGTTGAGCATTCCTGTGGCGTTAACAAATTTGATTAGGGTATGTAACCGTGATGACCGGTCGGAAAGCTGTGCACGAAGATCCACAATTGGGGGTAGATTTTTAGCGCCTATTTTTTTCGACAGGCCAAACGCACAAAATGAGTATCAGCCTAACAGGCAAATTGCGGAAGTATGCAAGTGGAGACATCCTTTTGAAGGGAAAAACACACTTGAGCTAAGTATCTCTTTGCTGATTTGTTCGGCTGCAGCGCCTAAATCGCCTTCAGCTTCAGCTTCCAGAGTGAAGGCGATCGGATTCTAATACATGCCGATGCAGACGAATTTATCAGTACAAATTGATAAATACTTGAAAGAAAGTAGATCACCTCTTCTTTATCACCAAAGAAGACAGCCTGATCAAGTTTGGTCTTGAGCTTGAAAGTTGCCCTGTCAAGGCGCTCCTCGGCAGTCAAGGGCCTGCGATAGGACCAAAAGCGATGAAGTGATAAGAATCGATCTCGACAAAAGTAGCACAATGAATAGGATGCTCACATGGGTCTCTGAAGCTCAGATGGGTTGAGTTCTATTTCCAGAATTCCGCTAGCAGTCGTCAGAACTTTCAAAGTAGGAAGCTTCTCTCCACTTTCACCCACAGGCTGAATACTCAGGCTTTCTGTACCCCCTCCTATGATTCTGTTGGTGGCTCCTGACTTCAGAGATACCATCTGCTCAAGATTTGTCCCGGGTGTCAATGAGACTGCAATTAGACGTTCTGGAAAGCAGATGAAAGCTGCTGGTCCACCATGGGGTAGAGAGAGTGTTGGAGCAGTCTCGAGCCGAGGATCCGGATACTGCGAGGTCACATCTTATGAGTTATTGTCGCTATATGCATCCGTAAAAATATTGGCTTACTTCACGATGCTGCAACTTAATCGCATGAGTCACCGTGGGCGACGCGGTCGTCGATATGATATCTAAGATGATAATGGCATATGATCTTGGCTTGATAGAACTCGAGACTTCAGGTAGCTCTGTTGCGTCGACGTATGAGACCAGGATCGCCAAATCACGGGAACTTCACACGCGCCAATTCAGTATCTCAATGCGGATTGAAGGTCAAAAAAGCGTAGGAGGTGGACTGACTATGTGACGCTGAGGTCCAATAAGCTGAGGTCGATTTGCTCTGCCATGGTCAACATATCAACCTCAGAATACGGCACCAAGTTTTCCAAAATGATCGGCCTGATCTCGTAGTCGGAAAGCAATCGTTCGCCGCTTCCACTATGACCCATCCTCCATCTCTGAAGGGTTCCTCTACCTTCCAGAGCCCATATTTCGCCTCCGCCCATAGTCGTGTCACCCTCCAAAGCAGGCCCGATAGCCAAAGCAGTGACGCCCGCTGCGGGATCATAGGTCTGTCCCCATCGCATCAGAGTGCTGATCTTGCTTCCCCAGGTTTGAGCTCGCGACATAAGACTGGAGGTGACAGTTGGACGACCTGTCGCACCGGGAGAAACTGCGATACGAAGCAGGCGCGAATGCGAAGTAGCGAGAACGAACGAGCCGGGACTTGAAGGTAATGGCTGAAGACATCGAACCAATTCGGCGTCATGTAGCTGGACTTGTATCGTTGCGAATTTTTCTACCCCAGAAAGAGCCAACGAGAGCGAGTCCCATGCCCGAAGTTCACCTGTAGGAGACACGAGTAGCAAACCAGGTTCACGCCGCGTATACGTAGATGTGCTGCTGATTGAGATCAAAGATGCCAGAGGTAGCGGAGCTAAGGTATTGACCAGAACGGACTCAGTCCGTGAGATTGGACATGGGAATACATAGCACGTTGGAGGTGCTGAGGTGCGCTAAAAGCCCAATTGGCTCAGCCATTGTCAGCTAAGTTCATTAAGTGCATAGAGAGCAGGAAACTGACCCTAACGAAATTCCAGACATGACAGGCTTCCCGAGACCAGACATAAGCAAACCCAGTGGAATGATCGACATGTGCCTTGAAGGCATCTAGGTTTAAATCTTAAATAGGTACGATGAAACAATATCTGTCATTGGCTTGAGATGTTTAATTGTTGGAAATTTGTGATCACTCACCGGATCCAGATAGCATCTGCTCAACATCGCTTGGGAGTTGACTATAGGCTGTAACTACATGAAAATCGTCTTGAAGTAAAATTGATAGGCCATAGGTTGGTTGAGTCACTTGTTTCAATCCCTCTTCCAACGCGATTGTTTGTTCTTCGGTAATTGACAAAGCCTGGAGGGTATGAATTCCACGGGTCATAGGGGTCATAGACCTGTTTCTTCCGTTGATTGTCGCGCTATGAGGCATGCTGCCCTTTCTAGATTGACCACTGTGAGGAGCAAGAAAGGTTGTTGGATGAATCGTCGGTGAAGGTTCCGCCGCGATACTAGCACCGGCAGAGCTGAGTCTGGATTGAGCTCGAATTCCAGTCCGCTTCCTCGTATGAGGCCCAGTTCCTTTGTTTGCGTTTTGAGAGAACATCGTGTTGAGTCTTTCGTCAATTTGGATCTTGATGCGATGGCTCTTCACAGTGAGTACTTCAAGTTCTAGCAGTGTTCGATCGCTGAGGAGCGAACATTTTTGATCAACGCGAGACAAGTTCCAAATACCTGGTATGCGGTACTTCAGCGGACCCAATACCGAGGAGTGCTGAGGTCATTCCCGCCTGAGTGCGAGCTCCGGGTCTACCCGGGTCGGACACGCAGCTAGCCGAAAAACCCACATTGAGGAATGCAGAATCGATTTTGCAAATATCACCATCCCGGAAAACAACGCAGAAGACGAATTCGATGACATTCATTTCGAACGGTCTATTAAGGCGGTTGGAATTGCCAAGATGTCGATCGCCTCATCCAAGATCAATATTTTTTCCTCATCATCACCATTTCGGAAGAACTTTGTCAACTAGTACAATCAATAAACTCCCGGATGCTCTCGTACCAGAGTCTACCGCAGATAGTGGGGTTACAAAGACCGGTAAGGACTTTGTAGAAAGTGCAAGTATGTGTAGTTTCCTTCTTGTTGACTCATCATCGAGGCTCATTCATGTTTTTTTCTTCGATCAAGAGGCGGAAGTCTCTATGCAACGATTTTGGAAGACAGTCGATATACATCCTTCAGAAGACGGTAAGATTTTGTGAATGGCATCTTTTTCACAAGTCTAGCTACGAAATTGAAATGTATAATATCACAGGAAATTTCCACATTCGACTTGACCAAAGGAAGTTAGTCACACCTTCAGGAAATCAATTAGTCATTCCTCGATCGAAAATTGCTCTAGCTGTGCTTGTTGCTCGCGAATGGGCAGAACAACGTAAGATCTTGAAGCAACATTCATTACCGTTGGTTTGTTTCCTGGCTCTTACGATGTGACCCTTGTTTTGTTCTTGAAAAACCTTACTCATGAACCTTACCTTCTGTCCCTTTTGTACAGACCTCCTTGGTATCCAGGTCGATTGATGGGATGAAAGTTGAAGATCGAGACGAGATCATTGATTCCCTCCTCAACTACCTAGACACAGATACAGTTTGGTAAGCGCTTATGCAGGGATTTTGATCCACTAAAATTGCTGATATCCGCTATGCCTGACTTAGTTTCTTCGAAGAGAAACCTCAAAGATTAGTAGATCTGCAAGACAAACACTGGAAGCCTTTAATCGAGTGGATCAGTCAAACTTACTCTGTCAATCTCAAGATTCATCATGATTCTATCCTCTTTGCCAAGCAGTCACCTGCGACCAAAGAAGCCCTGAGATCGGTGGTGATGCATTTTGATCGGTTAAAGCTCGCCGGTAAATAACTATCCGTTTTTATCGCTCGTAGATCCAAGCGTTGACTTTTGTATCAAAATAGGGTTTGAGCGAGCAGTGCATGTCACCAAATCATTTGTGATAGCACTAGCATTAGTCGAAGGCAAACTTACTGTGGACGAGGCAAGTGATGCAAGTAGAGTGGAGGTTTTGAGTCAGATCGCCCGATGGGGTGAGGTAGAAGATAGTTAAGTTGAACGTTTCGTAGAATTTTGCATTTCTACCACTCTTTTGAATGATTTCTGACATGAGGAATCTTGTTCACAGCCCATGATGTCGATTTTCAAGAAATTCGGATGAAGCTGGGCAGTGTTACCTGCGCATTGATATAATGCAATTCAACCACTTTTAAAATCTGACATATGTCTAGTACAATGGATGTCAGCATGGCGCAATATCCGCTGGAATCAACTGAGCCTCTCTCCGCCTCACGTGGGCTGTCAACCTGGAGTGCGGCGGAAGTCCAAGTGTTTTTGTAAGCTGTCATCCTATGGGGTCCTTGGCTCTCTGATCAGCTGTTGGCCAGAAGCCCCTGCAGTATCTGCGCTGTAATAGAGCTTCTATAAGGAAGCTGCAATTTCACTGTGTACCAACATTCACATCTGAGTAAACTTCCACACATCCCCCGTTGAAAGTGTAGGTTCAATGCAAAACTTTGATGACTGCCTAGTCAGCTCTGGAAACTTTGCTATACCTGACATCATGTTACCAAAGTGCTCTTGATTAGGTTTCAACCTCCTACGAGTGTGAGGTCCTTGGATGGAAGGCTTGATGGAGTTTGATCAATGTTAGATTGACCAAGGTGTGGAGCGGAGTTACTCGGCCTCATGGGTTGCTGTTGAGCTAGAAATTGATGACTTGATGAGCCTCCAAACTTGCACTATCTGTGTAGTTGCCTTGTTGGTAAACATTCAAGTCATCAAATGGCGGGCCCTAAGAAAAAGTAACTTGGCTTGGATGCATCTGTGGCAATTCTGAGCTCATGGTTGTGTCTTGGAGCCACCACCTTGAGACTTTGGCTTTCAGTAAAAAGAGACAAGGATTCCTCAGATCCTAGCCACCCAGCCAGATATGCTGTCAGTGATGGAAATTTCTGATCCCTGACTCAGCCCAAGACCAGAAGTACAAGTCACATCACACCACCCCCAGCACTTGTACTGGGGCTTGCAACAAGAATGTTGTATACTCTACCACATTGCAGTCCTTTTGGTTGTGAGAGTGGTGCAGACCCATTATCACTACCTCATGCATAGCAGCCTCCATCATGTCATGAGTGAAAGCTCTCAATATTCTGACTCCTGACAAATAACTCTACTTACATCTTTCATGCACCAGAGACATCACCACTACAACCAAGGTGGTGAGTATCTAACTTCTTGAATTCTGAACTTAAATATACAGTTGAGCTCTCATCATACTAATCCTTGTTCCCATAGAGAGACACTTGTATTTATTGATCTCCTTTAAGGTCTTGAATCAAAACAATAGCTGTGAAAAACTACTCATCTTGACAAAGAAACATTCATCACTGGACTAGCTTCCAAGACCAAAAAAGCACAAAACCCTGCTCCAGGTCTAATTTGACTCCCTTTTTTCCGGGGTGGACCTTGCACTTCCCTTAGACTTGTGCAATTGAGGGCGTTCAAGTTAGGCAAAAAATGTCTGGAAGTTTTTTAAAATTTCCAAAATTTCAAGCGACGTTTTGATGTAGGGACATTTGTATTGTAGGTGTTTTTTAACTTGAACCCCCCCTATTGAAGGGACTTGGGTAACTTGGGTTCTATTTATAGAACCAAGAAACAAGGATCTATAAAGCCTTACATCAGACCAAACCTGTCATTTGAGAATTCTAACACCAAGTAGGCAAGAAACCATAAGCAAATTGAATCATCTTGACAGAGACCAGAAATATATATAATATCAAGCAACCTCAGTTACATACTCAAGCATTCAACAGCTACAAAAATGTATCCAACCAAATCACACATCCTAATTACTTATTTTATGCAACTACACAAGCCTTTCTTTCCAGGCTTTGGGTCTGCATAGTAATATTGGTAACTGAATCGTATGTGTAGTGTTCTGGATAGGATGTGTAGTGCTTGTGCAACTTACCCAGGCCCTCAAATTTATGGCAGAGGAGCCATCAGCCAAAAATCTTACATGACCAGGCAATAGGAAAACATTGCATGTGTGAACATAGATATGAGGAATTGATTGTGTAAATCAACAAAATTGATGCACCGTGGTGAGCCAATTGATTGGGTGCACCCTTTGGAACATTATTTTTCACCTCCCAATCTGAGTTCATCAGTGAGACAACTCATATTGATAAACATCAGAAAATTTCTCCATTCTCTAGCCTTTGGCTTTGGGATACCCAAATATAAATGCTCAGCCTCAGTCACTTGACCAAGTATTTGAACAACACACATAGATATAAATTAGACCAAACCCAATATCATAACTCATCTTGAGGGTCTGCCCCCAACCATGTACAAATTTTCAGTGCAACCACTTATGTCAAAGAGTCAAAAAATCTGGCAATGGACTGGTGTCCAGGATCAGTATGAATACCTGTCTTTTTACTCCCAGAATAAACAATACTTTTTGCCATCAAACTCCAATTTGTTGCTATATGGGTTTTGAGAGCTTTTGCTCAAGACTTTAACCCATAAGTGTAACCCTTTTCTGCTTGAATTATAGAATCTAATCCTTCATCAGAAATTGAGTCACCCCTGATCCCCTTTTCCAATTGGAATTTGATTGGTTGTTGACAAACCATGAACTTTTCCTTGAGTATAAGATCAACAAGAACAGCAAGATTCTATTTCTCTCTATTTTTTTGGATTCTTCATAACTTTCTCATACCTGGATAATTCCTTACTCCCTGTAAAAAATCAACAAAAGATGTAAATTTTCAAGTCCCCTGATAGTGACTACAAACTTCCAACCCGGTCAGTGTACTGACAATCTGAAGCTGCTCTCATTGATGATCTTTTTCTAAGAGATTATCACTCAATGAATGTCTTCTCCAACAAACATCCAGGAAGTTTTAGAACAAGGATATTGATTAAAACCAAACAAAATCAACTTTAGTAAGTCAATGAGAGCTTTCACATTAGATACTTGATAAATTCACATCGAGTGTGCTTGGATATAGACCAACTAGTAAACTTTGTCAGGTATGCTTGCATTTTGATCATAATTGTGAACGAGCTACATAACTGCTCCAGAAGTCCAATCAACCTGTGGACTATTTCTACCTTGATAACAATTGTACAATAAGCTTAACTCTTAAAGTACAATCTGTACCTAGATGATCAGAGAGGGCACCACATAATGAATCATAAGTTAGTCTAGAATCGATTGGTTTATAATTTTCCATTAAAAATTCTCTTGTATAATTCCACTTCAGCAGGTATCTGAATCAAATGCTGGTTTGAAATATATCATGCTTCAGTGTAATTGCCCAGTCCCTTGTAAGACTCTGATGGTACAGAGACCGTTCAAAATCAGTGCGTGTGTAAGGCCCATGGGGTTCCTTTTTGAGCAAAAATTAGCTGATTGCAATAAATTAGGGTTTGCACTCAAAGGGAATGAAGAATAAGCTTCACAAGCCATAGTGTTTGAAGCAAGTAACATTCTTTTTTTAAAGTGTAGCAGTGACCACATTAAAGAAACAAATATAGTTCACAAGTCTGATCTCTCAATCATCAGAAAATCATTGTTTAATTAAAAGAACAAAAAAACAATTGGGTTCGAAGTAGGCTCACTTTGTTTGGTATGTTTACAACTGATGAAAACATTTTATCATTACATTGTTGTAACAACAAAACAATGTAAACAAAACTCTTTTGATCAAAGATATGATGAAAGCTTTACCAAATTATTAAAAATCATATTATTGGCAAACCTACAACACCCTAAACCCCCGCAAAAAAAGGAAAAGATAATGGTTTGTTTGAATTGGATCTTCAACTCTCTGAAGATGCAAAATATGTTAAACTATCAAAAAAAAGCACTTTCTTTGTTCTTCTTCTTCTTCTTCTTTAGAATCAAGGAGCAATCCAAGTACATTGTTGACCTTTCCCCATCCAAAAATATCTTTTAGGTTCGATATTGAGAGTTCGATTCGCACGAAAGATCCACTTGAATGGCATTTCATTTGAACGACAATCGAATTGAGTTAATTTAGATAACAATCTAGACAAATTAGCTGCATCATCAATCCCACTATGTTCTTGACCTTCGAATTCTAATCCAAAGATCTTCAAAGATTCATTGAGGGATAATGAAGTGGGTGGTCTGATACAATAAACTTTTGGTATGAAAGCTTGTAGTAAATAACGCATGTCGATCATATGAATAGGTGATTGAAGGTATGAAGGTATTTGATATCGTTTTAATTTAGAGAGGAAGATTGATTTGATCCAATGGTCTCGTAAGTCCTAGATGACCAAGACCGAGATCGAAGAGGATTTGTAAGGCGTCAAAAATCGATAGCAGAGTTATCGCGTGTCAGATCTTTGAGGTTAGTTCAAGTGGAGAGTTAGTCTACTGATTTCGCATATAGATTGCTTACCCATGGACCATCCGTGACCCAAACCGACCTGTTATGAACGGTAAACAGCTGGTGTCGTTCGATGAAGTTGATTTGAAAGTCTTTTAACATCGCAGGCAAGGTAGGCGCGTTATCGGTATCTTGCTGTCAGAGAGAAGAGCGTACGGTCAGCCAGCAAGCCCAGCAAGAAAACCAAAAGAATGTAAATCAAGGTCATGAGCTCTTTACCTGCGTGATCCCGGTCAGTTGAGTACAAAACTCTGAGATCTCAGGCCTCCAAGTGGGTTTAACAAAACTACGATATCGATCTACTTCATATAATTCCCATCGACCAGAACAGTGTCTCCATTGCATTAAGATCACAGGCCATTCGATAATCTCATTTGGGTACATCCAAGCCAATTGATACTCGTTCAAGTTATGAGGATTGTCAAGATGACGCTGATTAGAATTAATACAAGTCGATTCGACATCCAAGCATAAAAATGAATGAAATTCTTGTCCTCTTGGTTTGGTAGGTGATCTGCGAAAGTAGTGGTTTGAAGAATGATGAAATCGCTGATTGGAATTAGAGCTGGTGATAGGTGGTGAGGTTTGGATTTCTGGGCTCCTATTAGTGTTAGGATCACGAAGTTGAACATGTGCAAATGAGGTACACAATCGATCCATAGTTAACATGTTGAGGTTTGTTCGGTTGGTCTTTTGAATCTGAGATTCCCAGTTTTAAATAAGTTTGGTTTGCGAGTGAATTGTTGAGGTCGAAAGTCAAATTGTATCATTTGGCAAGATGAATTTGAAAAGAGGCCAGACTCAAAGAGAGCGGCCCCTGTTAAGAGCACCAATTGGATTGGATGAAACTTGAAAGCTTGACGTTGGGGAAGTGAAGTTTTAAGAAATCAAGTTATCATCAGCATCAGGGGTCTCAAGAGTCAGTCTCAGTCTGATACAAAATGATGAGTATCTGAATTTAATGTCGTGACTCGGTACATATGCTCTTTGACTTGCCAAACCCCATACTACAATTTAAACAGTGCAAATCATGAACCCATGAAATCGAGGCTTTCCTCTCCATCTACATACCAAACAAGTTTTTAACGTCACTGCTTCAATCACTTCAACCTCAATGACATCTTCATACCAGCATGCCAATATGCTATCTATGCCGATCGAACTCATAGAAATGATTACTTACTGGGTTCATCATCTTCCTCCAACTCGGCAAAATACCGATACCTTTCAACACCAGTATGATGATAGACCTTTTCCAGTCTTCCAAAACACAAGCCACAGTCAGTAGAATAGCTTAATTCACCATTCTATCGTTCATTCATTAACCAATTTGAACATCATTGGTTTGTGTGTTTCTGCTCCAATTTTCTTCTTGATGTATGATTATATACTGTGCTGACAATACCACGCCTTCTTGCACTCCCAAAGATCTTCCCTTGAGCGATATCCGCTGGCTTGCCTCAGTCAACCGCTCATTCTATCAAATAGGGTCTCCTTATATTTTTAACGTAGGTCGTCTATGTATTGTCATCAGGCTATTCTCATGATCTGATAACCGATGGAATGAGTTCGATCTATCTCCTTTCCAGACTCTCGATCTCAATGGTTTTACGGTGGATAGATTAAAGTCCACACTTGAAGAAATTATTAAAAGACATTCAGATCATGTTCGAAAAATCTGCTGGAGAGTCTCAGAGCGTAATTCATATCCACGGGAGCCTGACGGTGAAGAACGATTGGATGCAAATAGATATTACAATCATCCGTATTGGATTTCACAGTGGGATCCTAACTTACGATCTGAACTTTTACTCAAAATCCTAGAATCTTGTCCTCATCTCACCGATCTTGAGATTGATCTCGATCCAGAGTCTTTCATATCTACTAACAAGGGAACATCGAACTCGAAGCATTTTCAGAACTCTTTGACATCATCCGAGGAACGAATCCCAAACTTACTTATGAAACCAATTTCTCAACTTACTTCACTTACTCATCTTTCACTATCGTCTCCTCATCCACGACCACCTTACACAGAACTCTTCTTAGTAGACATTCTATCCAACCTTCCTCAACTTCAAAGTTTCGGTTGTTCGTACGTTGAAGCTACTCGTCCGAAGCCTTTGGACACCCTACAACCTTGCCAATCGCCACTTGGAATCCATCTCGCTTCCCATACCCATCTCGTTGCATTAGATTTACAAGACACCGAATGTTGGGATGTCAGTTGGAATCAACTTGACTGGAAAAGTCCATTAAAGGCATTATCATTGTCAACTTGTAATGAAGTTCCAGTATCAGTATTAGATGGTTTCTTTAGACTTTTCAAATCGACCTTGACGACACTTGCATTTCTGATGTTCCTTGATGACCCTGGCGCTTTGATTTCAGAGTTCCTTCCAGATGATTCTTTTCGATTCGAATTACCTAGACTAATCAATTTAGAAATCACAAGTACCTCAGCCATTCGATTCTCAAGAGCTTTTGAAAATTCAAAGAGTCTTTCATGGCTCTCGCTAGGTTTCCCGCCCCATTATCAAGGATTAAAAGGTTTAATCGAAGATCAACTTTGGCCTGATCTAAAAAAATTGGAGATTACAGATTATGCGTCTAGTTTCCGTGAAGAGGTTGAAGGTTTAGAAGTCTTGTGTCAGAGATATGCAATCGAGATCGTTTTCAATGCGGATTTGGGTGATGATGAGGATATAGGATGAAGTTATTGATCACGTGATATTCGAGCTACCAGGTTATTTGCCAGGCGTTCACGGTGAGGATGGTAATTTGTATGGCGTCGTGGTCAGATCGTGAACCAGAATGATAACTCAATCATCTATATCACTTTAGTTCAGGTTATGTTCCATGTTCATTTTCATTTTGGTCAATTGGGTCAGTTGGGTCAACATGTTATAAAGAAACAAGTTATTATTCTGACATGGTGTATGAGCAAGTTCGGTAGTCTGGCTTTTGACTTGATGGGTGGTCAGTACAACCTTGAACAGTCTTGATATTGCTCAATCCTACATTATGATGAGTGCAGTGCGGTCTAAAGATAATCTACAAAAGCAGACTTTAGTTGAGCCCTAAATTAAGTTGCAATATCCACTGCGTCAACAAGTATGATGCAGCCCAATGAAGTGTCTTTCCATTCCAGTCTGCCGCCTTTTTGTTGGATGCTGCCTACACAGTCACTTTCATCCTGCCATGAAATAAGCGCAATATGACATGACAATGGCACTTTGATTCTCGCAATAAGGTTTCAGGATCGTGAGGATTCTACCGAGCCTACAAACCCACAAGATTGATTCATTGATTAGAACATTAGATATTTCCTACTTTTTGTTCCATTGAAGCATTACGCAAAGTCTGTCTAAAAATACCTTGTTGATGATAGAATAGGGTCCAAGAATGATTGCTGCAAGAAGTTTGATAAGACGACCTCAAAGTGCTATCGTTATATTACGGTCTAGTGATATCTAAGGGGAACTTCATTTTTTCATGTTGTCTACTCTATCCATACCAAGGCAGACTTTCCATATCTTATCAAATTATCATGATCATACCTCTCATTCCAGTGTCAGACAATTCAGCAAGCCTTGGGCCACTTCCCCAGCATGGGTTCTATTCATCAAGTCTCCTGAAAGTGGGCTATTCTCAAGGGTTTGGGGATTAACCTCGACGTTGAAAACTATAAGTTCAAAGCCGTCAAATTATGAGCCAAATGGCTCCTTATTGTGAACTTGTAACATCATTCTTGACGTTCATTTTGATCAACTTAGTCTCGGCACACATAGTCAATTCTTTCTAGTATTCTATCCATCATTTTGATTCCCTTATGACATAACAATATATAGACTATATCGCTACGTTGTACAACATCTTTCTTCTCTTTGAGCGCTAAAGTAATCTTTGGTTTATTCACTCTAAATTATCGCTTTCTCAAGAACCACAAAGACCTCATGAGCACCAATTGTTCTACGAAATTTGTTTTCAAAGTTTCAACCAAAGACCCTTTCCCACTCTTAACACTCTTCGAATCGGGGGAACAAACTTTCGATCATCGCGGGTGTTTTTATAGAGATCCAGACGTAGCAGGCGTAGACCATCATTACGCATACTACTCGACCATAAAGCAAAGGGAAAGTGACGAATTGATCAGAAAACGGTTCAGTAAAAATCAAAGAAAACTCAACTCAAGAAAGTACTGACTGGTTACAAGAAAGACTCTTAACATCCAAATTGGATCGAAGACTTTATCACAAATCTTAAACCGAAGTCTCGAGAACGTGTCTAGTAAAATAAAAAGAAACCGATTGAGACATTAAGGAACTTGATCTAAATTTAATTTGTGAAAAACGAGACATACCTTCTTGCCCAAGAATAAATTTTCCTAAGAAAAAGATAAAACAAAAAAGCGCAAACGTTCATAGGTTGAATCAAAACTTTCAACAAACAAAGCGAATTGGAAGGTGGAGATTGACCTATGTTGACCAACGTATGGTCGCTGAGATCTCTTTCAAAGGCAGTATTTTTGTCCATAATGAAGGTCTAGATGATTATTGAGTCTTTAAAAAAGCGAAGATTTTATGGAGATAGTAGTAGCTAGAAGAATGAAGTTATATAAGACTTGTAAAAGTTTATGACGATTTATCTATGGGTTCTAAGATTTCAAAATGGCCAATGAGGTATAAATGTTCAAAATGTTTTAGGACAGATGGAAGCGGATGAGGAACGGAAAAGTAGACTGATGAGGCGGTATTTATAGTCAACTTGGTAGGGGGGATTTCGGTTATTGCAGCACTCGTCTTCGTAGGCATCGGGCGAGGGAGACTTTTCCGGAGGCTGACGAAGCCAAATCTACTGGATAATCCAAGATGCATCGAGTCCTTAGCATCAAAAGGATGTTCTCTCTTGGCTGGAATAGCAGGAGACATTAAGCTTGTGAGGCGGATTGCTTAAGTGACCTGATCTGAGTCCTTGAGTACTGTGTCTTCTTATCCCCTCCACTTGTAGCAGTCATACCGAATAGAAATTGAAAGACCTCTTCACCTTTCGTACTGGGTCTGACGAAAGAACTCTGCATTGGTCTCTGCGATAATTTTCTGTGCTCCCGTCCTCGAGACTTTGACTGAATCATCTGGTCAGAATAATGATATCATTTTGTACCTTAAGTTGCTCGATGGATATCCACCCAGCTTAGCTTTAATGACAGCGCGGTACCACTCAATAAGAATCTGGACTGAGTCGTCGTTCCCCGTCTCCTATTTGCAAATTGCTTATTGAGCATAGTATGTAAGTAAAAGGGCGTGATTTTCACTTGTGGTAGCTTGCTGAAAAGGCAGTCAACGTGCGTTCCATGTCACAAAGTGCTTCACAAGAATCACCAAAAAAATACGAAGACCTGAGAATTTGAGCGAAGACTCCTGAAAAGTTGCTACAAGGTTTTCGATGCCAGGCTTGACGAGCTATCCATCAATTTTTCATGGGTCTTTGATCATGCATTTTGAGACTTCCTCTTAATCCTTATAAGGGTCGAGGTATGAATGAAATTTTAGCTTTCTTAGATAAGTCTCCTGCTTTGTGATTGATGACTGTTTATATCGCCCGTCCATACCTCGATGACTCAAATCTCGGAGATAGTCAAGTAGTCAGCTAACATCAACGATCGGAAACTCGCATCTTGGATAAATGACTCGCAAAGCAAAAAGACCTCTAAGCCTCTGAATCTGGGTACGAACATAAGTAACCAAACTCAGGATTCTCTTTTCAGATGAAACAGACAGTCAAGAGGAATATTGCACCTTAATCTTTGCAAAGGCTTATGCTCCTTCAATCGATAGCTTCTGAAGCCAAGAAATTTGGACAAGAAATCGTATTGCAGAAGAAGTAGCCCCGTTACTGAAGGTGATGGGCTGACTGATTCGTTGGATGTACTCATCTCCTGTCACCTGATAGTCGTGACCGTGAGGGCCGATGTAATTGGAAAAAAATGGATTACAGTTCGTTTCGTCCCTGTTCATCAGAAGGAAGCGAGTTCTGTTACTAAAGTGATTTATCTTGCCACAGCCTTGCAAAAGGCTTGCAAGTTTCACGTTCTGATACTCGAGTCCCCTCTGTATTTGAATACCAGCCTCGGGGACTATGATGACTCCCACTAGGTCCACCAGACAAATATAAGGACGCGTGAGCAAAGGATTCATATTAAATCGCTCTCCACCGCTTCTTGTCTTCAAGATGACCTGCGTATAAGTGTAATCGATAATGCGGTTTATTCAGGGCAGGTAAATCTCAAAGTCGTAGAGCTTCCGGGAATAATCATGATCCCTCCTGATGTACTTATCTCTACGGCTTTGCGTCTTGACTCGAGCGCATTGAAGCCTTTTACGAAACATCCATGTTGTACATGCATGCTATTGAACTCGGATTGTATTACGGGGGATGATTTAAAGGCTAACATGCGTACTCCCCTTCCATAAGTCCGGCTTTACCGGTGTTTTGAGGGTTCATTGGTTTAACATCACTCATTCTATGTAGCGAGATCAATGAATATCTGTTCAGCTTTTTTTTGTTATACTACGAGGGATACCTCGATGTACTCTTCTATCAAGTTCAAGCGAGTTGCACGTTTGAGGAGTCAAAAAGGTTTCGATTGATCGAGACGTCCAAACCTGCGGACCCAGCCTTTCACTATGAAGCAGACGTACGAGAGCCGCTTGAGGCTTCACTGCTCGAGAAGAGATTGTGGGACAAGTAGAATGAGTCTCATGTAAAGTCTTTAACTTCCCATAACAGTCCTCATCAGTCACGATCTACTGGTCAGAATTACCATTCGAAAAGCCTCGGACGGCAAGGTTTGAAATTACGCGTGATCACTGTTAAGCTGTAGAAAGATGCGGCATATGGCCAACGTCGGCTTGAAAACACGACTCTGCCTTGCGGGTGCTGCTCTTGCTAGGAAAGAGTTCTTTTTACCGACAAGCCAAGCATTTCTATGAAAAATTAGACGACAGAGAGTCGTGGCGAATACGAATCCGTGGAAAATATTCAACTCCTTAAGAGCAAATCTCACCACGTCTTTCTGTGAAAGATGACGATGGCCTTATCTGAATCCATATGATGACATGATACCACGGTAAACTTCAAAAAATCCCCTCTCGGAGTAAATCGAGCGAGCTGTGTGTAATCGGCATCCGCATACATAGCTCAAGGGAAAGACTACTGATGTGAGAGTGGCGAGATCAACGTGTCATCGGGCATCTTTTTGTAAGCGGGATACTACTTCGCCACATCCGTTCTCATGCTCATGCTCATGGCACCCAGACAAAGATCGAAGCGAAGGAGCAGAGAGATGGGGAAATGTAGTGTAGAATCATTCGAATACGAAGCAAGATAACAAAAGAGGTGTGACTTGATGTGATGAGAGGTCAACAGCCGTCTCTCGCTTATTTGGCCCTCTAAAACGTCCTTTCGCCAGGTACAATTAAGACTCTTAATTAAGGCCAACGAGATATTGCAGTCTTGATCTGTTGGTGATATAACCCAATGAAACGCCTTATATATGCGAAGAAGCGAAGTCGAACTTTGCAAAGAGCCTCTCTCGCCTCACGACTAGTCGAGACGAGGTAGTCGGCACTTTTGTCACGAGTAGGCGAGAAGAGGGACTTCGTTAAGTCTATCATGAGCAGTCGAGAAGAGGAACTTTGTTAAAGTTTCACGCGAAGTCGAAGTAGCTTTTGGGCGATTACGAAACGCACAAGCTACAAAATTCGATCACGCTGAGGGTTGCCTCAGCCTTTGATCCTCATAATCTTTGGCAGATCATAAACCGGATATAAGATTAGACCTTGTCGCCTAGGCAGATTACGCTCAAAATTGCAATCGTCAGATCTGTGATAGTTGCCTCTGTTGCTTCACCATTGCGAAACACTCCACTAGAGCCCTTGTGACATAATTCACATTCTTGAAGTCAGATAATTACGGTACTCAAAGCAACTATGTACGCGTACATAGTTGCCGTACATAGTTTTTTTTTGGCGGGCGAAATACTTCGAATATACTTCTTTTGTTTTTTTCCCCGCCAAAAAAAACTATGTACGCAAACTATGTACGCGTACATATGTAGCTTTGAGTACCGCAAATATCCAAAGATGTTCTATATGTAGCTTGCCTTTTCAACACTCGTTTTCAACACTCGTTCAATCGTCATTCAGCGAGGCATATTGATCGTTTCTTACTCTTTGATCCCTTGTCAAATTTTGTTTCAATTCTATCCATCTTGAATCACGTATCTGCGCTTAGCCTTGCGTATGATTCACTCCGCATTTTTTTATTTCGGTCACTGTATATTTGCGGTACTCAAAGCTACATATGTACGCGTACATAGTTTGCGTACATAGTTTTTTTTGGCGGGGAAAAAAACAAAAGAAGTATATTCGAAGTATTTCGCCCGCCAAAAAAAAACTATGTACGGCAACTATGTACGCGTACATAGTTGCTTTGAGTACCGTAATTCAAAAGATCGGATGATAACCAAAGAGACTTCAGATTCAACACATCTGGAACAAGTCGTCTTCCAAGACCCACAAGGCATCCAGTCTGGACAGATAAAAAGTTATCAGTTGTTGTTAACAGTCACAAGTGGGATAACCTTCAAGATTGTTGATGATAACCGGATTCTATCTCATTCAAAAAATAACCTACGAGTCTAAGAGCAAGCTGTTAAGACAAATTGTACCAATTGATCCTTGACACTAAATCAGATCAATACCAAGCACCCCGCCTGGTACATAGATTGACAACACGCAGTCAGAAAGATTGGCCAGGGTGTGCATATATAAATGATAGACTCTGGTAAAGCAATCTAAATCAAGCGCATGACTCTATTCAATCGTGAGCATCACTGGGGGTCTTTGATTTATTTGAATAGCGTGTTTCAATCAATGAGGGCTACAGGGTAGACTGAAGGCCTCAAGAGTGATTTCCATCATCGCGTGAAGATCTCTAGAGTCTTTACATTTTTGCTCTTGAGAACATACATCGCTTAAATTGTTTGATTCTTCAGAAATCATATGGAATTAATCAAGTGAAGGAAATTTGATGCATCCTTCCTGAATAACTTCCCCTGTATAAGTGAATTGTAAAATTACCCAATTGGGCTTCAATATGATCATCTCATTGTCCACAATAAGTCCCAGTAACAGTTTTATTTAAAAATACTTTTCGAACATTCAGAGTGATATATAACCAATTTACCAATTATTAATGCCTGTGAATTTGAGAAGATCAACTAAGCCCCTCTAACAAAGTCATGTCCACTCTCAAAGAAGGGCTTATGACTAACTTAACCAAGTCCCTCTCGGACAAGCAAGTAGTCGAGAGAGGGACTTATGGCTTATACACAAATTTTGGCATGTGAGCCAAAAATGTTTGGCTGGTGACTTTTTCAAACCCCCGTATCTCCGTCCTCTACAAATAAATATCCTCTGGACCAAAGAGAAGTCCTGTGCGGCTGATCAACCTACACACCTGAATGTATCTCACTCCTTATCTGGCCCACTTATTGCAGAGTAATGTGAGGGTAGAGTTTGGGAAAAACATTACAATACCTGAAAAAGCTGTTCAACATGTCAAAACCTCACACCAGGCAGGCTGGATTGTTACACAAAACTCAATTTTTCAAGTCTGGTTTCTAGCACTTTCTGAAACCCAAGAAATAAATTTAAAAGACCCAATATGTGTAGATTGAGCAGGCGCACAAGGCCTTTCTTAGCTCCAGAGGATATTTATTTGCAGGGGACGGAGCTATTCAGGGTTGAAAAAGCCCCCAGCCAAAAAGATTTGGCTCACACGCCAAATTTCATGTATAAGCCATAAGTCCCTCTCTCGACTACTTGCTTGTCCAAGAGGGACTTAGTTAAGTTAGGGCTATATTGCAGTCCAAATTCCTTGCAATCCATGACAGTTGACGTGATAAAATTGGTACAAGGCAATACAGAGGACCTTGAAGAAGCTCTTCTCAATTTTTGGTGAGTATCATGATGTTTTGAGCCCTCATATTGGGGATTCAAGAAAATGTGCTTAAAAATCTGGCTGTGCTCATCAGCCTGAGACCCAAAAAACATGGCCTACCCTCTCCCCCAAACCAATACCCAATAAGCCCCCCGCGCCCAAACCCTACCCCAAACCAATCAAAACCCAGCTCTCAGAAGCCCCCCCAACCCCTATCCCATTTGCCTAGGACCTGCGGGAAGCCTGGGGTCCCCGTGGATAAGATTGGGGGTTTGAGGAATATGCCCCCCGCCCCCAAACCCTAAGGGCCCCCCAATGTTTTGAGGCCCCAAAAAGCCTGACCAAACCCGCACCCCGTAGGGTTTGGGGTGTTGGTTCCCGGGCTCAGGCTGATATGCTCAAGTCAAACCCAACATTTTAGTCATAAGCTCCTCTTCAAGAGCAGATGTTGCCGTGTCAGAAGAGGGGCTTAGTTAAGCTCATGAATTTGATAACTTTGAACTGAAGGTAAATTTCCTTTCTGTGTTCTTGGTTCAACTATGGATGTAACTTGCCAGAACTTTCCTTCACATATATATGTATATATATATACAACTTAGTATACAGAAATAAACTTAGATAAACTGCCAATTTTAAAAATAGTTTGGCCTCATCAAGTACATCATATTTTTTGCAAGCAATGTTGCTGTTGGAAATTGTAGAGTCAAACCAAGATTTATCAAAAAGTCAAAGGTTTACTACCAAGTTTGAGTCCAATTGGTCTTTGTGTATTTTATGTAGGGGCATCAAGTTTGAGTTTTTTTTACAATTTTTTGCGTAAACTTTTTTCACACTGTAGCATGGGTTTACGTAAATTTTACAGCACAGAGTCAAAGACCTGTCCTTGACTGTTTCACTTTTGGAAGCAAGTGGGCTTGATACACGGTAAACCTCAAACAATTTGCCTTCAAGTGGGCAGGGGAACATGGTCGGAATTGAATTGGTCATAAATGATGTATCACTGCGCAACTGAGCCACAAGGCTCACATTACATATGTGCAACAAGCTGAGTAGATTGTTAGCTACATATCATGTACATACAGGTCTTCTCAGCTCTCAGCTCATCTGAATAAGTGCATCATATGTGATATGTCATGGAACTCTTTCCAGATTGACAAAATCCTCCCAAAAATTGACTACATATACCTCCATAGTTACCCAGGCAATATTCTGGAATCCATTTGGCAGTAACTAAAAGGGTGTTACATGAAGTTTAGTTGATGGAATCACACCAAACTATGAGCCAGTGTATGTAATCAATTTCTAAAATGCTTTTGTCAAGCTGAAAAAAATACAGAAGGTATCACATAAGGTTCACTTATTGAGATGAGCCAATAGCTGAGCAGCCCTGTATGTACAAGTGCACCAGGAAAAGATATGACACATTTACTCTGCCGGCCCCGACTGATGTGTTGTATCTTTTCCAAAAGCACTTGTACATGATAGCTCCAAATTTACTCATACTGCTGCACATATGTAGTGTGGGTGCTATGGCTTGGGTGCACTGATCAAGCATTTTATGACTGATTACTTCCAATCATTTTCCCCTGCCAACTTGAAGTGATAGTGGATGCAATAACAACTTTGCATTCTCTTACCAGTACTTTTCCAATCACTGGGTGCATGACCAAGGCAAAAGTGCGCATAGGCCTTGATTGTGGTTTATGAGTAATAAGGGGGCTTGGGCCAAGATTTTTATGGTCTTTTCTTTAAAAACCACGAACAATTTCTATGGTAGAGTACCAAAAAAACACTGTGTTGTTAAACAAGATGCTCAGTAACAGCAGCAGTCAACAACAATCATTGATGAAGGAGCAGCTAAAGGTTTATGTGTCTATTTCTAAGTGTCCAATGAAGATTGTTTCATGAGGGAACAGATGAAGTACAAGTGATGTGTCATAGACTACAAAGACACTTTTGAGCGGAAGGACATTGGGATTGTCTGAGATAGTATACTTCCTTTGGCACCCCTGTTTGGGCTGTCCCCTGGTTGCCAGTGCGCGTGGACGTCTGCAGCACACACTCAAGATGCATGGCTGGTCCTACATTTAACCAGGAATAAATGTGCTGCTCATGAAAATTTGGGAGACTGTTAAAGAAATCCCAATTCCATAAAATTTAAGTAAGAATTTATGAAATCTGCATTTCTTTTTTACAGTAAAAGCTTCAAAATCTCTTGACCTACATAGCCAACCTACAGGGGGCTTTCAAGTGAAAGGTTTTTACATATTTTTATGCTACAACAGCTTGCCTGTTGTTGTAAAATAAGGAGTTTCAAGTTTCTTTGTTTTTGCATTTTTTTTTACAAAATTGGACAAGTTGTTCATAAGAAGAATCTTTGTAAAGCCAACATATTTTTCATTTGGCTCACATAAAAATGTGTCCTGCCTTAGAAAATTTACACATAATTTTCAAAAACAGGCAAGTCATCGCAGCATAAAAGCATGTAAAAACCTTTAACTTGGAAACCCCTAAATATTTGTATGTCAATTTTGGTGTCATCAAAGTTTATGATCACCTAATTTTGGTATTTGTTTGATAGAATTCATCATACATATGTGCACAATTCTTTTTGAAATAAAAACATTAATCACTGAAGTAAAAATAAAAAAAAGGGTAGTGAACAGAAACACTTGGAAATTGATGAAATGCTCTCAGGATGTATTTACTTACATGACTTCTGGACAGAAATTGCATTTGGTAAATCATAAAACACAAAAATGCACCATACTCCACCAAAACAGTGATCTAAATTTTGCAGAATGAAATTTCTGACCAGAAATTGCTTAAATGAGCATGCACTCAATGAGTATCAAATCTTTGACCAAATGTTCTTGGAGATTATATCAGATCATTTTTTTAGAGGAGTTAAACTGATCATTGAAATGAAAACCAAGTTACAAACCAAGGCGATAGACAAAAATAGAGTGGGTGAGTGAATTTTATCAAGATTAAAAGTGATCATGAAATCCAAACACATCAAGAGTTGATGAACAAAAGACAAGTAAAAGGTTCAAATATGAGATCCCATGCCCAGACAAAACACAGTTTCATGAATTAACTTTGTTTTGCACAGCTTAAAGGAGATAATCATACAATATGAATCGATATCAAACATTTGATCGGCGTTTTAGAAAATCTTACAAATCGATTGAAAATCTCTTGATTGGTAAACCGATAAAACTCATGACCAAATCCATGAGGGATTTAATTTAGGCGCGTGTGGGATGTTTTGATGATCCTTCATGAAATTTTGGCGAGGGACTTTGCCAAGGTTAAGTTTGATCCTTCATAGCCTCACAAATTCAAGGGGATTGTAAAGGTCATCTCCCACTTCCCTGAGCCTCTTCCAATGCTCTAAGAATTGATTGCATAGATTTGCTGTGAATGTGATGGTGTTTAAAACTGGTGCATAAATTGTGGCTGAGGAAGAGAGATGATGAGATTAAAGACCGTGGAAATTGAATTGTGCCAATTTGTAATGCATGTGATTTTTTAATACATAGAAATTCCAAGGTGTTCCAAGACATTTTTTGATTCTATAATTTGATCATTTGATCATCAAAATCCAAATAGTTTTCTATATACAGCTGTTTCGAAAACAAAACTGGTTGTCGTTGTTTTTTTCTTTTTTTTTTTCATATCCGCGGTCAATTTATTTGACCTGATTGGGCTAATTCTCCCAATCGGGAGCAAATATCCAAATTCTATTCGCATGCACCTTGTCCAAGCCCCCATCTTGCCAGATCCACCTCACCACATCTCACGAAACAAAAACAACAAGAATGCCTCGATACAGCGCCGACATCAAAGTGCAGGCGATTACTTTATTGTCCGAAGGTATGAGTCGAGCAGCCGTCAAACGCCATCTGCGATCTGCAGTACATGTGGACACCCTCACCCAATGGCAAAAACTATACGAATCAACTCTAGCCGTGGTTCGCAGTGCATCAGAATATGAGAAACGTGGTCGTCCCCTCGTATTCTCAGATCAAGAACGTGAATTCATGGCCGACTTGATCTCTGCTGACCCAACACTCTATCTTGACGAAGTCCGGGAATTGGTGTACAATGAAACCGGCATTCACGCCAACTTGTCAACCATTTCCGACGACCTTATTGATCGTCTCAATTTGACTCGGAAGAAGGTTGAAACCGTTCATCCAGCTCAATGCCCGGTCAAGAGGGCCGCTTACGTCTACTCAATTGCCAATCTGGATGCCGAAATGCTCGTATTTGCAGGTGAATTTGTTGATTTCATCCTCATCCAACTCTGTTTCACTGACGTGGTGTTACACATTAGACAAAAGTGCTGTTGCTTCACGGGAGGTATATAGACAATATGGCCGAGCGTTCCGAGGATATCGTACCACACCCCAAAAACGAACTCGTGCCGGAATCCGGTACTCTCTTTTGCCAGCAGTCTGCATGGATGGACTCTTAGCTGTCTCGTGTCAGGAAGGTAGTTACCTTCGAGATGATTTTGAAGACTTTCTTGAATTCAATCTGGTATGTCTATTGGAACATTTTTGAGTTATCATTTCAAAGATTTTGGAGCCATCATCACTTGCTGACTGGCATCTTTCTCAGTTACCAAAAATGAATCCATATCCATCTCCAAATTCAGTTCTAATCATCGATAATGCCCGTATTCATCACGGAGGGAGGATCGAGGAGCTGTGTGAAGACCGTGGGATCCGCTTGATCTACCTTCCACCTTACTCGCCAGATTTCAATCCTATCGAGAAAGCCTTCAGTGCTTTGAAGGCTTATTTTCGTCGCACTCAATACTTGCAAGGTTTAATCCCTGAAGAAATGATCGAGGCTATTGAGGAAGCTGTTCACTTCATATTTACTAGGGAGCTGATGGTTCCTCTGTACAATTCATCTTGGCTTCTGTAGAACTCTATTCATTTCATCAATCAGTTCAACTCAACTCCTCAAAACTGTCAAAAGAAATCGATCGATCAAATTTAAATCAAACAATTCTCAATCAACCACCTTCAACCACTTTTTTATTAATCTCAATTTCAAATTTATTCAATTCTCGGTCACTGACTTAGTTTGAAGTAATTCTTCGATTTATCTATGTATGTACTATGCCAATGTTTGGTTGTTTGGTTGCTCTCTTAGAATTGATTAAGCGATATCGATCATTTTTGGTTGCTCTCTTAGAATTGATTGTGATATTGATCGATCGATTAAGAGATATGGATGTTTGTAGAAGTGTACACATGATCTTTGAAAGAAAAAAAAGAAATTCTTATGTCTTGTTTTGATTGATTTACTTGGAATGCAAGAAGTTGAGTACGAGAATCTAAATTAGAATCGATTTCTAATTTCAAAGAAAAACAACTGAAAACAAATCAAAATCACAAAAACTAAACAATGAGACAAACGAGACAAGAAGTTCATCTGTTGAGATTGTATGGATACAGACAAGTGGAGACTGAGACAAAAAGTTATCGAGGAGAATGAAAAAGCGTAGACACTATACTCTTCTATTGAGGTCAGATGGATACAAAAAACTAAAGAACGAGTAAAGTAGTTATACAAGTTGTAGATAGATCACAAACTATTCATCTTTGATCGCACCCAATCCCATCGTAAATCATTCAAAGTAAAATCCAAGAAAAACGAACAATTGCTTTCGCTTTCAAACACTTGAGCGGCCTTTATAAATTCTGTCTTATCTGGAAATACTCGTTGACCTTCGGACATGAATATCGGCATTGCTTTCTTGCGGCAGGGAAAGGCTTCTGGTACTGCAGCAGCGGTGGAAGTGTTTGCTGGAACAGGAAGTCGAGATATTCTAGCCTGAAGGATCTCGGCTTCTTGTTTTTTGAACTCACTGATTGAGATCCACTTCCAGCCTCTTCGAAGTGGTGGCTTCACGTTGCTCACACCTGGGACCCCGTTGACCTAAACCAGAGAAAATTAGTATTCATTTTAACCAAGATAAAATAAACACGCACAATGTCTTGAGCCCAGATCTTGATCATATTTGTATTCAACTTGATTAATTCTTCTTTGTTCTCTGGGTTAATAACTCGTATCGAGCTTTCACCATTAGCTTCACTTTTGGTGAAGCGTGTAGTGAGGTCTTGAATCACCTTCAAAAGACGAGCTTCATCATCATCATCATCATTGTTCTATGGGAGCAAAAGAGACATTCAGCTCAGCTACATTTGAGATTGAATTTTCCAATAACATACAGGTGTGGACTGCCTGTGATGAGCTCCTTGAGCTCGGTTTTGCTTGAGTCGAGCAAGATTTCGAGCTACTTTTTCAGCCTGAAAATTGATTCGTCAAACCCAATCACAATCACAAGAAAGACTGAACGAGCTCACGTTATTCTCCTTTGCCCTTTTGGTCTTTGGGTTTGTCTGTACAAAATCCAAATGCATAGATTGCATTGGGTTGTCGAGGCAAGCTGAAATGAAATCGTTAAAAGCAGTGTCGGTCATGATTTCAAATTGTTTATTCTTGAGGAAGCTCTTGTGGGCATGGATCCAACCGGTAACTTTGAGATCATTCTCTGAGAGTGCTGCGGTAAGGGCTTCGGAGATATTTGCCTCAAGTAGATCACATTGACTGAATATCAAAGAACGGAAAAGCTCAAGATCAGCATCATCATGTACTGATACCCAAATCTCCCAATCCTTCTTGAGGGGAGTGTAGGTGGCCACAGTTGGTCCTGAAGCTTTTGTTGACCTCTTGGAGCGTGATTGACTAGAATGAGCATCCTCATCGGGTTCATCAGGTATGAAAACCTCAACATGAACTTTGAAAGCCAGCTCAGTGGTTTTCAAAGATGAGCGATCTAAAAGCAGAGTCAAATTTGTTATCTACTGGGATAATGAACAACAAGACGTACCTTCACAATCAACTTCAATAAAATTCAAACCCAAGGCCGGTGATCTTCTATTCAAAGCAGGTGGAGGCGGCAAATCTGAAGATGAAGAGTTGAGATCAATATCTACAGGGAAAATAAAAAATAAGACATACCATCACAATCAACTTCAACAACATTCAAACCCGAAGCCTGAGATCTTCCATTCAAAGAAGGTGGATAGGAAGAAATAGAGGTTGATGGTTGTGATGTTGGAAATGTGATTGGGCCAGTTTGGCTGAAACGTTGATAAGGAAAATGCCCCGGTGCATGTAGGATTGGTGCTTCTTGAGTCAAATCTTGAGCCGGGTGGAAGAAGCTTGAGGATGTACCGCTATAAGAACCACGAGACTGTTGAGCTGTGTTGAAATTAGTGGTTCTTTGATATGGGAGTGATTGATTGAAACTTTGAAAAGGCCGTGAATTCCGATCAGCAGGCATGTTGAGGATGGCTCAATTGTGTTGTGGACAAACGTGGCGCTGGCTTCAAGCTTGCAATGTGATTCAACAGGGTCCAACAGGATTGAACCTCATGCCACGTAATCAGCTGTCATCAGCCTTTTGCGCGGTTTTTCTGCTGGATTCAAAACCGCGGATATGAAAAAAAAAAAAAAAAAAACGACAACCAGTTTTGTTTTCGAAACAGCTGTACATATGATGATTTCTTTTAAAATTGATGAAAAGGATTTCGAGAGATAAAGAACAAGAGATGATCGATTTTAGAATATGTACAAATGTATAAAATACAAATTCTAGAGGATTGTGATGTAGAGAAGATCTTACTAGTTTCAATGGCTAGCACCCCAGGTTCAGAGATGATACCAAGATGTTGCACTGAGCTCAGAGCTGATCAAAAGGACCATCATGATGGGGAATCGGGCTGATGAGGATGATCATGAAGTAAACTCGGAAGTTATGATCAAGACTACTATCAACTCTCGAGCCGCCGTGTAACTTACGTATCGGTTGAGGTCGGTTGCTGTCGGTTGTCATCAAACTCTGAAGAGCAAGCGTCGAGCCTAGTTTCTGGGCTATTGTTAATGTTAAAGCTAAAGGTCAGCGCTCGTCGCTTCACCCGGTCCGAGAACTAATCCAATCTTCGATAGTATTGCAAGAGGTTACTAACCTGTTAAAGCTAAAGGTCAGCGCTCGTCGCTTCACCCGGTCCGAGAACTAATCCAATCTTCGATAGTGAAGAAAGGAAAGAACCGGGTGGAGCGAGGCTATATAAGTGATCTAACCTAACCCCGCTACAAGGATATGCTACTACGTATACAGGATTGTAGTCTAGGACTGTAACACACATATAGGCTTCAACACTCCCCCCCAGGACTAGACAAAAATCCTCCTAAAGAAAACACACAAAAATAAAACTCAAAATATAAAAATGAAAAAATAAATGAAATGAAATGAAAAAAAAGTAAAACTTCAGCTCCCAGTCATGCCTAGCATCTTGATTGCTTCTTTATGTTTTGTAGGTCCTAAGGGCTTAGTAAATATATCTGCAACCTGCTGGCTCGCTGGTATCCATTTAATGTCGACTTTCTTTTTGTGAAGCTGTTCATTTATGTAATAGTACTCCCTTTCCGCATGTCTTGTTCTCTTGTTAGCCGCATTATCTTTTGAAACATGTACTGACGATGAATTATCACATAAAAGTAATGGTGGTGGTAAATCAGGTAACATGTCCGTTGCTAATGAGTGTAACCAAACTGAATCCCTACATGCCGCTCCTATCGCCATAAACTCCGCATGACAAGTTGAAGTAGCTACACACGCCTGCCTTCTCGCCACCCACGCTACCGGTACCCCAAACAATCTCGTCACATGCCCATAAGATGATCTAGCAAATTCCCCGCCCCAGTTAGCATCCACAAAAGTCTCCATCGGTGCTGAGTACTTCGTCTTTCGAGGATTGATTAAAATACCCATGCTTGCTGTCTTCCTTAAATATCGTAAAAGATGTTTTAACGCGTTCCAGTGAGCTTCTTGAGGCGTCTTGCCATACCGCGCAAGGAAATTCACCGAGTAAGACAGGTCTGGTCGAGTTCCTACTGCAAGATAGCTTAGTGAGCCGATTATCGAAAGATATCTCCCCCCATCAACTGGAGGAACATTCACAGAGGTTTCTAATCGGGTTGACACACTCAGGGGGTTTTCAGCACTTAGGACAGATAGTAGATCAGCATTGTCTTTGAGTATACGGTTTGCAAGCTTAGGTTGTGACATTTCAAAGCGGTCAGGTGATGGTCGATTGATTTCAACACCCACAATTGAATCTAAGCTTGTTTCCCACTTGATCTTGATTTCAGCTTTGAGTAAACCCTCAATCTCCATCAGCAATCGTGTGCTACTACCGGTTACAGCACCATCGTCCACATGGAGCCAGATGAGGCAAGTATCGGATCCGCGTCTTAGGATGTAGAAACTAGCATCGAATTGACTAGGTCGAAAACCCATCTTTTCAAGCTTTTTCGCGATAAACTTCCACCAGCACCTCATTCCTTGCTTAGTTCCATACAGAGCTCGGAGACACTTGAGTACTTTCGAGACCGGTCCGTAAGAAAAACCGGCTGGTTGTCTTACCCAAACATCTTCTTCCAGAGGGCTATGAAGGAATGCTGCGGTAACATCAAAACCGAAGGTGTTCCAGCCAAACATTGCTGCAACCGTTACGATTATTCTCAAAGCTGCAAAGGTAGCGGTCGGTGCGAAAGTCTCGTGGTAGTCGACCCCTTCGATTTGAGTAAACCCCCGAGCCACATATCTGGCTTTGTAAGTTCCATCTCTCTTGATATCAAACACCCACTTCGCATCAGTCACCTTACGATCTTTAGGCAAATCACACACTTCCCACACCTGCATCTCTCTCATCTGGTCCATCTCCTTCTCACAGGCCGCTCTCCACTTATCTGCATCACTACGACTCATTGCTTCCTTGTAAGTTTTTGGGATAGTTGGATCACCGTTCTTCAGACTGTTTTCTACAGAAGTTACCAGGGCATCTTGTTGCATGACCGCTTCCTCGGCATCGAAACTTCCAAGTTGTAAAGCGTTCAGGATGTGACTGAGATTACCCTTTGACTGTTCTGGTTCTTTGATTTCCTCAAGTACCGGCTCTTTATCATCAGAGAAAACCGCCATAGACGATTCAACAACCTTCTTAGTTTCAAAGTTGAAAAATTTCCACCCTTTACTGCCCGGTAAGTAACCAATGAAAATACACTTTTGAGCTCGTGGATCCAGTTTACCTCGCCTCTCCGAAGGTATGTGAACAAAAGCTTCTTCTCCAAACGTGCGTAAGCCTTCAAGATGTGGTTTCTTCCCAAAAAGTAATTCGAAAGGTGTTTTATCGCCGGTGTTCACATTCGGGATTCAGTTATGAATAAAGCCAGCAGTTAGGTAGGCGAAACACCAAAAGAACTTTGGTAGTTTTGACGCAATCAGCATGGTTCGACCCATGTCACCAATCGTCCTGATGGAGCGTTCAGCAACACCGTTTTGATTGTGTTCATACGGAAGGGTTTTTTCTTTTGCGATGCCATGAGCTTTGAGCCAGTTAAGAAAAGTTGCTGAGTTAAATTCACCGGCGCCATCAGTTCGTAGTTGCTTGACCTTAAATGATGTCTGACGTTCCATCTTGAGAACAAATTCCTGAAAAACACTTGGTGCGTGATCTCTTGATTTCAAAATCATAACGTCGGTAAAAGTTGTAGCCAGGTCTCTAAAGGTGATCATGTACTTAAAACCAAATAACTCTCCATCAAAAGGACCAGCAATGTCCGAAACAATTAACTCAAGCGGTTGGGGCCGTTCTCTTCCCGACGGACCCATCGTTTGATGTCGGAGGCTCTTGCTAATCAGACAGTCAGGGCATTGAAACGGTGCGTTCACTAAATGCTCGGGAAGTCCTGTCGTCATTTCTTTACTTAGCAGCCTTTTGATCACTCTAAGACCTACATGTCCGAAGCGCTTATGCCATCTCAAAGCTTCATTGCTCTCCTCTTTCGTAAACACTCGGGCACGGCAAGACGAAACATGAGTCTGACAGGCAGGTGGTTTTGGTGGGTTTGTGATGAGAGGAACTAGCCATCGGCGATTCTTGTATTTCGACGTTAATGTATGAGATCCAAAAGACAAAGATAAATCATAGCCGGAAAAAGAAAAAACATATCCATCCTCCACCAGAGCTGCCATGGAAATAAGGGTTCCTTTCGCTCTTTCACAGTAATACACATCCTTGATTTTAATAGATGCACCCGAGTCGCTTTTGAGGATGAACGACCCGATTCCTGTGAGAAAGTTGCCTTCAGATTCTGTTGCAACATGCAGTGGGATTGGGGATCGAAGATGAGTGTAGTTGAGCAAAGCACCCACCTCATTTGTGACATGGTGCGTCGCTCCTGAGTCAAGTACCGCCTCTCCCACGTTCCAATCTTCGGTGACAGATGCCTCGCTACTGTAGACCGAGTGAGGTAGTGGAGATGACGCATCGTAACCGTGAGACGCATCAGCCATGTTCGCTCTGAAGGTACCTCGGGATGACGATTGTTGAGAGAGTTCTTGTCGAGCGAGCTCGGGATCGTAGTTTGGTGACTTGGGGCAGAATGGTGTTTTAGACCAGTGCTCACCACCACAATCGAAACAGTTCTTCAGATGAGCTGGAGTGTTCGGTCCAACCCTGAAGTTCGACTTTGAAGGGTATGTTTTGCCTGAACTCTGAGTCGGAGTTTGGTAACGTCTTTGAGATGACTGACTTGCATGCGTTTGTACTCTAGATCTTGTGGCATAATTATGTCCTCGATCATTGATGTTTAAAGCGGAGATGTTCGGTAACAGATCTATGGCCGAGTCCGCCAATCGATAAGTCTCGTTACGGATTGCTTCTTCAGTCTCTCGAGATGAGATTGCTGTATCAGGGTTTGTGCGTAATCTGGAGTCTAAGATCGTGTTAACGTTGGCAAATTGTTGAGATAATCCGAGCTGCATAACGATGCTAAGAAAGGAGTCCTTAGTAAAAGTGAAACCGGTGCGTTGTAATTCTTCAACCTTAGCTTTCATCTTCGACAGGTGAGCTGCCACCGCATCTGGTGAATCGACTTTAGATTGAAGTATCTCTTTCCATAAGCTGAGATGAGTAGAACGAGTAGGAAAATGAAATAATGATTTTAGGCGATTGAAAACGGTAAAAGCTGATTCTTTCGGGTCGACTTGTAATCTGAGTGTTTCGCATACTGAGACCCTTATCATCTGAGTTATCACATCATCACCAGTAGTTTGCTTTCTATCTTGATCTAGGTAATCGGGAATCTTGGTTATAAAATCAATTAAAACATACAAGTCATTTTTCCAGTGTAAATAGTTCGATCCATTCTCATCTAGCGTGGCAACAGCCTTGTTAACTAGAGTGGGCATTTTAACAAAGAAGTCCATCGAGGTGTAATGATCGGAAACTTGGTGAGGTGGTGGATCTTTAGACATATCTGAAACAGTAACTTGTGAAATCTGGGTTTTTAAATCTGAATGTTTTGAACTCGAAACTAGAACTGAGCTGTTTTCTAAATCTTCTATCTTGATATCTGAACTTGAATCTTTTAACTTGATATCTGAATCTAAATCTTCTTGCCCTTTGGAGGGTAGCAAGTCAACGTCCTTATCGGAGTCGGAATCGGGATTGGTTTTGTTCTCGGGCACTTGGGTGTCGTCGTTGTTATCTGAGGGTTTCTTTTTAGAACCTGAACTTCTGGTTATCATCGATCGTTCAAAAAATTTTAAGCAGAACCGTTCATCTACAACAAACTACAGCTGGTATCACAACTGGGACTCAAAACCTGTTAAAGCTAAAGGTCAGCGCTCGTCGCTTCACCCGGTCCGAGAACTAATCCAATCTTCGATAGTATTGCAAGAGGTTACTAACCTGTTAAAGCTAAAGGTCAGCGCTCGTCGCTTCACCCGGTCCGAGAACTAATCCAATCTTCGATAGTGAAGAAAGGAAAGAACCGGGTGGAGCGAGGCTATATAAGTGATCTAACCTAACCCCGCTACAAGGATATGCTACTACGTATACAGGATTGTAGTCTAGGACTGTAACACACATATAGGCTTCAACAGTTAAGAAGTCTTTTCAAGTTCATTTGTCATTCGATAATTGAAAAGACTAAAGTAGACTGAGCTCAGATAGAAATATACAGAGTAGTGAGTATCTGTGAGAATTGTGGAAGTGGATGACAGTTAAAATTAAAATTTGATTGGATTCAGTAAATTCTACCCGTTTAAGTCAGTTCGAAACAGAATATGTATCAAAATAAAACCACTTAAAAAAACTTAAGCTTAGCTTCAACGACTCACCATTTAATTTACTTAATCTTCACCACAGCTGTTTGATAAATTTTTGGAATTTGGTTTCCTTCTTCAATTTCCAACCAATCTTCTTTACCTTTTGCTTCTTCTTTACCCTTCTTTACCTTTTACTACTTCTACTTCTTCTTTACCTTTGCTTTACCATTTAAATTTTAAACATCATGAATTCAACCCATCAAGATCCCAGTTCAACTTCTTCAACTTCTTCAACTTTTTCAACTTCACCAACTTCAACTTCACTATCTTCAACTTCATCTTCAACTTCATCTCATCATAATCTTAATTCTACTCTCATTCCTAACCATTCGACTCATCAAACCACAACTCAAAACAATAACAATACTATCATCGATATCGATCCCAATCAAAATCAAACTCAAAGTCAAAATCAACTTCAATCTCAGTCTTCAATTCCAATCCCAACTACTTCTGCTTATCTTCATCATTCTCATCATCATCATTATTATCATCACCATCATCTTCAAGAACCCTCAGCTCGTACCAACTCTTTGGATCAATTACTCAATTTACACTTACCAGCTAATCATCAACTCATTAATCAACCTTATTCTTCTCCATCTGCTCCATCACACCAGCCTCACCATCACATTCGAGATCCAGAAGAAGCCGATGACGACGATGCTGAAGATGATGAAGAAGACTCCTCTTCATCCTACGTACCTCGCTCTTCACTAGTGGTCGAAGATTATGATGAAAGAGGCTTTGGTTCCTCTGCTGAATCTGATGTTTCTTCATCTGGCATCTTAGACGAACCTGGTGAAACCACTCGAATGTTGAAGAGAAAGAAATCAAATCCGATTTTGGAACCCTCCTCTGCTTCATCTCGTGCAGAGAGTCCAACTCCATTACCTTCACTCTATTGGTCATCATCTCAATCCAATACATCAGTTCCACTTAACCCTCATCATCATTCACAAGGAACTCCCTCTAACATTGGCGAACCTGATTACTTGCTAACGGACGCTTCTAGCACTTGTCTTGCTCAACTTGGAGATCCTCATTCTTCTCTCCCAAACAATCCATCATCCAACGTTCTGGTCAACGATGGTCATTCTAATCGTTATCATTCTCAATACTTTCATTCGTCAGTCTATGTTTTCTTTTCCATCAAGCTGCTTTTGAACATCTTTTATTCAAAGTCTTTTCCATCCGAAATTTTATTTGTAGGCATCACTATAGGACTTCTGCCTTACCCAGGAAAAATCCGTCACATCTTCCAACCCACTATGCGCCATCTCAATCCTCTTTATCTGGTGTTGAATCCTTGACGCCTCACGGTATCTCTAATACTACTACTGATTCGCCACGTCGCTCGAAGCGAGGCTGGTTTTCTTCACGTCGTCAGAAACGCAAGAATTCGATTCACGCTCTTAGCACATCTTCTCTCTCTTCTACCTCACTGCATTCTCCACCCTTTCATGACACCAAACAGGAATTTCATTCAACAAAACAACACGAGTACAAATATCCTAACTCATCTTCATCCCGACGATCTCGTTCCACCTCATCAACCTTTCGTAGAATGAGCAGATCGATGCAAAGTTTTGGTCTCTCTTCCATCTTCTTCGCACGTCAAGTTTCAATTCCCACACGGAGACCTATTACGATCTTTGCTGGATTGATTATCATCATCGGTCTCATCGCGGGCATTACGACTTTCTTGATTCATTTCCTCGATACTGACAAAGAACCATTACCTTGGCGAACATATTGTCAAGAGCAAAGGGAGTTCCCTCACGAGTTTGCAGATAGTCTTGCACCAGTCAATGTCTTTGTCGGCGTCTTTTCGATTGACTCGGCGTACGAGAGACGGCACTTGATCCGATCCACTTATGCTAGGCATTCGAGACCTATCGATCCTACGACAGGTAGACCAGCTCATAACGTTCAATTGAAGTTTGTTTTGGGAAAACCTAGAATTCAACACGCTAGAAGGGTTGCTCTCGAAATGGAAACGTTTAATGACATTGTAATTCTTGAGATTCCGGAAAACATGAACCGTGGTAAAACATATGCTTACTTTCGATGGGCATCAGAGAATGCTACGATTCCTTTCTACTATCATTCGACATCCTCAGGAGATACAAATGAACCATTACAACTCGAGGCCGGCGACCAGAAGCCTGACCAAAAGGTTTCAGTTGGGTTTAGAAAGGCAGATTTCGTGGTCAAAGCTGATGACGACGCCTTTATTGTTTTGAGAGAACTCGAACGCCATTTGAGGGTTGCGCCAAGAAACAAGACTTATTGGGGCTGTAAGTCTTGGATCTTCTTTTCTTTTTCTATGATTCAAGACTGAAAGATCTTCATCTCTCCGTACAGATCTGATCCGCAATCTATTCATGGGAGGAGAATGCTACGCACTGTCTTCTGATCTCGTAGATTACGTGGCAAGCTCAGCATCAGTTTTGAATCACTTGACAGGAGCCGAAGACAAGAAGGTAGCAAAATGGATGAGAATCCATCCTAACGCCACATCGATCAATTGGGTCACTGAAAAGTGTTGGATCTACGATCATCCCAAAGCTGGCACGACTTATGCTCACGGCTTCCTATTCCCTGATGAAGTCAGGCGAGTCAGGGAAGAAGGAAAACGAGGCTTGACTGAAGCTGAACTTCAATTAAGGGGTTACGACTGGCCACAAGCTTACTCTACTGTGACGAGATGGAAAGAAAGGTATCTTCCTCCTAGGAGTCGGATGACGATGGAAGAAGAGGTTGAGGATCTCGTCGAAGGAGGCGGTAAATTCAATCGCACCGATTGGAGATCATCTGACATTGATCAAAAGCCCTTGGTACGGATCGATGAAGTACTTTTTGAAGCGAATGATCAACGATTACAACTACCGACGATCTTAAGCACCTTACCAGAAGACGAAATGAGAACAAAAGGAGTCACTGAACACGGTGCCTTTAGCAGCGGTGCTCACTCTAGTAGTGCACTCTTGAGCTCTAGCGCCCACCACGAACCATCTATCCCACTGAAGTTTGGTCGACCACCTAGTGAACTCTTGACACCTTTACCGGCTTATGAAGATTTACCTGAATCAGATTTTAAACAAGCACTTGGAAGAGTAGCGAAAGATAATCAACGAGTCGAATTAAATCACAAAGAAAACAAGATGATTGGATTACCAGCCGTCAGATTCGATGAGGATGAGAATAGATTAAGAGAGATTAGGTTTGAAGGACGTAAGAATGGAGGCACGGTAGTAGTTCATTATCTCAAGCGAAATGAATGGTTTTTGGAAACTCAATTAGTACTCTTAGGCAAATCATATACATGGGACTCGGGACTTGAACCCATGGATCACATTACTAGGATTGAAAAGGCCGCGATTGGAACCAAGAACAAGTTAGAAGTTATCGAATCTGGGAATGAAAGGTTCGGAGGTGCTAGAATGTATGGTAGTCCTTTAATTGAATTAGATGGGACTATCAAAATGGGTGAAGCAAGTAAACTTGAAGAAGTTGAAGAACCTGATTTAGCGATAAGGAAAACTATCGAAGGTGGAGCCGGTTGGGTTAGAGGTAAACCTAGAGTTAGAGTTAGTGATTTAGAGAATGGACCCGATTTTAGTTTAGGAAAGGAAGAAGAAAAAGAAGATGAGAAGGAAGAAGAGAAAGCAGTAGTGGAAGAAGAAACGACTGAGATTGTAGAGAATTCAGAACCTTTACAGTCACATTTAACATCAACACCTCTATCATCATCATCATCGTCATCACCATCACCATCATCTTTACTACCAACATCTTTAACTGCAACAGTTTCATCAGATCTGTCAAGAGGAGTAGATCAACAGATTAGATTGCCCGATGATCAAAGTGAGATTTTGAATAATCGTCCTACTTTGGAACATCATCAACCTCAATTTAATCTTAACAACACTGGTATTGATATCTGAAAGCTTTGTTGTTAAAGAAGTACATGATGAGGTTCTTCTCGTTATCAACTTTTTGATCTACATTTGTTTTTCAAACATTCTTTTTTTTTCCTTTGGTTGGAATATATCATTAGCTTTTTTATTTTCTTTCTTTTAACTTTTTTTTTTTGATTTCGATCCTTTTACTTTTTTTATCTTCTCTCTCCTTTTTTTTGTAGAAGTGATTTGTTCTTTTTTTTGCTCTTTTGATATGAAAGAAGATTGAAAAAAAAGACTATTTTTTTTGGCAGAAATCATTTGGTGCTGATGATGGTGTTGAGAAACATTAAGAATGAGAAGAAGAGAGTTTTTCTTTTGTTGGAAGGAAGTTGTGATGTAATTTTTTTTATTTATATGTAGAATTGTTAGAGGTTTATTGTTTTTTGCTTTTTTCTCAATTTCTTATAATCAGAACATTGCAAATAGTTTGATAAAATTTGTTTTTTTTGAAAGGATTGAAAAAAAATCAAGAAATAGTGTGGGCCACATGGCATCAAGTTTTTTCAGCTTATTGTTTTCTTGATGATATGAATGAACCCTCCTTACCAATATAAACTTCCAACAATTGATGAACCAACTGGTTTGATCAGTTTCTTTTTCAATGCTATAAACTTCTCTTGTCACTCTAACCCAAAAGAAACCAATAGGGTGTCTCAGGTCAATATTCTTAAGAAAAATTGGGAAAATCTTTTTACTGTACTATGCTGTAAAAGGATTTCCCATTCTGTAAAACAAGATGGTCAGTAGTGGTCAACAGCAATCAACAGCTTCTTGAAAAGTCATTGATCCATAATCTGTTTTCTTTTGTGGGTGTTTGATAATACATTGATGGTATTAGACTTGACACCTTTCCCTTGCCTGTTTTTACCTCACATTGTTTATCTAATGTTTTTTCTTCTATAGTTATTTTTATTTTCTGATCACTGTAAATTAAATAAAGATTGCACCCCCCCTGTTTGGTGTCCAGATTAGGGCTGTGACCCGGCCCTAGGGCTTTGCCCAACCCTGAGTGAAAGTGCTCAGGGCCAACCAGGGCACACCCTGAGCTCATTATAGGTGCTAAAACCCAGCAATAAGGTGATTATTTTGAAGTTTATTACATGGTTATGTGTTTGAAATGCTTTGTAGAAGCTATATGAGCCTACATCAAAATTGAAAAGAGCTATAGGAGGAAATTTAAAGAGAAAAAGTTTGTTGCCACAGCAAAAATAGAGCGGGTCTTGGAAGGCCCGGCCCCGCCTGAGGTGCCCGCAGGGCTTTCATTGCCCTAATCATGTGTCTCAGGGCACGTACTGTGTGCCTCCAGAGAGACGCCGGGCAGGCTTGGCCGGCCGGGGCCAGGGCCGGGTCACAGCCCGTCCAGATCCCCCCCCAATCCTAGGTCTGCTTAGGTACCCTTAAGCACCTTGCATACAGGACAGCCTCAAACACGCGCCTGACAGTCAAGAAGTCCTATTTTGCCTCCTGATGCAAACAGGGATGCAGGAGTGAGTATGAGTTTACTCAGTAAAGTGAGTATTATTGAGTATACTGAGTATTTTTGCCTATTTTTGGCCCTGAAAACCCGTACAAAGTGAGTATCATTTGAGTATATACTCATATGGATGCAAATCAATCATTGATCTGCACCAATATCAACATGAACAATTCCACCACCATGGTCATTGACCATTCCTTGACAGGTGGCACCTCAGAGCCAACACTCAACAGGTCAACCTTATCCAACTCCAATAATCCTGTTTCCAAACATATGAATCTTGAGTCCCTCCTCTCAGTCTCCCCAAGCCTGGAAGAGGCTGAAGATGCACTTCAAGAGTGTGCTACCACTTCTGGTTCCTTCCTCAAAAGAAGATGCTAAAAAAACAAAAAAAATGAAGTATGCAAAGTTGTTTTGTTTTGCATGCACGGAGGTGTTTATCAGCCCAATGAAGATCAAATCTGACAAACATCTAGCCACTTGATTGATTGCCTTTGGTCATGTCAAATATTGAGGAACTCAACAACTCACAAGTGGAAAGTGAAGATCACAAATGATTCACACAATCACCCCCCTTCAAAGACGCTAGCTGACATACCAGGAGCACAACATCTCACAGATGAACATCAACAAACGGTCATTGACATGTTCAAAGGAGGCACTAGTCCCACAGTCATCTTGAGCACGCTGAAAGTTTCCAACCCCACTATCCTAGTAACACCACACAATATCTACAACATCGAACAAACATTTTGTAATGAGATCCTTCAGCACCAAACATCCCTTGGAGCTCTACTCAACAAACTTCAAGGGTGCATATCATGCTTACCACAGAAATTCTTCAGGGTCTCTCACCTGTGTGTTCATTGCACCAGAAGTTTGTGTATTAAATGTCCAGGAGCTTGCCACTTGTGATATTCTCTTAATGGATTCAACGTATAAGACAGACAAGTAAGTTCTCACCTCCCTTGTACCAAAAGATGGACTTTAGCTGATTTTGTCTCCTGCTTGTCTTTATGTAAGATATCATATGACACTTCTGCATATTGTGGGAGTCTCTCCAACGCATAACTCACTCTCCTTGGGCTTTTGTTTTATGCAACAAGAAACAGAAGAACACTATAAATGGGCTTTGGACCACTTGAAGATATGCTTTGGCTCACTATTGACCAAGCTAGGTGCTGTAGTCATGGATTGTGAGCTAGCAGTCATGTGAGCAATAAACAATTACAGGATACAAAGTAGAATCGGGGCATGTGCCCAGCTTTGTGCCCAGATTTCTTTTGGCAGTAAATTTGAATTCTGGGCCTGGAATTTTGCTCAGAATATTTCCGGGCACAAAGCCGGGCACGTGCCTGTATTCCACTTTGTATCCCACAAATGTCTTCCCCCATGCAAAGAACCTCCTTTGCATGTGGCAGATCAAAAAAATATGCTTTCAAACATCAAGAAGGGCATGTTGGACAAGTATTGGGACACTGTCCTTTCTGAGTGGCAACTTGTATGTAATTCAATCTCTCCCAAAAGCTTTGAAGACCAAGTTCAAATCCTCAGATCAACAATCACCAACAAAGCTTTTAACTATCTAATGAAAACCTGGATCCCACACAAAGGAATGTTTGTGCTTGCCTGGACCAAAGGTGTCAGACATTTTGGTCATACAGTCACATCTTGCGCTGAAGGGGCACATGCAAACATCAAAATCTCAATATTGGTCTCAACAGGTGATCTGGCTAATGTATACGATAGGCTTGTTCTTGCGTGTGAGCTTTGACAACACAAAGTGTCTCAAAAGATTGACAATCAGAAGTCACACTTGCTGAGACATCTTGTGAGTGGATATAGAACTTAAAGTTTAAGGTACAGAAGGAAATTGATATTCAATTGAACTCCTGTACAGAAACTCATCAAACTCTTGGTACTGCTGTCATAGATAAGTTTTTGACAGGCTCAGGACACCAACCAGCCATAGGATAGGTGGTAGAAAACCCTTCTCTGATAGGCAGTCCACGGCCTACGACCCCCCATACGCGCCAGGTCAGAGCCTTAACTAATGAGGTTAGGAATATACAGGTGAACTGATAAGAATCACTGATTGGTGATGAGAGTAGCACTAACGGCTAATGGATCATGTATAAGTGATCAAGAGCAGGTTAGCACCTGTTGAAAGATGTGAAGCAAAAGAGATAACACAGTTGAGTGACGAAACATAACAACACACACAATGAGGCTCTTTAAATAGCGGAAAATTCTCTAGACATAGGTTAACAAACAGACATCAGGTTGTGACTCTCACATGCTGCATTGGGATAAGATAAAACAATCAAAGGTAATGAGTAGGAGAAGAGAGAAAAGTTGTTCAGTGATGCTAAGACCAATGCCAAAAATGGTTGCAAGGATGATCAGTTAGGGATGATAACAATTCTTGATTTCAATATTAACAAGGCAAAGAACTGATAAAGATTTCTTGAAAGGAAAAGGTAGAAGTGCTTTTGACAATAAATGAACAAGTCAGGGTCCAAAGATGGACTAACCCATATACAATCACATCCCTGATGTCATGATTTGTTTTGCTTAAGGGTCTTGAATCTTCTACAAGAGAAACTGATTTGTTTGAGGTGTTGGAAACTAAGTATCCAAACTTGGTTACCTACATTTTTGGGTTTGAGCAGGACCCCAGAATTCCCCTATAAAGGGTAGTCACAAAAAAAGTTCTTTTTGAGATCTCTCAGGGCCTTGATTTCCTACCATAACCCATAATTACATGTAATTATCAAATAACCTCTACAATCTTAAGACAACTTGATTCAAAGCAAGAATCAATTAGGAAAACACTCAAAGGGTACTTTGGCGAGCCACTAGCTGTTCCTCGGCACTGATGAGCTAGTTTCAAGTATTCAAAGTGTCTTAAACTGGTGTTTAGCAAAGGTCAAACAGATGAGAGGAGGGCAATGAGAGGGCTGAAAACCAAAGGAGGTATGTGTAACCCCATGGTGGAAAGCCCTGAGAGAGCTCAAAAAGGACTTTTTTTGTGACTACCCTTTGTAGGGGTATTCCAGGGTCCTGTTTGAGCTGATTTTTTTAGGTATGTGCAGGAGTTGGAGTTTAAGATTGATAGAAGTATAAATTAAAACAATATTTGAAAATTGATTGCTAGCTTACCCAAAGCCCGCAACGGTAGGCTAGAGTCCATTATGTAACATAAAGGGACAGGCTATGAAGCGCGTGGCACCCCCGAGAACCGGGAAGGCTTCAAGGCTTGGGAGAATCCTTGAAACAGAAGAGAGAAAGAATCTCATCCTCTCTTTACGGTGGCTCTAAAGTGCCACTTGAGTCACATCGTCAAAAACCATAAAAATGATGTTTCCAACCGCAAAAAAGCCCACCTGGACAGTTATGTTTGTACGCTATACCATTGGGTCATACAGACGTCTGTATGGCCCAATGGGGTTCGACTTCCCCTGCTAAGATGATTGATCATCTTAAGAAGGATCTTGGTGACCTCCAAATTTGGCTAAGTCCAACTTTCCCTTAACGAAATTAACAGGTAGATCT
>NW_006768765.1:3215994-3217230 GCF_000204055.1 Melampsora larici-populina 98AG31 | reverse complement strand
TCCTGCTCTGGATCATCCTTCACTGACATCCCAAGAAACAGACATCAATATCTCTCCTCCAGTTGGGGACAATTCTACTCCACCTTTGGATCCATTGGATACTCTTATAATCCCAGAAAGCCCTGAGGATCAAGGCAACATTACACCTGGTCAGCCCCTGGATGTCAGTGCAGATACTTCAACTCCAGGAGATTTTGTACAACCAACAACTAGTGAGGTTGATACCACTGTCACACAATCAGTTGAAAATATAACCACTGTCATCAATACTTCTGAGGTTGTACCACCCAAGTCCCCATCCACCCAACCCACATCACCTGCACCAGACATTGTCCAGAACACAAACAATTCTACACAATCAAATCAAGATACCACTCTTCCACAATCAGGTGATAATTCAACCTCAGACACAAATACTTCTCAGAATGTGCAATCTGAACCAAGACCGGACCAACCTGCAACACCTGTACCAGACGTTGTTCAGGACCCAGATAATTCTACACAATCAAGTCAAGATGCTGCTGTTACACAGCCAGTTGGAAGTGAAATATTGGTCACCAGTACTTCTGAGATTGCACAATCTGATTCACAATCTGTGCAGCCTACACCACCTGTAACAGATGTTGTGGAGGACCCCAATAATTCAACACAGTCAAATGATTAAACTCAGGGAAGCAACCAGGTTGTCCCTCTTGTCTCTCCAGGTCAGACCACATCACAGACAACAAAAACAACAAAAAACAATACTACTGTGTCAAAATCTGTAAAAACATAAGAATATATCGCCATCTGGACATTGAAAAACACTGGTTCACACCATTCCAGGCAAAGAGGCCCCATCTAGCAAAAGCTTTGACATCAATTCAACAAGGTCCAAATTCTGGTTGCTGAAATAATTAAGAGATATCAACCAGATCATGACATTGTATTGAAAAGTGGTGAGGATCAAAGAAAGACAATTTCTCCATGAAGCTTGTAATTATTAGTTTTAATTTCTTATTGTGATTGACTGAGACAAGTGATATCTGAGATGTAATTGAAGGAGACACAGTCTGTCTGGTAAAATATCAAATAGCTCATTGACTTTTGATTGCAAGAGAAAGAGGTATAGTTGAAGGATATCTTCTTTATAAAATGGAAACACCAAACTTAATTATTTGCAGTGTGAACAGGAATATGTTGCAGAACTGGTCTGATCAATAAGAACAACAAACATCATAGCATGATACAGATCCT
>NW_006768765.1:3213123-3214818 GCF_000204055.1 Melampsora larici-populina 98AG31 | reverse complement strand
TAAATTAGACCATCATAACACCGGTCAACTTGACATCCAAGTTTTTGATAAGAGCAGTTCCACACATGGACACATGGGAAAGAACTGCAAACATGGGTTGCTGACTTTTCTCTGAGAATTGGTAGATGAAACTCCACGTAAGGCACTCTCCTCTTACAACAAATCATCTAGCCTACAAACTAATGTAAAAGAAAAACAACCAAACTGCTGATACATTTAACAAGAGGGTAAGCAATCAATTGCCACAAAAGTGTTCTATCAGCGAATGAGCTAATGAACCAATCATAAAATCAAGTCACTTTGATTACGTTCATAGATGGCCTCAGGCTAACCTACAAGGGTGGGTTTTAGTCTGTATTTCACGGATTTATGAATGCATTATTGAATTTAAGATTTGTTCACCTCAGAGGGGCTCAAAACTACCACTGTTACTCAATCTCCAGGTATAGTTTTTCTTCCACATTTCAAATGCTGGTAATGATTATATTTTTGAAGATTATCTGAACACAATGGAATTGTGCTGTCACAGCAGAACAAGGTAAACCAAGTACTCCGGTTGAAAAGAAAGGTATGTTTGAACAATATTATCACAACCCATCTTATCCTTAGCTTTCCTAATTTTGACATTTCCTGATATTTGATGAAAACAGGTGATCACAATCTTTTCTCTGAAGATGAACTTCAATAGTGAACTGATGAGAAAAAGTAGATCCACCAATCAAGGTTGCCCATCCAAAGCCACAAAAACCCACTTTGGGTACGTCTTGGATAAAGTTCTGTAAGCATTGCTAAAGCTGATCCTAAACCTATTTTCTGATGTTACAAGTAGACAAAGGGAAACAGACATCCACTGTTCCTCAAGGTAAGCTCACAGAGTAAGCTTGGTGGTTTTGGCCCGTAAAGATGTTAATCTATGTTAAATCTTATTCTGTCATTGCAAAAAACAGGTAAGATGGTATCAGGACTCTACAATCAAACTCCTATTGTACTGAGTTCTTTTCAAAAAACACTCAGGGATCAGACCTTCAACCGGTGTTACAGTGTTTTCACAGCCTCCCAAGATAACATTTTACGGTATGTTGTCCCCTGTTACGATTCTCAACAAAGATTTTTGACACATTCTTTCTTTTCCAAGATACAACACCTGTCATAGTGGTCAATTATTACCCCCCGAGAATAGTTATGGGTTTCCACGTGTCCCATGATGTCATTTACGTGTCAAGGCTCCCAGCGTTAAAGTGTTGAGATCTGATCTATCCTTTTTCCCTACCAAAATAATTTCTATGATGACAGGTGAAACATATGCTGTATTCTAGATCCAAATGATATGAGCTAATCACTGACATGATAAAAAATCTGGACATATAGTTCGGCCACCTGCTTTCACTGAGTTCCTTGGGAGAAAATTCCTTGGTATGTCTCTATCATCATCAGAATGAGAACATGATGAGAAACTCACCCTAACCATATAAATAATGTTCCAAAATGAAGGTATCAAGACTACTGGATCTTCACCCATCAAAAGTCAGCCATAGGCTCTTTCTTGATTCTTATCAATTGCTGACATGACTGACCATATATTCCATGATATGCCAAAACATTCAACATGCAGGTATGCTTGTTCCTCAAAGAACTCAACTTTACATCATTCCAATCCTACATAGTTTTCCTAGCCTGAAGTGGACAATGAATTTC
>NW_006768765.1:3203409-3204303 GCF_000204055.1 Melampsora larici-populina 98AG31 | reverse complement strand
GCGAGGTACTTTGCAACCTCTTCAGCTACGCTTCCCTTACTGATTGTTCCTCCTTCACCTCTCCACCAGTCTATACAATGACCATCACCATCTGGAGTTATGAGCCATTCTACTACAGTTCAAAGGGGCGTCTTGCCGTCCTTGTTTTTGTCTGTGCGCCACCCGGTTCGAGAACGGACAGGGGAAGTTGGTGGTTTGCTGTTTGACTTGGGAGCAGGTTTTTTGCGAGATCCCCTTGCACGCTTGGAATTTGAATTAGATTGGGTCGAATCTGGATCGGTAGGAAGGTTTTCTTCAGATTGAATCAAAGGCTGGTTGGGTGACTGAGACATAGTTCCCCAAATTTGCGGGGTGATACTTGGCGAGATATGGTGGTGGTGGAGAAGTGGCGGGTGTGGATTGATAGTTGGCGAGACAAATGTATAAGGGTAGTGAAGAATGGGTGGAGCCTGTCCTGCAAATGACGAGGCCGATGGAGTACGAGAAAGAGGGGAATTCGAAGAGGGTATATCCGCCATGTGATTAGAGTTGAATTCAGCGGGTTTTAGAAGGAGGAGCACAGAGGGGAACGTGATGAGAAATACAGTGATGAGAAATACAGGTGTACTGTTTTCCAAATTTGGATGGATTTGACCCGAGAAACATCTCGCAGCCAAGAAACATCTTGGAGGTGTCCAAGAAGTTTCTAGATGTCACTTCTTGACACTTCTTGGACTGGTTTCTCGAGATTTGAATACCATTAATCCAGGTACCGTAAAAAATGCCCAGCAGTAAAGTACACCCGTTGTGAGAACTATTGGTAAGTTTTGAGGTGATGGGTGTCGCCGAGTTTTAACTAGAGTTTAATCTTTGGTCCAAAACTCAGTTTTTTTTGATTTCAGAGGCCTAAACCTC
>NW_006768765.1:3120554-3188695 GCF_000204055.1 Melampsora larici-populina 98AG31 | reverse complement strand
ATAAAGTAAGAATAAGGTAAGGCCAACTCGTGAAGTTCAAGGGTGGTGGGGTCACAGTGACATGTGCGGATTGGGCTACTTATGTGTGATAAGAGTGTAAGGGGGTACAATTCGGGGGTAATTAACTGTAATGTTAGGTTTGTATGGATGGTAAGGTATGATTGTGTATTAGCATTAGCAGGGTGGTGAATCTCCAATGGAGGCCGGTGGGAAATTTTGAGAGGGTGAGATTTGTATAGGTGGGTGAGGTTTTGGTAGAAGGGTGGTGTGTTTTGGGATGCCTTGGTATACGGGTGTTCGAGGTTGAGTGAGGTGGTGGATAATGTATACAGTGGTGGGTTTTGAATTCAAGGGTGGTGGATAATCTGTAGGGTGGTATGTGTGTTGTGTAGGTTCTCGAGGTGGGTGTGGGTCTCCTTAAGGGAAAGTTGGACTTAGCCAAATTTGGAGGTCACCAAGATCCTTCTTAAGATGATCAATCATCTTAGCAGGGGGAGTCGAACCCCATTGGGCCATACAGACGTCTGTATGGCCCAATGGTATAGGGTACAAACATAACTGTACAGGTGAAAAAGCCCCGCTGAACATATGCCCGCCGTGGCCGACCTGCATGGCCAGGCTTGGTCATATTCTTGGAGACTTGCCGACCTCATCATCAACAACTTGGGCCAACAATAAGTTGATAATTATACAATCAACCCAATAATCAAGAATGATCATACCTTATAAATCTCAAACCAAGTGTGTACATCAACTTCCAATTTCAATTGCAAGGGATGATGCAAAAGGAGAAAATTGAAAGAATGGATTTTGTCCTGAGACTGTTGCCAAAAAATTGTTTCTTGTGCTCTTCTTGTGATGACTCTTTAAGTTTGTTGACCTGGTATGGACCTCATCTTATTATTCTCACATCTAGCATATAGCTTCTTTGAGAATTGGTGATTGAGATGTACTCTGCTAGCGGTTCTGATATAAATTAGACCATCATAACACGGTCAACTTGACATCCAAGTTTTTGATAAGAGCAGTTCCACACATGGACACATTGTTTTTGTCTTTTCTTCCTATCTCGACACTCTAACCAAGCGCTATCACCAAAAGAACATGGCATCAGGATTCAGAATCCACTCACTACATGATGGGATTGAGACTGCCACTGGTTCAGATATGGCCCAGGGTTGGCACTTGTTGCGCGGGGCTTTTTTAGGGTTGAGAATGTAATTTTGACAATTTTTGATGATGTGACTCAAGTGGCACTTGTATCTCTTCCAGCTCCTCTTCTTCTCCCACACCTGCCTATCTCTCAGCTCTGAATAGCCTTTTCTGCCTATTTCTATTTCTTCTATTCATAGAAATTATTTTTGAACTCCCACCCACCATCCCAGGAAGAGAAGACCCCATTGGGCCTCCTTTGTTCTCAACCCGGTTGAGCAGATTATTTCCCGTGGGAGACGTCTACCACTAGGATCCCCTCCGCTGGGGCATACCCCCCACACCACAATAAGAAAAATAAAGTACTTGTTGTTAAAAGACAAACCTTAACTTTTTACAGACAAAGGTGTCCTTGTAGGGCCTAAATTCCTGTAACTATTTATCAATCAGAAAATGAGTTTCAAGGTTTAAACTTGGTCTAAACTGTGAACCCCCCTACTAAAAGTCCCTTGCAGTGATAGCAACGCAGCCACAGTTACTGTACCAGTACCGGTAAAGTACAGTATAGTACCTGATTTTCCCGGTACAGTACCTGCCAGTATTGTACCTAGGTGGGCACTACTGTACTGAAGGGCAAATATTTTTGAAATTTTAGTATAGGTACTGTACCAAGTACAGTACCACCACGGAAGGTACAATACCGGTACCGGCCCTGCCAGTACCTAAAATATAGGTACTATACCGGTACAGTAGTCAACAGTACCTGTATTTTTGATTTTCTTGATCAATCCCCTTTCCTCCCAGCACTATAGTAGTATGCTTGTTTTCAGTTTCACTCTCTACTGATATTTGTTACCTAATTAATGATTTATATATAAATAAGCAACTTAGTTATCATTTCTTAAGCCTTTCAATACACCCAATGTGCCGGGTACCAACTCAAGGTACGGTGAGATACTGGGCAGTACCTGCCATAGGTACGGTAAAGTACAGTACCTATCTTCAAACCTGAGATACCAGTATAGTACAGTACCTAGCAGAACACAAAGTTACAGCTGTTGTGAGAACTAACAGTACTTTTTTTTATTTTGTGTTGTGTCAAGCTTTAATTCAAAACTGGCAAAAACTAGAAAAAACTCCTTTTTGACCATGAGTACCGTGAGATTGTAGTTTTCCGCAGGAGGCACGACAAAGGTGGGCAGTGTCCACACCTACATGTAAGTGTTATACTTGTGCCTTGGTGATACATGTCCTGATGTGTAAGTAATGTAGCAGTCTCCTGAGGACCCTGTTAGGGTCTGTCTGGTTGGCAAGAATCAGAGAAAGACTGATCCAGGCCAGGAAGGGTTCAAAGAACTCTTTATGGAATGGAAGTGCTCGTAAGAAAATTTTATCATCAACACGCAGACAAGTTATTAACAAGGCCACGGTTGAGATAGGGAACTTTGTCCCCTCATCCGTTTTCATTCCACTATAACTCTTTGTGATCCCTTTTCAACGTTATTGAGAAATTCTTGTAAAGCCAGTACTAACAAGTGATTTTGTCTCACTAAAAATTTACACAATTTTGCATTGACAAATCCTTTATAAGAATTTCATCAAAACCTTTTTAGAAATCCTCTACGTTTCATATCTCTTTTGATCAAGATAATCCACGTCACAAATCCGATGACAAAGAGATCAGCTCTGCAAGGAAAACTCATAACTCAATATGTCAACAAACAACATTGAAAGCACCGCAGCACGACTAAACGCAGTAGTTGCAACAGCGGGAGTAACGGATTGTACAAACGGAGATACCGCACCTGGATCAGGCAGCGGAGGCAACAATCCTAACCACAGAGCGTTAAGTTCAGGGGGACAAATACCAGCTCCCATGTACAACAAACAATCGTTGATATTGAGCTACCTCACCAGAGAGAAAGGTTAGCCATAATAAAACGCCTAGACGAACAATCTTAGTATAAGATTTACTCATAAAATATCAACTAATTGATTGACCTACATAGATAGCACAGGACCGCCACGTCAACCAGGAACATTAGAATGTTCCAACAAACAAAAAGATGGCACCAATAATCAAAAGGACAAACATAAGCAACAAACTACTTACCAACAAGATTAAATCACACAGATTATCCATACATCTAACAAAAGATTTACTTCATACGTCCTAATCCATCAGGAACCTCAGATGCACCAATCAAAAAACAGCCAACTGATGACAACAACCATTCATCAGGTGTTAATGATAACAACGTCACCCAAGACAAATCTCCCACTAAAAGAAACAAAACAAACAACTCGAAAGAGAACAGTGATAGAAATACGTCAAATAATAGTGATGAGAATACGTCAAATGCCCAATCCAAAAAATGTGAGACATCCCGTCCTATAAAAATGATGAGAAAAACCAAATTTACTTACACAAGTTTTCTGAAAATTCGACGGTAGCGAATGACATGTCAATTGACGAATGCATCAAAAGGACTGAAAACAACTACCTCAAAGAATTTGGAGGTACGAGAATACTCCCAAAAATCAAGAAGATTACTCACATGAGCAAAGATGAAAGAAAGAAGAAGTTGAAAGAATATCAAACAAGGTTGGAAGAGATAAAAGAACTTCAGAAGAAGTCAGCCAAACTCATTGGTCTACCATTAGATGACAATATACAAATGATCATCCCAGTAGAAAAATCCAGCCACCTCCCAAAATCATCCTTTGAAGAAGGAGGTCTCTCTTTTGACTTCAGCAAGACACCAGATGCCAATCATCTAGGGCTGCCGTTGTTCTTTCACAAAAACATGCAGATCCTACAAGGTTCTCTTCCCCTCACGATTTTCAACAAAGCTTGGCAATAAGTGGCATCTGATAATCATACCAATTACAAGAAAAGCAACAAGGAGGTTGAAAAGTACAGAGGTCACCCATTCCCAGGAGAATGGTCGCAGTCTCGTTTCAACTGGAACAAGAACTTTGAGACTCTTTTTGATACTTGTAGAAACACTTACAAATATTCAGCTTTCGCCGACGCCCTCAAAATCCACAAGAGAGATGTCATACAAATTTTCAAAGAACAAAGATCCTGGGTCGTAGCCTTCCGTTACGACTTAACCATCAGGAAAGCGACCTTCGCAGTAAGAAACCCAAACAAGAAAGTCCCAAATCCATCTCTAGAACCATCCGGTTTAGTAGACGAGATCTACTATTCAGCAAGATCTCAAGAAGACCTCAACATTGACGAAAATCCTTACAGAAAAGGTGGTCTCAAACACGGGAGAAATCCCTATTCGGACATCACTTCAGACCAGACATCAACTAACTGGAACCAGGCCAACTCAGTAGCAGGTCCTTCAAGATCATACAACTATAATAGAAACCAACAGAGATCCCAAGGCCCCTACGGAAACTACAAAGGAAAGAGTTACAACCCAAGTTACAAAAGACCTGAAGGGAATAGAGCAGAAAACTTCAAAGGAAAAGGAAAGGAGAAAATGTAGGTTTCCTCCCATTCCTAAATCACTCTCTATGCAGATCTTGTAAGCCCCATCCTTGACCACAAGGTCCTGAAAGAAAACCTCTCCGCCTAAATACCATAAGTCCAAAAAACATTGAAAAATCATTTGTATAAAGCATACTCATAAAGAATTTTTTATTTTTTCTCTACCATCCCTGTTTGTGTCCTCAAAAAATCCTCTTTGTACAATACCATTTGCAATATCATCCACACTCATTTAAAGCCAAAAGTATCTACCAAGAAAATTCTGAAAGATCGTACCTATCATCCGACGAGTCATCTATACTGTCCATTATGGATACAGAACCTAAATCACCACCAGACAATGGAATAAGGTTTTTATCAGAAGATTTGTGGCCTACAAAAGTCAATTGTGAGATGAACATCCAAGAATGGGAAAAGGACCTCAACGCAGCAGGAATCCTTGAAGAATACAAAGATGTCATATACGGTTTTACTCACGGTTTCGATCAAGGCATACCTTACCATGTGTTCAACAACTGCAGGTGGTACACCCCACTGAATCACGCATCCACTGCTTTAGCGGAAGAAAAAATTAACAGAAGTATGCAAAAGCAGAAAGCAATGGGACTTATCTTTGGTCCTTTTGCCCACAAAGAAGTTTACAAGAGATGTGGCTTCTTTCAAACCAATCCCATGTGAGCCGTAGTCAACGGAGACGGTTCAATCAGGCCCATCAACAACCTTTCATTCCCAAGAAACAACCCAAACATCCCATCACTTAAATCCTTTGCCAATGCTGAAGATTTCAAAACCCCGTGGGATGACTTCTCAACAGTGTCACAATACTTCCGGAAAATCACTGTCCCCTTCCTCATGGCCATTTTTGATTGGGAAAAGGCTTATTGCCAGATCCCAACCATGCTATACCAACGACAATATATGATGATCTTAGCTCCAGATGGATACATATACTACGACAGCCGAATCGGATTTGGAGGTGTAGGTGGGTGTGGCTCTTTTGGAAGACCAGCGGACAGCTGGAAATTAATCATAAAGAATGAATTCGATTTGATGGAAATCTTTTGTTGGGTTGATGATGCCTTATTCATCAAAGAGATGGACTCAAAAGTAGTGATGAAAGACGTGGTAGAAAGAAGTTTACAATTAGGTGTAATAACTAACAAAGAAAAAATCTCAGATTTCAAACCAGAACAAAAGTTCATTGGTTTCATTTGGAATGGAATTGAGAAAACAGTAAGGTTACCACCCGCAAAACTAGATCAAAGAAGAAACCAAGTCAACAAATCTTTGGAAGTAGGCAGACGTTTCTCACTGAACGATGTGGAAGTACTAACCGGAAGACTTACTCACATATCACTCATCCTACCCAAAATGAAGTGCAATCTGACATCCCTTTATAGGTGGATGAAAAGCTGGGTACACAAATTTGCAACCCAAAATCTACCGATGGATGCAAGGAAGGATCTACAAGAATGGAAATGGATCCTCTCAATCTTTAGGCAAACAAGACTCATACAATTTTCTGATCCAGTAGACTTAGGATGGGTAGGTGACGCCTCTCCCAGCTATGGAGTCGGGGTTCTCATAGGAGGAAAGGAATGGTTCCAGTTAAAACTAAAACCAGGATGGCAAAACTCGGGAGAAACCCCAAGAGGAATTGCCTGGCTTGAGACAGTGGCCATACAAGCCGGTCTACACCACATCATCGCGACAAGAAGTTGTGAGGGTAAAACCTTGATTGTCTGGACAGACAACACAACAAGCAAAAATGCAGTACAAAATAGGAAATCCAAGGATATAGAAGTAAATACAGAATGGAAGAAGATCCAAATTCTGCTAATCAAAAATCAAATGGATTTAGTGGCAAAGCGAGTGGTAAGCAAGAGGAACATGGCAGACAATATATCAAGAGGAGAAGGTAAAGAGCACAATAAGGAAGAGAGATACAGGGTCACGACCTCCTTTCCATGTGACCTGTACGGCTGGTTCACACAAAACTATAAGAAAGATGAGGAATTTGACGACCTAAGCTCACAATTCCCTGGTTTGGTATGTGATTAACAACATGAACCAAAAAATCTTGTACTAAGAAGCTCCATTGTTATTGCAAATAGAAACCTAGTTGTTAGATCGTGTGCAATACAAAGCTTATTTGTAAGACTGTATGCAATGCAATTTTCAAACTTGCACCTGTGTCACCTGTACTAATTGACATACCAACCCTTGTTAAATGAGGTACCACAAGAAGGACAAAAGATTTTGAGTCATGAAACACGTATCAGATCATGTTAAAGAGGTGAGTCTTCCCAATACATGACACACACGTGATAAGAAAACAAAAAACATTTACGACATGTATTGAGAGCCAAATATGAGAAGGAAGATTAACTTTCAAATCTACAACCAATAACCAACTCAAACCGAATAGACCCAATCACAAACACTGTTGAATGAAAAGGTAAGAGTTTTTGAAGATGATTCCATCGTGAAGAGTAAAGACAATTCTTTATAACTGACATTGAGATTCTATTTAGAAATGAATGTGGTACTTGATCTGAAGAAAATCAAATGTTTCTTGAGCAGAAATGGAGAAGATATTCGCTACTACAAGCGGCAGCGGCATATAATCCTTGGGTGGAAGTGGAACACTTTAGTTAGCTACAGTGGAGCAGTAAAGAAATTTCTAAAGTTTTTTAAAGAAGAAGGAACAAGAATCTTTGACCTACCAGCGTCGGCAGACGAAATATACAATTTCTGCACCTGGTCAGGAAGACATCAAGATGGGCCAACGTGAGAAGATATTCTCGCCACGACGCTACAAAAATACATATACGGTTTAAAAGCATGGCACACATATTATAGTGCAGAGTTTCCAAAACTAGACAATTCATTGATTGCAGTAATGCTCATAGCTTCAGCTAAGATAGATTCAAAGTTACCTAAAGCACAAGAAAAGAAGGCAGTACATCTTAAACACATGGTCTATCTGGCAACAGAACTATTGAAAGGAGGTCTGAAAGAATTATCAATTTTGGACACAGTCTTAGTTGCATTTTGGGGCCTAGCAAGGTTAGGCAAATTAACACGCGACAAGCAAGGATCATCGGAATTAGTAAAGCGTAAAGATATAAGAATCATGGCAACAGAGAAAGGGGAGGAAGGTTTTGTTTATCTGGGAAGTGCAAAGACGGCTAGAGTAGGCAAAATTCAAGTGTTGCAATTGAAGAAGCTGAATCACATCTTATGTCCAGTGGCAGCTTTAAAGAGATGACTAGCACAGACAGAACATGAAGAAGACACGGTCTTCAGTTTCATGCAAGAAGGTAGACGGGAAGATTTATTGAAAACAATAATTATGACAACCTGCCAAAAGCTTTGGGAAAGAGGGGGTTATGTTGGACTCACAGGCCACTCTTTCAGGGTAGGAGGTGCCTCTCTAAGGGCGGCACTAGGAGTCCCCATTGAAGACATATGCGAGATAGGAAGATGGAAATCAGAGGCTTACAAAATCTACATTAAACCATACTCAATGTTAGATTTAGAAGGCGCAAAAGAATTATCAAAAAACCTGAACGAACATCTATTATGTTAAATTCATATGCAAATAAATACACAAGCCTAAAAGGGTTGGGTTTTTGGTTTCAAAGGCTCAGGCTTTCAGACTTGAGAGTAGGGATATTAAAACCTTAAACCAGAGAAACTTGATTCCCTTTTCATGAATCAAGTAATCTTTGGAATCTCTCGAGTTTTTTCTTTGGAACCAAGAGTCTTTTCATCTAGTCCTATAAAGAGTTATCTCTCCAATAAATAGGTACACACTATTTAAAGCTCCTTTACCAATAATTGGGAATAAGGCATGATCACCTCTTCAGTTCTCTAAAACTGGAATGTTGATCCCGATAGCCTATAGAGATATTCTTCAGGAAGACTTCAGAAAAGACCCATCCGGTAGTCGTTGATAATCTAACTAACAATTATCAGGACTACGGGGGTTTCTCCCAAAACCCATACACTGGTAGTCCTGGACCCACGGGTCGGGACTATCTAGAGTTGCTCCGTAGTAGATACTAGGGCTGTGACCCGGTCCCGGCCCTGCCCGGCCGAAGGTGCCCGGCGATATTTTCAACGCTGGCGGTCCCGGCCTCGGGGCTCTGAAACCTAATCAGAATAGGGTGCAAAGCCCTGCGGGCGCCCCGGGCGCCCGGCCCGGCCGACTGCCCGATCCTGTTTTCGCCAAAAATAATATAAAAATTTCCCCTTTCCAAGGGTTTTTTACTCATAAATCTGGGCCCGGCCCTGCCTGGACACCCAAGGCCTGAGATTCGGGCAGGCCCTGGTCGGCCCTGAGAAGTTTCCAGGGGACCTCGGGTCTACCCAGGGTCGGGCGTGGCCCCGGGGCCGGCCACGAACTCTCAGGGCCGGGTCACAGCCCTAGTAGATACTACCCATAGCATCTCAAACGTGTAACAAGCTCTAGCAATTACAAAAGTTACTTAGTGGATAGAAGCATATTGCAGGAGCCAAAACGAGGTTTAGGCCTCTGAAATCAAAAAAAACTGAGTTTTGGACCAAAGATTAAACTCTAGTTAAAACTCGGCGACACCCATCACCTCAAAACTTACCAATAGTTCTCACAACGGCTGTACTTTACTGCTGGGCATTTTTTACGGTACCTGGATTAATGGTATTCAAATCTCGAGAAACCAGTCCAAGAAGTGTCAAGAAGTGACATCTAGAAACTTCTTGGACACCTCCAAGATGTTTCTTGGCTGCGAGATGTTTCTCGGGTCAAATCCATCCAAATTTGGAAAACAGTACACCTGTATTTCTCATCACTGTATTTCTCATCACGTTCCCCTCTGTGCTCCTCCTTCTAAAACCCGCTGAATTCAACTCTAATCACATGGCGGATATACCCTCTTCGAATTCCCCTCTTTCTCGTACTCCATCGGCCTCGTCATTTGCAGGACAGGCTCCACCCATTCTTCACTACCCTTATACATTTGTCTCGCCAACTATCAATCCACACCCGCCACTTCTCCACCACCACCATATCTCGCCAAGTATCACCCCGCAAATTTGGGGAACTATGTCTCAGTCACCCAACCAGCCTTTGATTCAATCTGAAGAAAACCTTCCTACCGATCCAGATTCGACCCAATCTAATTCAAATTCCAAGCGTGCAAGGGGATCTCGCAAAAAACCTGCTCCCAAGTCAAACAGCAAACCACCAACTTCCCCTGTCCGTTCTCGAACCGGGTGGCGCACAGACAAAAACAAGGACGGCAAGACGCCCCTTTGAACTGTAGTAGAATGGCTCATAACTCCAGATGGTGATGGTCATTGTATAGACTGGTGGAGAGGTGAAGGAGGAACAATCAGTAAGGGAAGCGTAGCTGAAGAGGTTGCAAAGTACCTCGCTGAAAACGGATTTCCAAACATAAAGCCTACCGCAGTTGAATTCCAGGTATGTCTATCCACTCCTTGAACATCATTTACATATGTTAATTACGGGTGAATTTCTTTGGGAATTAGATCCGAGAACTTGAGAAAAGTTACCGCGACGGGCGAGACTTCCGCAAAGGAAGTGGCGAAGGTGTAAAACAAAAACTCATGGAAGATGCAATTCGTGAGAAGGAGGAAAATGGCTACACGTCTGATAGCGAGGCATGGAAGGAGCGACTATCTTTAGTAGAAGATTCGTTTGAAGGTCAGTTTTTCCCTTATGTTTGTGTTCTTTTAGATATACAACTAATCTATATTTAATTCATCTCTTTTTAAATCTCCAAAGCATTGCTCAAAAAAAAATGTCTGTATTATGAAGAAATGGTCCCAGCTTTTGGAAGACAAAAGGCAAACTCACCAGACGCTGTGCAGGAATCTAATGACGTGATTGATGTAGATGCCATATTACCTTCTCAAAAAAATAATGAAATCACCGTTGATCCGAAAGACAATCAACTCGAGGCCAACCAAGCTAATCAAAACAAAAAAGACGATAACCCTTTTGACAACGAAACTTCCTTTGATCAACTCTTTGCTGGAATCGAGAGTCCCTGTTTTGAAGATTTACATGATGATGAAGATCGACATGAAAAAGATGAACCTGAAAACTTGAAAGATGTCAGCCTTGAAGAATCAACAAGTCAGGTGGTTCATAGCTCATCTCGTCCTAAGGTGTCAAAACCTTGTCATGCTTCCCCTCGAAAAAGTTCCTACGTGGCATCTTTTGATTCGACAAACGGTGGAAGAAGCAAATACTCTCGAGTCAACTCAGGTGCTTCATCTTCAGTTCTAACTAATCACTTACCATCACGAGAAGAACGCGATGCTGAGTGGGAATTCAAGAAAAAACACATGTTAGCCGAGCAATCAGCCAGACGATCAGAAGTCCTCTCTAAAAACAAACTCACCGATGCGATCACTAAGAGTGTAAATCCGGTGACCAATCATCACAGTCAATCATTACAGGAGCTCCAAATCAAAAGGGAAACTCTGAATTACGAACAAGCCGAGTTAGATTTTAAAGAAAGAACTTTGGAAGAAACAAAAGATCTCAAGAGACGTCGAGAGAACCTTGAATTAATCAAATTTGAGAAAGAGTTGGAGAATCAAAAGAAGAAATCTAAAATAGAAGATATTTCCATGCGAGGACGCCTGTACAAAGAATACATGGATAACTTCAGTATGAGCTTGACCAAAGCCAAAGAAACTGTGGATAAAATTTTGGCAGAAGAATGAGCTGAACTTAGGTCATCAACTACTCTTGATGAATGTATGCTGAACATGTTTTGGTCATGCTTTTTTGTATGTTTAGATTGTCTTGTGTCTTCCAAAGAATGGTTCATAAGTTTTGTTTTTAGTCATGATTTTTGTGAAATTTAAAGCGTCTTGTCTCTTCCAATTGTTGGAGAAGTCACCAATAAACTGTGTATAATGAAATACCAAACTGTTTTCTTTCATTTCGTTTGCAATTATTTTCTCGGTCACTGAATTTATCACAAACTAAATAAATTTTGGTAACAAAGTTTGTCTCTTACTTCGAGTGCAAGAACAATCTATTGGCCTAACACTCTTGAAAACAGTAAGACAAGAAGAACAACCTTCAAAAAACTAGAACGACTTAGATTTTGACTCCTTGTGTGAGGTGAGTTGAAAATTGACCATGAAAACAATAATAAGACAAGAACAAGATATTTTCAAAAAACAGAACGATTTAAATCTGAAATCCATGTGTGAGTCGAGTTGAAAATTGACTACAACCTTCTTTGGAATGTTTGCAAAAAGAACTTTTTTGATTGTTATAAACAAGGAAGGAAAAAGAAACTGTGATTGAAGATATTGAATCGACTTTTGAAAGTAACAAACATTTCATGATTAATATACCATCTTTCTGAGCAAAGCAATAGATGCATCAAATCACACTTACAAGCGTCAGACTACTTCTGCCATGAGACAACAGTATTCTGCAAATACTTCTTTGCGTAAGGAGTCATTGTTATCGGCAAGCACTGCGTTAACTACTGCCGGTGTCTCTTCCCAATATTGTCGCTCTTCTTCACGCTCAGCTGCATTAGGAAGACCATATGAAAAGGATGTTCGTTCATCCTCCGACAAAAGAAAATTGTGAAGCAGACAACACGCCATTAAAAGTGCGTTTGCCCGTTTCATCGACCGTTCGTCTCGCAAAACCAGTCGCAATTCCTTCATCATCTGAAACCGTGATTTGAGCATTCCATTCACGTGCTCAATTACCGTTCGTGCCTCACTGAGATCTTTATTAAAGGCATTCTTGAGACCAGGAAGTTGGCAGTCCGAGTTTCTTTTGAAGAGAGGAAGGGTGCAATTTGAGGCGCTGTAACCTGAATCAGCAACTATATACTCTCCCTCGGAGAAGTAGCAACCGGGTTGACACCAAAGCTACAGAATTGATCAGCTTCTGTAATTCTTGAAAGAAGCCAAAAAAAAACCAAAAAGAAACCTTACTGTTGAAGTTCTGAGAACTCGCTGGTCGTGAACACTTCCACACCATCCATGGCGTGCAAAAGTAATCCGCCGCCGATGATCACACACAATCATCGAGTTGAGTCCATAGAAATACTTTCGGGTCCAGTAATCCTCTTTGCAGATGACTGGACCGAAAGCTAAGGGGATAAGGGTCCCGTCAACAAACCCTACACATCCCTTCAAAGCCGGATGATCCTGAGCAATCTCGTTCCGGATGATTGCACGTTCCTGTGGGGTTGGCCAGCTAAGATATTGAGGCTGCAATTCAAGGATCGCCGCTACACATCGCCATGTGTAGTTTTCAACACTCCCATCTGGAATTGGTACCAAAGTCAGTTACAGAAAACGAACTACATGCTTTATAAACAAGCACCAACCCAAAACACCTAATAAACGGCCAATGAGTGAAACTTGTCCCCCATTTCCCGAAAGGCCCATATTCGCTAGGGCAACCAAGAGTTGGACTTCAACCTTTTCTTGAGAATTGCTGGAATGGTTTCTGAATACTTGGCTACCTTGAATCTTACGAAACAGGGTAATAAAGCTTTCTTTTTTCATTCGCGCCTGATTATATCATCAAAGCAGTCGTTAGAACCAATTCAAAAGACTGTAAAGAAAAAAGAGAGCTTGCCAATTTCATGAATATGCTCTCGGAAGTGTTCATAATCCCATTGAAGAGCTTGTGGGCATGATCTCGTTCGCGGAGGGTTCTTGAAGTGAGGTATCGCTGACTTTCAACACGTTCCATTTCCGCCAACCATAATTCTACTTCGTTGGTCTTCGATTCAAAGTCTTCAAGTCTTCCTGTCCTTCTAGTTTTCAGAATGAAACCCAAAGTTAAGCGAGTTTTTGGCGTAAGTGGAAGATCTGGTAGTGACTGAGGCAGGAGGAGCAGAGTTGATAGTGATCGTGAGGTGTTTGAGGGATGCTTTGCTGAAGATAGATGAAGTATGTTGTCTTTGGGATAAGCGAGGAGGTGGTGTGATACCTTTCTCAGAACTTGTAGGACTTGTTGTCGGGATGAGACGCGCGGCATCTTGAGATGTGAGGCAAAGCTGGCAAAGGGTACTTGGAATAGAGGTCTCAAAGGTGCTTTCAAATATTCCGAGAAGTGTCAAGAGGTGACATCCAGAAACATCTTGGAGGTGTCCAAGAAGTTTCTAGATGTCACTTCTTGACACTTCTTGGACTGGTTTCTCGAGATTTGAATAGGACCCCGGAAAGCTCCTGGAGAACAAACCGTCCTCGATCCATTCCGGCCCCGGCCCTCACACTTTCACTATTTGCCCCGAGGAGAGGTGGGTTAACATGGATTTCTCGGTGGTAGGAGAAGCGCCTTGATCAGGGCTCTCGATTACATATACTTTCAGTTTTGTACCACGTGTAATCACCGAGATATCCATATGTAAGTACCCGACCCGAGCCGGTATGGATTTTCGTCGGTCTGGGGGGGCAAAAGTTACAAATCACACATTTCCCAAGCCACCAGTCATGTTCAGGGTCAGACATGTGTACCATCTGATAGCCCTTGTTGAGGCGCATCTTTTGCACCTGTCACATCTCTGGTACCATGTGACATGACTTCACAAAACACCGGTATCTGAAAACCCCCTCAGGATGGTTTGTTCTCCAGGAGCTTTCCAGGGTCCTATTTGAATACCATTATTGTAGGTACTGTACAGAGTACTGTAGGTACTGTATCAAGTACCTTCATTTGTAGTATCCAAAAATCCAGGTACTGTACTAGTATTGACAATCTAACTTAACACAAGTCCCAATTCTCGCAGGGGCTTTCTTACCTTCGCAAGCTCGGTGCCCTGGAGAGGGACTTGCAAATTACTGGCTGTTTTTGGTGTACCAGCAGGGCCTTTTGGGTTCCTGCTCTTCTACAATCTTGCATCTTCTGTAGTTTGTGCAATACACAATTTCTGGAGAGAACAAAATCTGCAGGTCCTTCAGATGAACAACTTCGGTTTTTGAACGAAGTTCATCGATTGAGTATTGATCCTCCTGGAAGAGAAATAAGAATGGGTTATTCAGATTGTTTTTAAATTTCGTTTTAAAGGTACAGTCACGAAATTTCAAATTTCAAATTCTTTCTTTCATTTTTGAGAGAGCTCAGAGTGAGATACAAGCAATCTGAATAGACAGATCTGAAGGCAGTGGTCACAAGTATCCCCCGTTCAAATGAGCACGGGGGTTGATCGAGAGGAAGTGGGTGTTTTTTCGTTTTGAAAAAACCTCTCTGCCAAACTTTCATTTTCAAGGCCCTGCCGACACACTGGGGAAGGCCGATAATTCCTAAGTCCCTCTCCCAGACACCGAGCTTGTGAGGAAAAAGTGTCTGGGCCAGAGGGACTTAGTTAAGTTAGATTGACAATACTTTACCAGTACAGTAACTGTGGCTGCGTTGGTGATAGTAGTGGATGTATGAGTGCTTCGTATTTCAATTCTTCTTGTCTTACGAATAGTTATACTTCAGACACATCTATCTTCATTGATACAATTGTTTGTTCAAACTGTTCAGGCACAATCCAAAAATATGACCTGAGGATTCTGTAAACAGGCTTGGACAGTGCGACATACACTGGTATGGTTTAACCGTCAACACATTGTGCCTCGTGTGTGTGACTCCCTAAGGACAATAAATGTTATCATCACAAATTCCAGCCACTTCATCAAAGTGAGATTATTCGCAAGTAGAAGTATAAAGACGTGCCGGAAGCGGCTTGCTGAGGTCATTGCAGGATAATCAGACCGAGACATTCATGAGTCTAAACGGATATAAGCCATGACAGCAAAAAAAACGAAGATTTTGATAATGAAAAACAAATAAATTGGAAGAAACGAAGAAAAGATGCAAAAGTAGATAATATCGAATAACAATGGAGAACGACAAAACTGGAGTGACTCAGACACTACATGATTCCGACGTTTTAGCGCATTAGATCTGTAACTAAAATAAGACTGTCGATGAAGAGAAAATCATGCTGTGCTGATGGTGAAAGTCACAGCCGAGACCTTGCCAACTTGAGGTTTCTTTCCGGCAAAAGTGACGTCGGCACTGAAGACGATTGCAATTGGGAAGTTCAATTTGATGGATCCATTCAGGACCATGCGGTAATGGCTAGCAGAGCTAGAGCTCTTGAGCTGGGCTAAATTGGTTTGTCAAATGTGTTAGCCTCCGCAGACATGCAAAAGAACGGGATAAAAAGCGGGAGAGCGCTCACCTGATTTAATGGTGAAGGTCAGTTCACCATATTGTTCGTATTGGCCAAAGGCGTTGATGAACTCTGACAATACCCTTCCAGTCAGCTTTGTAGAACAAAAACTAGAGCATTTGGTATTGGTGGCTTACCTTGCTTGCTTCGGACCTGTGTCGTCCCACCAAATACATTGTTCACGAGCTTTTTAGTTCCGTTGTCCCCAAGTAAATCCCAGATACCAGCATAGTTCTTGCTTGAAAAGTCACTCTGCATAGTATTCAAGAGAGGATTTAACGTGTTGATGTCTGCTTTGGCAAAATCTGATAAACAAAGCGTCTGTAAGTATATTAAGGTTTCAAGTATAGTCTAAGATAGACGCTCTAACTCTTTGACCAGGTTACCGCTAACGTATTTGATAGCAGGCCGACGAGGACAACGAGCGTGACGAAAAAGAGGGTTGAGATCTTCATGATAAAAATTGTGATGAAAAGATGAGTGGCAGGTAGTTGGATAGATGGAATTAGAAAACTTGATGATATGAAAAGTGCGAATGAGATCTGCTAGTATTTATACGTATGAAGGATGTATGAAGGAAATTCGACCCTGCGGTCTGGACTCCCTGTCAAGAAGCCTGGCCGAAGGATTCGCATGGGGAATTGATGGTGTCCAGTATCTACCACTGAGATATTCCTATCATTTACCAAAACGCGAGTCCGAGAACTTCCTTTTGCCACATTTGGACACGTTATATCGATCAATTCCTCATTGAGGTGAGTCTGTGATGCTTTCTTTCGATCCTTGGATCAAACGGCAATATCTGTTGGCATTTTTGAGCTCAGTCGCCCTCTTGCAGCCTCTTGCGGTGTAGTGATAACATAGCATCAAGTGATCATTTGGCCTATGAAAGATTTGACACGAGACCTCTCTCTCTGATATACTGAGGATCGTGTATACACAAAGGTCATTTACTTGCGGGTTTCCCGCTCCATGACCCAGACGCCAGGGAGTTTTATTGATCAAGGTGCACTCTGACTCAGCCGTACCCGAAACTGCGTCATTTCATTTCGCGTTTAACCCGTGCAATGCCGTAGGCCCTCGGACAGCTCCGATGGAAGCCTGGTAAGCGAGTCCTTGCTGGTGTTCGACGGCTGACTCAAAATGAGCCGGTCAGAGCTGGTCTCGATCTACTCGATCCAGTTCAGTATGTTGATTCCAGGAAAATGTCACCAGAGCTGAGCGCTACACACCATCATCAAGACGTTATGTCACTCGTAAAACCTCGCGGCCTTTCGGGGCAAGGTATACTGCAGATTGTTCAGAGATAGCAGAGACATACGTCTACTGATATTCTTCATGAGCCAGTTCGAGATAGGGGAGGTGGGTTTCATTGGTGATTGTTTCCCAAATTCACTTAGCTCTTGAGGTGCCATGTGGAGTTGCAAAATTTGATGATGTCTCTTCAGAGTCATCCGTCAGATGGTTTGGCCAATCCTCAGTGTAACTTTGAGGGCTGGAAATTCTATCTCAACCTACCCTCAGGGAAGTGATCAAAGATTTCCAACAAAACTCTGGGTACATATCAGTCAAGCGGTCTTGATGATATGCTCAGAATTTGATATCATGGTGATTAACAATCAACAAGAAAAACCTTGCAGAACACAACATTGATCACAACAATGCTTTTCAAGAACTAACACAATTTTTTTCTCAAATGTTGTACCTCAATGGCTATTTCCACAGTGATCCAGTTTAGTCATTTTCATAGTGGATCTCGTCATACTCATTGGGAATCCATCTGACCTTTATTCCATCTTTGAAGGTACAGCATGATGGTAGTCTGTTGATCAGGCCTGTGTCTGCTGCCTCATGCTTAAGGGATCAAATCCCTGATCAGAAACAAACAAAAGAAACAAACTCAGTCTAAAATTAAATGATATCAATAGGCAAACGCTGAAATGATAGTGTAGGGATGAGGTGTTAAGTTTTGTAATAAGAAAGCTTAATGAATAAGAGAAGCTTTCTGAAACAAGCTGATCAAGATATATAAAGCAGTGATACAAATTGTGGTTAGGTTTAAATCTCGTGTGTAAGAAATGGAGATAATACTTAGTAAGTTGTGATATTTATTAGACAACTGTGACAAGTAACGTGAAATGAATAAAACAGATGAGTGTAACAATATATCTCCAACAATGCTGCCCTTATAACTTTGAAATTGTTCTCTTGGAACATGGTCTATATTTTGACCTATCCAATTGACTTTGAGTGGAATATGCTCATTTCTGGCTCAGTCTCTTGAAGTCCAATGCTACTGAAAATCACTGTCAATATGCAAAGCTAGTGGGTAACATTGATGATGATCATTACAATATATTGGAAAGTGCTATCACTGGCAGAGTGGGTATGAAAGGTACAGGCAGCCTCACAGTAATGCATAATCAAACTTGAGAAGAACAACAATACATAAGGTCAACTGTAGTAGCTGATGAAGGCATGATCAGTAATGTATTTCAGAGATTGACACAGGTACCTAGGCCACTTTTGATAATCTTGAAAGTTTGTCCCAATCAGTGGCTTTCATTTGAATGTGTTTGGTTTTGTGAAAGTAGTGTGGGTGATTCCCAAAGTAAGGCAGCAAGGCTCCTAATTCCTTAAAGGGACTTTTTCCAGTTTTGAACCTCATTGGTTTACAATTTTACAGTGTACCTTTGCAACTCGTGCTGTGTATTTTGTTTCTTTTCTGTTCGTTTCTGAGGCATTTTTCTTTCTGATTCCTAGAACTTTTTCAATAGAGAGAATGACCATGTTGCATAAAAAGGACACTCATTTTCAATTAGCCTAATAGGAACAAGCCAGATTTGCAACTCTATGCCTTATGCACTGATTAATGTGAATGTGACTGAACCTGAAATGACTGTTAGATCATCATGATAATGGAACACATATCAGTCTCCACATGAGTTTCTTGACCCGTAGGCACTCTATCTGGGCTTTTATATCATCTTCTGGGTTGACTGTCTGTTATTCTACCCAGAGTGTCTTATCACATCAACAGTCATTACAAGTTGCTCCCATTTCAGCTACCCAAAAAACCACCATGATCAAAAAGTCAATAAGATTGTGTCAGCATGTGTACTATCAATTGATGGTGCCGTCTTCTTCAACGACCAGAGTACCTCATTTTTGGTCTCTTGTCTAAGTCAAGCCTGCACCTTTTACAGAAGTCCACAATGAATTTTCAAATTTCCCATACTCAGCAGACCTACGGAAACGGAAATATGCCAGTTCAGAATCATGCCGCTGACCTCTTTGAATGAGGCTTCTTTCTCTTTTGTCTGTATTTGGCTATACTTTTCTCAATTTCTTCACTGTCATTTCATTATATTGAACCTCTTGCCAACACAACATCCTGGAGATTATGTGATCCATTCCCTAGAGTTACCTTCAAGTTCATGTATTCCATTACTCAACTAGTCACACCAATGGCATGCCCGTAGACTTGGACTCAGAGATGAAAGTGTGCAGTATGGGTTTGAATGCATGTCCTTTTGCAAAGGTTCAACCTTTACACAAAAAAGGATGTTTGGTTTGAACAGTCCATACAATGATTGCAAAGACCCTCATGTGGCTCAAAGCCATTACATTAGAATACATTTTCCAACAGGTTAGAACTGAGTCCCTATAGACAATTCCAATCCTGAATTCTCAGGGTGTCAATTAATGGAGAAGAAGTAGGATGCTGTGGCGTCTTTGGCCAATTTCCTAATTCTTGATGTCATCCACCACACACTGGGGTAATTTGACAGTTGATTATAATTTAAATACAACTTTCTGTGTGAATTATCATCTAATCAATTGTCAGTCAAGATGATGTGATCTTCAAGAAACCTGCTTGGTATGCTTCCACAAACATTTTTGCTGCACAAAATTGCCTTTTTGGGAAAATCAATTCTTGCCTTTATCTGACGTATGATCATTCCCAAAAATATCTGATACTGACTAGAACTGATACCAGGAGATCTAGAGATATACAGAGGATCTGTATCATGCTATGATGTTTGTTGTTATGATTGATCAGACCAGTTCTGCAACATATTCCTGTTCACACTGCAAATAATTAAGTTTGGTGTTTCCATTTTATAAAGAAGATATCCTTCAACTATACCTCTTTCTCTTGCAATCAAAAGTCAATGAGCTATTTGATATTTTACCAGACAGACTGTGTCTCCTTCAATTACATCTCAGATATCACTTGTCTCAGTCAATCACAATAAGAAATTAAAACTAATAATTACAAGCTTCATGGAGAAATTGTCTTTCTTTGATCCTCACCACTTTTCAATACAATGTCATGATCTGGTTGATATCTCAGAATTATTTCAGCAACCAGAATTTGGACCTTGTTGAATTGATGTCAAAGCTTTTGCTAGATGGGGCCTCTTTGCCTGGAATGGTGTGTACCAGTGTTTTTCAATGTCCAGATGGTGATATATTCTTATGTTTTTACAGATTTTGACACAGTAGTATTGTTTTTTGTTGTTTTTGTTGTCTGTGATGTGGTCTGACCTGAAGAGACAAGAGGGACAACCTGGTTGCTTCCCTGAGTTTAATCATTTGACTGTGTTGAATTATTGGGGTCCTCCACAACATCTGTTACAGGTGGTGTAGGCTGCACAGATTGTGAATCAGATTGTGCAATCTCAGAAGTACTGGTGACCAATATTTCACTTCCAACTGGCTGTGTAACAGCAGCATCTTGACTTGATTGTGTAGAATTATCTGGGTCCTGAACAACGTCTGGTACAGGTGTTGCAGGTTGGTCCGGTCTTGGTTCAGATTGCACATTCTGAGAAGTATTTGTGTCTGAGGTTGAATTATCACCTGATTGTGGAAGAGTGGTATCTTGATTTGATTGTGTAGAATTGTTTGTGTTCTGGACAATGTCTGGTGCAGGTGATGTGGGTTGGGTGGATGGGGACTTGGGTGGTACAACCTCAGAAGTATTGATGACAGTGGTTATATTTTCAACTGATTGTGTGACAGTGGTATCAACCTCACTAGTTGTTGGTTGTACAAAATCTCCTGGAGTTGAAGTATCTGCACTGACATCCAGGGGCTGACCAGGTGTAATGTTGCCTTGATCCTCAGGGCTTTCTGGGATTATAAGAGTATCCAATGGATCCAAAGGTGGAGTAGAATTGTCCCCAACTGGAGGAGAGATATTGATGTCTGTTTCTTGGGATGTCAGTGAAGGATGATCCAGAGCAGGTGTAGTGGTGACATCAACGGAGCCTGAAAAAAAAAGTATTCCATCATGGTTAGAAGGCTGTTGTAATTCAAATTAAATCATTCATTTTGAGATCATTTGAATCAAGAGGATCCCAAGCTGATTAGATCTAGTTGGCTCTAGGCGCCACGTGGGCTTCAAAGGATATCTGAAAATAGCTTTGGAATATAGGGAGGAGGAGAAATCAAACAGGCTTGAAGGACTGACCTGTTCCAAAAAGTGTTCTGGTTATAAAACTGTAGCGACCTGCCAATGTTTAAGCATGAGTAGTGCTGGCTAGAATATTCTTCATCATAACCAGGAAATCATTACCTGTATAAGTCTTCTTTGAGAAACCTGTAAACGGAGTGAAGGGACCTGCATAGAAAGTGGATCATGTCAGTCCCTTAGCTACAATATCTGGTGGGATAAATCAGTTTTTGAGATGAAGGTCCCCCTCAGCAACGTGGATACCTCTGCAAAAGACATACTTTGACCAAGAAGAGTGTTGGCCAAAAATTGTTGACGTCCTATTCAAAAAAGAACATCTGACAATAAGTTTCCATATCCTATCAGATATATAGTTCTGTGCAGTCAGACTCACCAGAAAAATCTTCACCCAATACAGTAGAGAATCCTTGAAATTTCTTATATGTAGCTAGAGAGGGAAGAGTATTTTAGTTTAGTCACATCAACATCCTTGATAGATCAAACCGCCCCAGAGGGAATACTTCTTTTTGAAGGGCTCTTAGTACAAAAGTACAGTTGTCTATCTTAATTTGATAACACCAACAAGGAATCATTGACCCATTATGATCAATTACTAACTTACTTTGGGTGTAGATTGTGCGGGTCAAAACTTGCAATTTAACTGAAGGTTTTTGCTTCATGAGCTCAGTGTAAAAATCATGATAAATATGATCTTCATGGGTTTGGCTCACCAGTATACTTTCTTCTCAAACTCCTAGTCAAGGGTGTAGGTAGCCCTGAATTCAAACAGAATTGTCAGTTTATACTCTTGTTAGAATGTATGAAATTCATTGTCCACTTCAGGCTTTGAAAACTATGTAGGATTGGAATGATGTAAAGTTGAGTTCTTTGAGGAACAAGCATACCTGCATGTTGAATGTTTTGGCATATCATGGAATATATGGTCAGTCATGTCAGCAATTGATAAGAATCAAGAAAGAGCCTATGGCTGACTTTTGATGGGTGAAGATCCAGTAGTCTTGATACCTTCATTTTGGAACATTATTTATATGGTTAGGGTGAGTTTCTCATCATGTTCTCATTCTGATGATGATAGAGACATACCAAGGAATTTTCTCCCAAGGAACTCAGTGAAAGCAGGTGGCCGAACTATATGTCCAGATTTTTTATCATGTCAGTGATTAGCTCATATCATTTGGATCTAGAATACAGCATATGTTTCACCTGTCATCATAGAAATTATTTTGGTAGGGAAAAAGGATAGATCAGATCTCAACACTTTAACGCTGGGAGCCTTGACACGTAAATGACATCATGGGACATGTGGAAACCCATAACTATTCTCGGGGGGTAATAATTGACCACTATGACAGGTGTTGTATCTTGGAAAAGAAAGAATGTGTCAAAAATCTTTGTTGAGAATCGTAACAGGGGACAACATACCGTAAAATGTTATCTTGGGAGGCTGTGAAAACACTGTAACACCGGTTGAAGGTCTGATCCCTGAGTGTTTTTTGAAAAGAACTCAGTACAATAGGAGTTTGATTGTAGAGTCCTGATACCATCTTACCTGTTTTTTGCAATGACAGAATAAGATTTAACATAGATTAACATCTTTACGGGCCAAAACCACCAAGCTTACTCTGTGAGCTTACCTTGAGGAACAGTGGATGTCTGTTTCCCTTTGTCTACTTGTAACATCAGAAAATAGGTTTAGGATCAGCTTTAGCAATGCTTACAGAACTTTATCCAAGACGTACCCAAAGTGGGTTTTTGTGGCTTTGGATGGGCAACCTTGATTGGTGGATCTACTTTTTCTCATCAGTTCACTATTGAAGTTCATCTTCAGAGAAAAGATTGTGATCACCTGTTTTCATCAAATATCAGGAAATGTCAAAATTAGGAAAGCTAAGGATAAGATGGGTTGTGATAATATTGTTCAAACATACCTTTCTTTTCAACCGGAGTACTTGGTTTACCTTGTTCTGCTGTGACAGCACAATTCCATTGTGTTCAGATAATCTTCAAAAATATAATCATTACCAGCATTTGAAATGTGGAAGAAAAACTATACCTGGAGATTGAGTAACAGTGGTAGTTTTGAGCCCCTCTGAGGTGAACAAATCTTAAATTCAATAATGCATTCATAAATCCGTGAAATACAGACTAAAACCCACCCTTGTAGGTTAGCCTGAGGCCATCTATGAACGTAATCAAAGTGACTTGATTTTATGATTGGTTCATTAGCTCATTCGCTGATAGAACACTTTTGTGGCAATTGATTGCTTACCCTCTTGTTAAATGTATCAGCAGTTTGGTTGTTTTTCTTTTACATTAGTTTGTAGGCTAGATGATTTGTTGTAAGAGGAGAGTGCCTTACGTGGAGTTTCATCTACCGATTCTCAGAGAAAAGTCAGCGACCCATGTTTGCAGTTCTTTCCCGATCCCACAACATTGGCATTGAGACTCACATGTTATGGTGTTTCTCAGGGACTCTGTAAAACTACCGGATGTAACCGCTGTAATTAACAACAAAAACGGCCAAGTTCACTTCATTGATCATTTTTGAGTGAGATTTGACATCTTGGACATCTTTGTTCTCCAAGCCCGCATATTTTTAATGCGTATGTAAACAGCTTGGAGGACCTTGAATACATTGATTGACTGAATTCATGATTTATGTTCTCACCTGGAAGGTCTTTCACTAAATCACCTGATCAGAAATGAGTCATTGTATGGGATTGTAAGTTTTCAACGCCCAGTACCCAAGTGGCTATTTGAAGCAGACTGATATATCTTTTCCATACCTTTCATATGAGACCTCAATGACCGTAGAAACCCAAGACCGTCCAATCCTATCACATTCCCCAAATATTCAAAAGTTCATGAGCACGGATATGGAAATACCAGTTGTCAGTTTTGCTTGAGGATGAAGATACGAGTGAGGCTGGAAACAGGATCAAGAGGCGGATTTTTCACCTGGTTCCACTGTAGACACTGCAATTTGATCCATCATACCTTCATTCACTCAAAGTGTCGTTCAGGATCAAGGTTCTCATTATGATACTTTTCAACAATCTTACCTTGCTTCAGTTTTTGTAGAAACACATGATTGTCCACTACTATCCATCCCATATTTCAATATCATAAGTTTGAAAACGGATTAAGACGTAAATATGATTTAAAACAGAAACATGGAGCTGAGTTTTCACCTGTTTCAACTGTAGTCACTGCTGTTTGTTCGATCATGCCTTAATTTGTGCAGAAGATAATTACTACAAGTCCTTTCCATGGTTGTTTATTTAGAATATCAAGCTTACCTTGCTTTAACGATTGTATAAACTCATGATTGCCCACTTCTAGATAGAAATGAAATATCACATCAGTTGTGATTAAACATCTAGACGAGTTTGACTTTAGGCAAATATGCTTCAACACGGAATTAGAAAGCTGATTTTTCACCTGGTTCCACTGTAGTCATCAACGTTTGCTCCTTCAAACCTGTATTCATCCACAAGATAATTGAATGCCCATCAACTCATGATAATCTATTCACCATAACACCAACAAGCTTACCTCCAGACGCATATAGATTTTCCCTTAAACACTCGCGAAATGTTTGCCTTTTATTCAAAGATCCTGGGGCTATTGGACCAGATTAGTTAGATCTTATTCTTCTTGATTGCAAACACTGTGCTTACCTGCAATCATAACCAGCCGCGGTTGCATACAAGTGAAAGAAGAAAGATATATTCGTTTCATCCATTTCAGATAACAACGCACTCGTTTCTAACTTTGCTGATTCTGGCATAGATCAGAACTCGACGTACATGTTAAGTTATGTTCTGCTAGTAACGCGTAGTCAAAAATTACAAATCGTATTAGTTTTCTTGATAGGTCTCAAGTTTCTTCAGGGTTCAGCAATCCTACTTTTTTGAGCTTCGTGGTCTATCATACAAGAAGGGAAATTTGGGATGTCAAACTTAGCCTTGATTAGAAGTACTATATGTTTCTCGCCCTTTCAGACTACTTACTCGGTTCCAGCTGTGATGCACCCAGCGTGGTCATAGCTTCCCAGGCTATACTTGCGCCTACCAGAGGTGCAGAATTTGTCAAGTTTCCTGAAGGGTTAGAGTCCGTTCGGCTGCCTTCGACCTCGCAGGCGTAGACTTGCGAGGCGTCTACCTGCGGATCCGCAGGTAGACCATGTCTGCCACGAAGCGTGTACCAGGGTTTGGTGCGTTCGGTACACTCGACTTGAAGTGTAGTTGACCTCGCAACTTATGGGTTTTCTCCCTTTGCAAAATCTGATGTCGCGCTCCTGGTTTCAGGTCTATGGCACTAGCCAGGTCAACCTGCAAGATTCGACCAAAACGTCAAACCTGGCAGGTCGACAAATTTGGCTGGCCGACCTCGAGGTGGACGCCTCAAAGGTCGACCGCGGCTTCTGTACCGAACAGCAGAATTTCAAGCGTACACTTCAAACTGCCTCGAAGCGTACGCTTGAGATTTTGGCTGGGTCAACCTGCGAGGTCGGAGGCAACCGAACGGACTCTTACGGGATTTGTATCCAGACCAAAGCGTGCGATCGCTTAAGAATTGAGTCGTGGTGAAAAATGATCTCAATAATATCATCACCAGTGCGATACATATTGCCTTTCCGACATTCAGAAACTGGCGATCACGAGAGTCATGTTGGTGACGGTTGACGGAAGCCATCTCGGTCTGTGATATTCTTGAAAGGCGAATCCAGTCGCAAGTGGTGTTGACCCTTTCAAGCTGTTGGGGTTTGTGTTGTATAAATTGTCGAGTGAAGCGATATGATAAAGTGAATGGAATAAGCTTTTGTTATAGGTGGGTTTTTCTGATTATATCATGTTCGTCAACAACCACTTGGTACAAGCTTAGCCAGTCAGAAAAGGTCAGAAACCGAAGGATTCGATTTCCTGTGTTACTGGGACATCAATCGAAGTTATCGCTTGTGCTGTACTGGGTAATGATCACCTTATCCACCGGAGTCTTTGCAAGTAACCGAAACCTCATCGATTTACTGGACTCGTGCACAAGTGCGTGTTGATAACTATGGAAGCCCTTAAAAATAGAAATCCTATCATGTTTGGAGCAAGGGGTTCTTCGACGATCGAGAATTGCTAATGCCTTCCTTTCTGATATTCAAAAACGATCTACATACATGCGAAACTAATTGTTAGAGAGACTTGATTAGTTGTCGAGGTCAACTTATCGAAAGAAAGCCTTGCATGTGCTAGTCTCTTGAAACCTTGAAACCTGGAGACATTCATTTTGGAGGGATTGCTGATTTGGGCTTCAGAGAAGCTTTGGCAGGGCACTTCCCAGACTTTGATGACATCAACCACATAAACAGACTAAACCTGTTTCACTTCATCTGGTCTTTGCTTCAATTATAAAATATACGCAAAGCCCTCAAAGCCCCATATAAAAAATTATACTACATATTTTTTGCTGGAACTTTTGCACAAAATTTCCAGAATGTTTTTCAGAAAGCCAGAAAGCTTCTGCACCCTGGGCAAAAGGAAATTCAAACATGTACTGTTTTTCACAAGCCCAGGAATCTAGAACACAGCCAAAGTTGTGTTCTGGGGTTCTGGAAAACTTTTGGAAAAGTTCCAGAATCATATTTGTGTGGGACTTTATTTTTGAATCGATTTCATCAGCATCATCATCATCATCATCATCAAAAATTGAGTACTCAAGGCAATCAGAAGGAACTATAGATCTGTCTCCTGACAAATCAATGTGCCTGGAAATTATCCCTTGACCTTTGAATATTACAGCCATACAGTGAAGTCTGACAAAAGAGATACTTGAAATTTCTTGACCAAGATGATCAGTTTTGATAGAGTATATGTTTTCTCAGGGCCACCTTGGCTGAAAATGTACTGCTTATCACCAAAGAAGACTACTTGTAATCACAGAGTATCTGTTTTTTTAAGTCTCTGTTTTGTTATGTATTTGCAAGACAAGAAGGTGCCAAATATCAAGTCATGGGTTTGAGTTTTGGAAGAAAGAGGCACCATAAGCAAAGCAGGAGATTTTATTTCCAACAGGGACTGAAAGAGCTGTGAGATGCAAAGAATATCTATTTTGCTTGAAAACAAACTCAAAAATTATAGTCATCCACATTCTAATTGAGGGTTATAACCCTCCCCATCACCCATCTTATTCAGCTGTTATAATTTACTCAATCATACCAACTCATGAAATTGAAGCAATCAAATAAAGAATCCATTGAATACATTATAAATCTATACATCCCTTTGCATTTGAACATCGTGATGAGATTTCTGGATGGTTTGCATGCTTGAGTCATATCATAAATCAATACAAAGAGTATTTCCTTCTTGCTGTCTATGCCTGACTTCCAAAAACTTCACATCATGCCAGCTGAAAATGGTAAATCCATTCTAATAGATGTGATACCTAGGGGAGGTTCAAATCATGTCTCTTCAGCTGCTATTGCTGATGGCTAGATGAGAGTTGTTTATATTTTGTCTGTCTTACTTTGGCATGTGTGCTTGGGCAATAAGGATTAGCCTGGCATGCTCTACTCCTCTTGCATTGCAAGGAAAAGTTTGGGACACTCTAGCTTGGGTCCATCCAACAGCGCCATAATTGTGCCACATCCACCACCGATTGATATGTCTCATGTCCGTGAATAGATGATCCATTTCGAGGCATCACCATGTCTGTATTCATGCAACACCTCGACATGCACACACAAAAGACTTTTGATAGAAACTTGCAAGAGCCTCAAGAGAGGTCTTGAGGCTTTGCCTTCATTAAGAGGGTTGTTGAAACTCGGGTAATTGAGTTCCAACAAAGGGTGTGTGCATAAAGGTGATCCACCAGTCTGAACTTCAGAAAAGTTCTTCCAGATTCTTTTGGAAACTCTCCGTGTGTGCACGTCGACGTCCTACAGGGATACAGACATGGTGCATGCTTCCAAGGTTGTGATACTCAATTTGATGTGGATCATCATCATTGATGCCAACTATCAACTACCAATGAGTTTATAAAACTAATCCATACAAAATGCCAAAAGGCTTGAGTGTATGTATATTCAAAATGTCATAAATCAATTTAGACCATTAAGATGAAATCTTTCACTTTTTGCTTCCATTGACTTCATGCATCAAGCTCTTCTTGCACCGTTATGTCACATTGCAAATCACCCAGTATGATCAGCATTTCTTCGACCAACCATCCCTTTTTGCCCAATGTCTTTCACTTGATCAATCTATTGTTTGACACCGTCTTTTGGGATTGGTCGTTTCAACACTCTTTATAATTCTCTTCAAACCCCTTGAAGAATGAGCAATGAACGCGTAATTCTGTTCTCTTCTTTTCTGAGCAAAAAAGGTAAACATGATTCATACCAAATGACATGGGTTAAATGCAAAACCAAAGATACATAAAGAATCAAGAAAATCTGTTAAAATTCAAACAATGCCCCTGCTGAAGAGAGATATGATAAGATAGATGAACAATGTAGAAAATCGAAAAAAAAGAAATCGCAATGAGATATAAACAGGAGTTGATGTATTTATAAATTGTCTAGAGTGAAAATTTAAGAATTCTGCTTTCTTTTTCTTTTTAAGAATGAAATGACCTTTATAAACGTGTTCTAAGATATATGCAAAGCTACAAAAAGAAACAAAAAATAAAGAACGCAAGACTGTCTTAATGATCTAAAGCGAAGTGTATTTGTACAAAGCTGAAACCAAAAACCAGACCGTAGATATCAAAACAAAGTTACCACAGGTCACATAAGAAAGAATTAGTCCATTGAAAAAGGATGAAATTGATACATCAAGGCTTTTCAACATAAATAAAAGATTGTGACGAGCTTCCTTTCTCTGGTTCAATCCTTTGTAACGGTCTAGAAGCTTTATGTCGAAGATGACCAATCGATCTTACAACTTTTAAAATCTTAGCACTTCCTTTCTGAACAAGTCTTCCAACAACAGGTCTAGGATCAAGTTTAGTATTACGATAAGGAATATCAAAATGATGTTGATTTTCAGTTCGAGTTGGACTTTCAGGTTGTGAGTCAAAACCAGTTCCTCGAGATTTCGAGACGGTAGAAGAACGAGATTGACGGCACCTGGCCATTCGACGTTGTTGGAGCATTTCGGCTTGCTCAATTTGATCGATAGCTTCTGCTTGCAATCGACGCATGGCCGCACGATGACGTACTTCAAGTTCATCATCTATCACTAGTAATGATCCCGAAGAGAGTCCCGGGGTGCTCTTGTTAGAGAACCTTCCAGTGAGAAGCTGGGCTCGCTCACGGCGACGTCTCTCATCTTCTTCATAAGTGATAGGTCGGCCACTAGCATCACGAGGTTGATTGAGGTCGATGAGTGGAGTGATTCTCAATGATTGCCGTTTTCTATATGATTGTACGGGTGTTGGAAGTTGACAAGTTTGAGAGCGAGGTCGATTAGGGATAAAGTCTACATAAGGCTGATGCTGCTGATCGGATACAAAGACAGGACTAAGTACGAGGAAATAAAGAAAGGAAAATACCATAAGAACGTACCGAACTCCAATCGATTTCTACCTGAGATAGACCAGATGATTCGCACTTATCACTTTGCTGTGAATTCAATTACAAAGGGATAAGATCAGTAAAATTGCCTATAAATCAAGCTATAGACAAGACAATTGAAGACTAACTCGTGAATCGACTCGAAGTTGAGTTGACATAAAAACGCTTTTTCGCCACTCTTGTACAGACAAAGGTCGATTGGATTTAATGCGATCGTTTTGAGACCATAGCGGATCTTGGTCTTGAATTTGAGCCATTTTATATGTTTTCGGTAAATGTAGATTATATGTTTTTTAGAATGTATGCTTTGTTTTTGTTGTGGTACGCTCGGGTAAACAATCTAAAAGTTAAAGGTTAAATAGGGGTTAGGAAATGTGATCAAGTCTTTGTGCCGACCGTACGTAGTCGCGTTTGAAGTTGAGAGCGTTTGAAGTAATAAGAGATGTATGCGCTGTGCCGAAACAAAAGTTATAGAATTGGAAGATAGTTTGCTTGCGGTGGGGCACAAATCGCCTGCGAATGAAGGTCAGACAAGTGAGAATATTGAAAAGCTGGACCGAGGAAAGATAGAACTTGAAGAGGGGTGCATGCGCGAATCTAAGAATCTGATCTAGTATTTTTGAAAAGTCAAGATTGTAGGGGTAAAGAGGGAAATTGATGGAAATCTGAGTGAGCTTTAGTTTGGACTCGACTTGAAGATTGAGCTAGAAAGTCTTTGGAAAAAGAAATACAAGCAACTTTCGATTCACTGCGGTGGGTTATCAGCGTAGATTATGTAGCTTGAGCAGCGTGTGTCGATGATATTCACAAACTCAGTGCTAGACAGCGGCCAGTTGAAAGCTTTGACGATAAAAGAAAGAACACGAAAATCAAATCAGAGCTTCATAAGAGATGAAGTTTAGTAAGATATAAAATGTCTTGACTGGAAATTAATGATACAATCCTATAGTCACGCCAAGGTTGGACACCGGGATCAAACGGAGGAAGTTGATGGTTTTGGAGATTCGAGGAGAATAATTTGGGGTGAGGGTTAAGATTTCATCACTCTCAGAAGGAAATCCACTAACAGCTAGGATTTGAAGACCCCCAAAAAAGATCAATGCCGAGACGGGAAGCTGATGAAGTGGATGAAGGAGTTGATGATCAAGAGGGCTTTTTATCAAAACCAAATCAAGCTTCAAAAGATACGTAATCAGCGCACATAAAACGGCATTAGAATATGTGGTCTGAACTTATCAGATATACGAATATCTGAATATGTATCAAGAGTTGAGTGAATTATTATGAACAAACTGAAAAATGTTAATAATGTTAGGCATATCAGCCGAGGAAACCCCTATGTGCACAAGTTCTACGTATGCGCGAGTTGCTTATAATTCAGGGGCCTGAACCGTTGTTGAACGGATGAAGTTGAATATGTAACATGGTAAACTGAGAAGGAATCGACCGAACTTGGTCACTGAAGATGATGAGTATCAGATTAAATGAATATCAATCAGAGATAGCAAATGATTTCAGTTCAAGGTATAAGGCAAAGTCAACTTTAGTGGGTAATCCTTTGAAAGATGACATATTTGTGCGTGGATAAAGTTTGCTATGTGAGGATTGAAATGGAGAATTAGGTAAGTGTAGTCGATATAAGAGTCAGACTCAGAAGCTTCATTCTCTTTGAACTTGTCTATCTATCAAATATGTGACTCGAAGAACCGATGGAATTGATTGAGCTTGAAAGCTTACTAGAGAATGAGTTTGTAAGTTTTATTATCAATTCACTCAATTCACTAGTCAAGAAGTGATCCTAATGGAGTTCGATCAGTTCTTGACTATCATTTTACATTAGGATGACATCATGTCATTGAGACTCTATGTGACTACAAACAAATGGGTCTGGATAGTTGCATAAGCTTCTTTCGGGTGATTTTGATGTGGGGATTTTAGATGCTGTGATGATGTGGAAGCCAATTTGGACGATCTCGGTAGAAGATATATGAGAAGTAGGGTCCCTTAAAGTTATAGTTGATATTTCTTGTAAGACTTGGTTTGGGTGTTCAAAATCCATTCCCATTCTCTACGCTTTCTAGCCCTGTTTGGTATGGCTTACAACTTTTGTAAATAGATTGAAGATATTTAATTGAAACCACTTGTGAAATATGCCATCGATTTTTTAAGGTAAAACTTGATCAATGGTGTTTGCAAGCTCGCGCCGCAAAAGAGCAGAGTTGAACTTGGTCAAGTTAGTTTGGTACGTACCATTCCCTGTCAATGACATCCATGACCATCTTGATTTTGGACAATAATCAAAAATCAATTTCAGCTATCGAACCATCGGTGATTCAATGGAACCATACACAGATGAGTTGACAGAATTGCTAAGATCGTTTTATCTGGCCGATCGTTGGATCACTTTGTCCGAGTCTGCAACCCTCGGACCACATGTCCATCAAGAAACAAGTGATGGTTTTTTTTCAAGTTGGTGAATATGCAAGTCCAGTTATTACAAAATGAGAGTTGTACTCATAAAGATCAGTTGTTAGCAAAGATGACAGGTGTGCTACAAAGTCAAGTTAGTACAAATCGTAGTGGAGAGACTCACTCGTAAGCACCGGCTCAGCATTCAAGTAATGAGGCGGATGGTGCCGGATGCGAGTGCACGTCAGTAGACTCCCGAACCCCAGCCTATGTACAACAAGAGGAAAACCATTTTGGGAATCTGAATCCGTGTTACCAGGCACTCGGTTTTCAGCTCACCGTCACGCCGGGACATCCTTTCGAAGTCCAATGGAGGAGATATAAGGAGATTGACGGCTTTTGTTTCTGAAAGCTTAATTGGTATCACCATACCCTCAACTTATGCACCCAAGCGCCCACGCTTCTCGAAGAGAGGGACTCACAGGGACGGGCAAGGGGCTTCTTTGAGCTTACACGAGACGCGCCCCGGAAAAGTAAGCATAAACTATGCTCAGCAAGTTCGGGGTTTCCATCATTCGATTTACTTTCGATTTACTCAACGTACCAGATGTTCTCATGAAGTGCTTACAAAAAAACTCTCTTGGCCGACTGTGACCATCGACAAAACAAAAATGTATATGTGTGCAGGGAAACCAAAACACGCGGCTTCCAAGGTGATAGAAGGGGATGTGAGTAAAATCGTAAGGAGCGCTAGCCTTCGTCAGAATTATTTTCATATCTTTGATTCCTAGATTGATATTTCATCTAATTGAGTGATGAATGTGTGGGCAAAAATTCAGCAAGATTTGATATCTGATGGTTTGACAATCCGGTATGAGCCCCCTGTAAGTTCTGAAAAATGCCAGTAACTATGATATATGGTAGGATAGAATTGTCCATAGCCTACAAAGGAAGAATTTGTAGAAAGACAGAACGAGAATACGGTCATTGTGTAGAGATGAGTGTTGCCCTGTTTCACATGACAAAGCTAAAGCTATAAGACAGATACAATTTTGGAAATACCACGAATATAATCCAAAAAAACAGTCATTCAAATTGGAACGGAAAATCAAGTGTGAGGAGAAAAAATAAAATTAGACAAGCGAGCTCATTACAGATATCAACTTCAATGTTCAAGTTCTGAATTTGTAGGGACCAACTCCATCTCTACAGAAAAGAGGTTAACAGGAAACATTATGAAGTGCTCAGCTTATCTTGTTATCTCTCGAGGTAGCAAGACCATCATGTCAACTTACTTAGCTTGCGCTTCAACAATTTCAAGTTTACGTCTTTTGTTTTCCTGCGCCTGTCGATTGATAGTTTTAACTTGTGGGGTGTCTGGAAACCCCATTTGCCTAAATCAAGTGGAAATACAGTAAATACGCGAAGTAAAAAAATAGTTCTTTGCAAGATCTTTTTGTTACGTGACTTACCAATAACCTGGTGGAGTAGTGGGGGGAGGATTGAAGTGCCGATGTCTTGATATGTCGTTTTTGTGCTGTCCCATCCGATTCGGTAATTCCTTCAAGGGTATACGAAGATCTTTGGCGGCCTGTTCATAGTACTTAAAAAAGATATCGCGGAGATATAAACCCACACGACTATTAACCTTCACATCACCAGAAATTGATCAAAATGTCACTTACCCCAGCACAACAATCACAATCTGCGCCATGCATCTGTTTCCTAGCCTCTTTACCTCTCGCCACTTCATTAAATACGTGCCCAACTCCAAAGTTATTCTCGGCATCGATTTCGAATCGTGACATGAATCCACCTGACGATCGCTTGGAATCGCTATTCATATCCTCACTCAATTTACGCTTTCGATTCAAGTCTTCCTTTCGTTTTTTCTGAATTTCTCTCATAAAATTTTGACCTGGGTATTGCTCAAACGGACTCCGTTGCCTTGGTTCGCGTCGAGCTTTAGGCTCTGTACTCTTCGCTGTGAACGGATCGTCCTTCATGTCCTCCTTCACTGTCTCGTCTTCTGATTTGCACATGTCCAGTTTCGAAGGAGGCGAGACAGAAGAAGAGTGTCGTATGCGACGAGAGGTATATGGAGTAGGAGGTAAACCAAGTTCACGACATACAAATAATTTTTGTGGCCTTATAGAGGTGCCAGGCATCCGGTTTTTGGATAGTGTATAGCTCCTTTGGTCGGTTGTAGGTGGAGAGGTGAGTTCGATAGGGTTTCTAGAACTGCCCTCCTGGTACATCGATGAACGGGAAGGCTTCGTGTCTAGGTCGTCCAGCACCGATGTATGCGGATTGTGTGGCTTTTTCAAACTAGTTGTGAATACCCGGTCTGTGGATGATGTGTCATTGTCGATGATATGGTTTTTTTTGTAAGTCGTGGCTGGTGGAGTCGATGGAATCGATGGTCTCGAACGACGAGGTTCGCAGACAGATCGAACAGGAAGCTTTGAGTCTGACTTGTGTTCGTGCGACGTCGAAGCGATCCGGTTGCGTGGCTTTGAGTCGGTTATGAGCGGCCGATCTTTGGAGGATGCATGCGTGCTGGTGACGCGGTCTCTTTTGTAGAGTGTGGCCGGTGTGGTCGATTCAATAGGAAGTCCTGAAGTGCTGGACTTGCAGATGAATGGGTCGGAAAACTTTGAGTCCTGCACTCTGTCTTCCAACTTTGAATTACGTTCTTGAGGATGAATTCGAAGAGTCGTGCTGGTTTGTGGTGAATCGGCTTCTTTTTCGGACTTGACCTTACCTCGGGAATCATGGACAACAGACATGTCCATCTCTTCGTTTGGCTTTTTGCTCGATTTCGAATCTCCCTTGGTAGAACCAGGGAGTGGGGAGTCGTCATTAGGTTCTTTCCAAACGGATCGACCAGCTCTAGCTCTTCGGTCCGAATGTCGTATCCACTTTTTGGGTGGTAGAGAGGTGGGGGGAGTAGCAATATTCGCCAACGCAGCTCTTGAAAGCATAATGAGACTTTGAGTTTGCTGGTGGTGGGTTTCCAATCGATTTCAGAAGGTTGGTTCGAGTTTGAAGGTTGGAGATTCGATTTGGGGATTCGAAGATTGGTGTTTCTCGACCTTTTAAAGCTGAACGTTGAGGGAAATGTTCAGGTACATATTTGGTATTTTCCTGTCTCAACGCGAAAAGGCGCAATCCTGGTCATCAAGACATCTCAACATTCTTTTGAGCTGATTCAAATTGGATTGACACCCCGACCCGGCCCGAATGTCCGAGTCCAACCTGCACTTCTCTTTTCTCCCCTCCTCCAATTTATTCCACTTCCGACACCACTTCATCGCATTTACCGTTTTTGATTTTCTACCAACATGACGGTCTCGGCGAAGACTCTTCCCGCCTACGTTTACGCTTCAGCAAGTGTGCCATCCAGTACGGCTGTGGTCCTTCCACCCTCTTCCACTGGCCTTTCTGGACTTCATCTGGTGTCTTACTCAGAGTTGCAAGCGCTCGTGACCGCTCTTAGTAGCCAATTGAGCGGCTTACCAGAATTAAAACAAAGACAAACTTCTGTCAGCATTAGTCTTCCGAACTCACTCGAATTCCTTGTCGCTTTCCTCGCCATTGGACAAAATGCGCATATCGGTAGGCTACCTTTTCGATATTATACGCGATCTTGGTTTTGAGGTACCGCTCTCAATCTGAGGCTCAGCGTTTGGCAAATCGACATACGCGTTTGTCTCGAGTATCTGATGTCACGGAGAAAACAATTCAGAAACTCGATTGATGAGTGGGGCGTATCCCGTGCAATCATCTCACTTGGTTCTGGATCCGTATCTCGATGCATGATTGCATGTACGCCTCGCACGCCCAAGCATAAACACTATTTCTTGCAGAGGTTGCGAAGCCTCCATCTCATGAGAAATTTGATAACAACTATCCGCCCATCTGATCTGACGCTGAGTCGCTTGCCTTACATTGCATTAACTCAGCTGCACCGCTGAACCCAGCCTACACCAAGGATGAAGCTGGTCAGTAGCCAACGTCAGGCTCTCCACTTTTCCAAGCGCCTTGTCTCTCTGTGAAGTGCTGAGTTCTTCGATGTCTCCGATAGAATTCTACCTATCGTATGAACCGTTTCAATTTGTCCAAATATTTCGCTGCTCCAGGTGTCCAGCTCACAATGAGGCATCCGTTACAGTGATTCTTCAGCCAAGTTATTATTGTTACCCAAAGGTGCCCTATCATCACAACCATCCGGAGCAGTTCAGGCTGCCCAGAAGTTAGGGATCTTGATTGGCGAAGTGACCTATATTGTCGATCAACGCAGGATTGTTTTGGACATCCCCGGTCGAGGCGGGTACGCAGGTAACACGGCACTTACCGTTCATCCGCAGGAACATGACACAATGCTACTTCTTCACACAAGCGGAACCACTGGCAAACCAAAGGGTGCGATTGCTTGATACTTTGCGATTTGGGACTCGAAACTATCATGCTGATTGTATCCAATCGTTTAATTTCTTAAGCTGTACCTTTGAGCCATAAGAACTTGATCACAACCATGCAGAAGTGAGTCCAGTGACATCTTTAAGTATGAAATGTGACCAGATTATTTGACGCACTTTCCTTTGATCTAGCGTCAAAAATACCTACAATCTCACTCCTAGTGATCGGTCCTTCATAGTGATGCCTCTGTTCCACGTCCAGTGCGACCATTTCTTTACTTGACCCATTCACCATCCTGACCCCCATGAACTATACATGATAACTGATGGCGGCGCTTCAGTGGCCTTCTTGCTGGTCTACTGGCCCCCTTAGGCTCAGGTGGGACATGCGTGATTCCACCTCGGTTTGCGGCGCGCACGTTTTGGAGCGAACTTCAGCTTTCGCACTCCAATGTGTGTTACGTTCACTACGCTCACCAGAGCGCCATCCTAAATGTCTGAATTGATCTTCTTGATTGTCTCCTCCGATACTTGTCAACATCAGTGGTATACTGCAGTGGTACGATTTCCGAAAATGCTGCAACGCTTATTTTGTTTCTGACGAAGATACCTTCAATCCTTAGCCCACGATCCACCAAATTCTCTTGCATTCGCCCATTCCTTCACCGCTCCCCAAACTTCGATTCATCCGATCCTGCTCTTCTGCACTCAGTGCGACCACTCATCGAGAACTAGAAATGGCCTTTCGCGCTCCTGTTTTAGAGGCTTATGCCGTACGTACCATCTAGATATCAATATGATTCATACTCCATTACTTACCCTGGGTTACATAGATGACGGAAGCGACTCACCAAATGACCTCAAATCCACTGCCACCAGCCAAAGTGAGTGCAAAGCTCGATGGACCTCGCCGGAAAAAAATTCTAGAAAACGCTGACGCTGAACTATCTCGATCCAGAGAAAACCTGGTACGGTCGGAAAGCCACAGGGTGTTGATCTCCGAATCCTTTCTTTTGATTCAGAAGATGAAGTCGAAGAGGGTGAAGTATGTATCCGAGGTCCTAATGTTACAGCGGGCTACTTGAACAACTCCAAAGCCAATTCAGAATCTTTTACTGTGAAAGAAAGGTTTTTTCGAACCGGTGACCGTGGAAGGTTGGATGCAGACGGATAGTAAGCTCAAGCTGATCGATGGAACTCTTTTGGTCCACAAGTTTAAAATGCTTTCTTTCCTGTTTCTGGTATCTTTAGTCTCACTTTGACTGGTCGATTGAAGGAATTGATCAATAGAGGTGGTGAGAAGTTATCGCCTCTTGAATTGGATGGGGCACTTTTGGCTGTACCAGGAGTAGCGGAAGCGGTAGCTTTTGGGGTTCCCGATAAGAAGGTAAGCCTTGATCACAGTACCATACTAGCCATGAAGAACTAACAGTTGAACTCAAACAGTACGGCGAAGTCCCTTGGGCTGCCGTTGTTCTAAAAACCGGCATTACGCTCACTCAAAATGAAATACAAAAAGATCTTTCCAAAAGATTGGGTCAAGTGTGTTGAAAAGTCTCATTTGCCTAGCTATAAAGCGGATTGAACCATTGATGCCATTTGGTCACTTGCGCCTTGAAGTTCAAGGTACCGGAGAAGATCTTCATAGTCGAGCAAATACCTAAGACCGCTACAGGAAAGGTTAGTATCGTCATCTTTCGTATGTTATGTGCTACATCTGAACCCTTGGTGTCTCTTGATCATAGGTACAAAGACGCAAGGTTGCGGAGGTGTTTTTAGCGAAGAACGAACAAAAAGCTCGACTTTAAACAATCATGTATCGGTCTCATTCTGGTCACAAAATTGACCTTTTAGTGCCGAGCAGTCAAAGCCCCATACATGCCTATCGATTTTGTGACCAGGAGTGCACTCCTATCTTGCAACGCCATACACACCACATTTGAAGCAGATGGTCGCGGCATGATCAACCATGTGGTCTTGCATTGTGCAAGGTATGTTGATTGAACTTGAGCATCGGTTAACGGCTAAGGTATAAGTGAATATCAAAATTAACCAGAACTGAACTTGAGTTTCTTGGAAACCTGCTCCTTTGCGCTTTAATTTTTACGCAAATGGACCAGGTTCCCCTCCTGTTCTCCTTTCCACTGCCTTGTCTATGTTTCATTTGGATTTATTATGAACCATACCATTCATTTCATCAATTCCTGCATTCTTTCGTGCATTCTTTCGTTCAGTGTTGATCAGAGCTACCATCAAATGTACCCTCATTACCGGCTCGCCTGCCTAAAGTACCAACCTGACTTGTATCTGATCGAGATAACATCTTGTCTCTTGACCGCCTCTCCTTATCCCCAGCAATATGCCTTCCAGTTCTTTTACATCTGATGCGGTCCTCAAGCCATTTTCCAAAAGCTCCTATGTGACGAAAACAAACAAATCTGTTTGATTTTATGTGGGCACTCCTGTCAGAGCCTGAGGGCGTGACGTGGCTAATTCTTGCGAATACTGAATAAACTTGGTGGATGAAAGCTTAAGTGTGCACATTCAGAAGCGAGAGGACTCACTGGTGGAAATGCTAAAGATGTTTATGAGGGATCAACTTTGGAAAAGAATGGCGGAGCGCGGATCTGCGAGAAGTTGAAACCGTCTTGCCGTGTAATGACGTCATTTTAACTTTGATTCTCCTTTTTTGAATATCTTCTCATCACAGTTATCATAGTAATATCTGAACAACAACAACAACAACAAAAACAACAAAAACAACAAAAACATGGATAACTGCTCATCCGCGAATGACTCAACTGATTTCAATCAAGATCGGAAATCCAACATGCCGAATGCACCAGATGATTTTATTGCACACCTTGACTGTCACATTTACCTTGTTCATGAAACAACAGAATCACCTCAACGGATACCATTTATTATCAAGAAAGGAATCATCAAATTAATAGTCAAATCGAATTCCACTACATTTGAAGATTTTCGAAAATCCATTGGTGATGCTTTGAATTCACATTATGATCGACTTGGGGATTTGGTTATAAAAAGTTGGGATTGTAAAAGATCAAAAATCAATTGGACATCATGGGTTACTGGAATTAAGAATTGGACTAAGACTTTAGAGAAAAAGATTCAAACTGAAGAAGATTTCCAAGAATGGATCAAAGCGTCTCTCCAGAACTTAAATAAGGATGCTGGGATTAGTTTGACTATGAAGAAACCGGTTCCGAGAGATGATCAATCGGCACTAGTAAGCATACCTTTCATGGCTCGAATGTACTGTCGTTCTCGATCGTGTTCTTGAACTCTTTACAGTTGACTTACAACGTTTTTTGATGATCTTAGGCAGATTTGACTCGCCAAATGGTAGAAGATTGTATAGCTCGAACTCGAGTGAGTATCTGCTTTGATTCTCAAAGGTCACAGGCTATACTGACCAAAGTCTCTCGACCTCCAGGAGCTGAAAGGCGTGGAAGAGCTTGATGAGGTTGATGTATTAGTCATCAAGATTGCATTTCAAGGAGAAACGGATAACAGGGTACACCCAACGAGTATGATATATTCGATACCTGGAGATGATGATCAATATGTCATATTAACTGATAGTAACATCAATAGATGGGCTCAAGCTATCGTAAGTGATCTTTATTTCACTTTCCTAAATTCTATCGTTGCCGAGCTGATCCAAGCTTTGTATAACCCAAACAGATTTCAGGCGTCGAGTACGGCGTCAGTCTCGAAATCCCACCTGCTTCGATGATACTGAGTAAAAAGATGACAAAGAATAATAAAAGGCAAAATCATTTTGACGGCCCTTCATCTGGATCATCAGGATGATTCATCATCAGATGATTCAGATGATATAGGAACAGAAATGAGTTATAGAAGTAGTCCCAGAATGCATGTACTCAAACAAAAATTTCAAGTACCGATAATAGATTATTTAGATTTGATTCTAGCTGAAAATCCTCAATCCTTTTACAATCACTTTCTAAAGAAAGAATTGATAATTTCATATTTTTAACCCTGAAGAAGGAGCAATTGAAAAGGAAGATTTGCGACAATTAGGTCTTGAGATTGAAGTGATTGACAGACTTTTAGATAATGTTGATGACTTCAGAGTTCATTTGATGGAGCAACAGAGTTATTTGATTAAAGAAACAATCTCTTATCTTTTTCTCTTTTCTAGCTTGGAATCTGTAAACTAACAATCTCTTACAACACACATATATATAATAATATAGTATCAAGAGCTCAGTGATGCTGATGGAATTACGTGATGCGGAGGAAGACTGGGAGCTCTGATGATCAACGCGGTGAGCTTCTTGCAGAAAAAGCGCTTTGCGGAGTTTTCAAGTTCTACATCTTATTGGAACCAGTTGTAAAGGGTGATTAAAATAAAATGCTCACCCATCCGCTTTTCATTCTGAGATAATGGTGGAAAGGTCATCTATGAAGGTAGGAAGGGGCTTTTTCGGAAAGTATCAGATTCTTGATCGGAACAATCACCAGCATTAATTCTGCATTTGTCTTCCTCCGATCATAGTTGTGGCAGCACGGTTCCCTCTACATAGGACAATCCTTTTTTCCAAACCTGATCACACACTTTGCATCTAGCTCCAAACCGACTGCACGTCTCGAGACCCCGCAATCTAGCTGGATTTACATAGAACAATTCTCCAGGCATCAACAGATTTGCGAAAGAATTAGACTGTTGTTTCAGTGTAGATGACATGATGATATCATACAATCGGTGTTGAAGTCTTCCTCTAATTTTTTTCCACATAGGATTGTTCTTTTTGAAAGCTTACTTTTCAATGCATTCATTCTCGTTGCTACAAAAATCAGTCCTGTTCTTGTTCTCTAACAGTTTGTTGATAAACTGTAGAAGTCTTTCAAAACGACAAGTAAGAAGTTCGTGTTCATTTACTTTTCCCCAAATTCCACAAAATTATTATACCACACTAAGCTAAATTTGGGTCAACTTTGATGTCGATTACAAGGTTCTGGAACAGTTTTGGGCGAGGTTTACCATTATGTAGAAAATCGAGCGGAAAATATCTATGAAGTTGATTTCTCAAATCCTCAACATGTTCCTCTTCAAGACCTTCGGAGTTTAAAGGAAAGACCCAATCTTGAAAGCGATGGATTTACGTGGGTTTCCGGAAGGCATGTTGCAGGAATCGAAGACTTGGACGAATTATCAGAAGAGCATAATGATGCCTTGGATGACGACTCGATTGAACTTGTAAAAGAGTTGTAAGGAGATTCCTCTAAATCAATTCATCTTCAAATAGAACAAGCAGAGGCTCATTGACTTTGAATATATAGGACAGGAGCAAAATTAGCATTATCCTATGAGGGCCGAGGCTCTTTTTAGAGATCACAACTCACCGGAAACACCAAAACCACTTCCAGTAATTCACTCTGATCTGTCACCAACAGGGGCCGAATTTACAAAACGCGAAGCCCAAGAAGCTCTTTTGGCGTCAGAGGATCCAGAACACGTTGCATTTGGAAAACAAATGAGCGAGAAACACGTTCTGATCGTAAACACCTGGAAGCCTCTTCATACGGTTCGAGACAATCATCTTGGGTTTTGTAAATGGAATTCGCTTTCTAAAGAAGACGCTATCAAGTCGACAATTACAATAACAGATTCCGAAACTGCACTTCAGCCATGGAGGTATAGAAAAGGTCAAGAATGGTTTTACTTGAGTCAACAAGAAAAAGACGAGGTGTATGTTTTCATGCAACATGACAGTAGGGCTGGACACGGAATCAATGTACCTCATGCATCATTTACTTTCAAAGAAGATCGAAACAAACCATCTACAAGAATGAGTTTTGAGTCGGTAATAATTGCACTTGTTGAATGATTTTGGCATTAATTTTACTGGAATGATCTCAACCGGAATCAATGAAGAAGTTTTTTAAGATGATGAACTGCTTGAACTTTGAGAATTTTTGGAAATTGGTTGGATGGAGGCGAGCATTGAGGGCGTGAAACGCTCAACTAACATCTCTGCCTCTATATATGCTTCTATTACAAAACCCCCCAGAAAGCTTTTGTACTTTTAAGTAAAACATGAGTCAAATGGAAAGGTGTGATCATTTGTCTACAATGAACCATAAGATTGGACTTGAACAGCTTTTCAATCACTGTGCACGCTCCTCTGGTATACTAATTTTTTTTTTTCAGTTTGGGTTGTCAAGATTCATCTGTTTGGGGTATTCTCATCGGCGTCAAGATGACTTTGTCAATTTATAATTGTCCGTGACACAACGCGCTCCCATGTAAAAAACATTCACAGTTCAAGATCACTCCAAAATGATGATGTGGACTTGTGGACTTGATGAATCAATCATGGTGGCTTGGCCCTGCAATTCCTTTGAAATATAGTCAGTGGTTTACTAAATGCTCTATGAATGAAGAGATAGGATTTAATTAATGAAATCACAATCATTATGTTTTCTCTGTATCTCATTTTTTTGAAGTAAAATCTCTTTTAATATCAATCATATAACAAAACATGAAAACATGTAGACAAAATCACATATAAAAAAAGAACACTAAAATCTAAAAGGAAAAAAGTGAGAACTGTATCAATCCATTCAATCTCCTTCACAACCTTTTTCTTTGATTTAAATAGGGTATATCAAAAATTATGAAAATTCTTCACATTTTTTTTTTCCAAAAATAGGATTTTTCATTTTTTCATTGTTTAATTCATTCCTCTTTTTTCTGTTTCTTGTTCTTTTTAGGTTTACTCTCAACTTCAGATGTAGCCATAGAAACATCAGCCAGATCACCACCACCACCAGCTGCAGCTGCAGCAGCTTTCTTAGCTGCTTTCTTCTCTGCTTTTCTTTTCTTTCGTTCTTCTTCAGTTTCTTGTGGATCAACCACTTCTGAAACCGCCATTGAAACATCTCCAACTTCTTCTTCAGCTTGTTCAGATTTACGTTTCTTCTTGTTTTTCTTTGATGATTCTGTTGATGGTTCTTCTTCAGTTGGTTTGGATGGTGGTTGAGTCTAAAAAAAATCAAGAAAAAAAATCGTTCATCAATTCATAAGACGTTTCTCTGGATTATCATGATGTTGAGAATGATCACTTACCGGAATAGTGTCAGTATCAGCAGCAGGTGCTGAAGTAGGATCAGCTCCACCTGAGTAATCAGTGTAACCTTCACGCCACTTAGATGGTGTCTTTTCATTTGCTCGTCCATATTTGTCGAGTTCACCCACTTTGATCATCTGTGATAGAAGATTAAACAAAGAGTGATACTCTTAAGCAAAGCTCTGATTTGTCAGAGGAATTACAGAGTACTAACCTTTTTCTTTTCTTGTGCTTTGGGTCCTAATCCCCATCTTCGAGGGTAAGTATCTCGTTCCATGATACATCGCTTAACTTTAGCTACTACTCCCTAATATCCTCAAAGAAACGTGATTGTTAAAGTTTGAAGTACTGTGTTAAGAAGATAGATAGTAAAGAGAAACCAACATGATCACAAGTTGCGAGTTCTACCGTAGTCATTTGAGCGATTCCGATGGCAATAGCTTCACCCTTGGTAGTCATAAGTACTACTTCTTCGTTTAGTTCGATATCAGCCTCGTATCTCAGTAAACCGGGAATCATCAACTTGGCACCATAGCATACAGCGTTGACTGCAGTATCTTTAACTACGATTCGCTTGTAACCGGTCAAGAGTGATTCAAGGGGACGAATGACACGTCGAAGGTATGATTCTGTGAAGATTTTTCAAGTTTGGTCAGTCAAGTGGATCATAAAAATATCTTTTGAAATGTAAAAGAACTTACCATCACGTGTGTTATCATAAACCCATTGAGCATCTAATACATCATGCATGGTTACAATCCCATCATTTTCACCCATCGCACCACTTCTAACTCTACGTAATTCTTGCATATGACCACCGACGCCCAATAAAAGTCCCAAATGAACACAAAGAGTACGAATATAAGTACCAGCTTCACAACTAACCCAAAAGACAGCCAAATGACGTTTGTTATCAAACTCAATCAATTTAGTTTCATAAATCGTTCGAATCCGAAGTTGACGTTTGACAGCTGAGATCAAGGGTGGACGTTGAAAGAGTGCACCGGTAAGAGTTTCGAGTGCTCGAGATAAAGCTTTTTCGGTTTGTAAACTTGAATGTAATCTTAACACACAAACATATTCTTTACCGGCTCCTTGTTGTGATTTGACTAAACGAGTGGCTCGATCTATACAAACTAATAAACAACCAGTGACTTTGGGATCTAGTGTACCTGAATGTCCTGTTTTATCTGATCTTAAGATTCTTCGAATCCATGCTACTACTTCATGAGATGATGGATTTGAAGGTTTATCAAGATTAATCACACCAGTTCTGAGAATTTTTATGAAAATTGAAAACCAAAACGTTAGTTCAATCTGAAGAGCTATTTTTCAAAACTCATCCAAAGATAAAGAGAAATAAACTAACTTGATATAATCCTTCAAAGGACGTTTTAAAGGACTACTACCACATGGGATTGGAGTAAAATGACTAGATCGAATTAAAAGCTTATCATAATTTTTAAGTAATAACGGCCATTGTGAAGTGTTTAATTGAGGTGTAGTACTTGCTGATTGAATTAAAAAATCACCAGAAGTTTGACCAATGGCTACTATTCCTTGTTCTTTAGTTGCCATTGATTTAGTAGTCTTGATTGAATTTGATTAAAGATAAATTGTGATGGATCTGTTTGAAGTCTTTATTTTGGTTGTAATTTGAAGTTTGAAGAAAATCAATGTTAGTGATTGTTGATATGGATGAATGCTAGAAAGATTGAACTAACTTTGGTTTTTGGTGTTCTTTCTATACTTTTTTTTACCTTTCTTTTGATTCCTTCTAATTTCTATTCAGTGTTCTTCTGCTTCATCTCGAGAAATGGTTTATTTTTTTAAAAAAATCAGTTTCAACCAAAACCACATTGACCTAACTCAAAATACAGATTTACATTACTACTCCACAGAGGTTAGGTTTATCATTTACATATGGCTCATCACGTGTTTTCGTGAAATGTCAATCCACAATTCGTCAAGCACCATCTTCAATTTTGTATCATTGACATTTTCAACTTTATGCTGATGAATGAATCAAATCTGGAAAGATTGCCTGTGAGGTCTGATGCAATAGAATCACGTAATGCCATGAAACCCTTGGAATTTTGCTTGATGCTGATAAGCATTGAAAGTTGAAACTGGGTGTTGAACCTTTTGAAGGTTTTTGAGTTTGCTAAAGCTTGAGCCCCCGCCCCGATTGGAGTTCATCTTGAGGACCGAAGAAAGAAAATTAAGATTACAACAAATTCATTCGGATATCCTCAGTTTGAATCTTCAATTTATTCCCTCTCAGAAGGTTCAAATACCATGTTCACAGGTTTAATCGAGGTAAGTCCATCAACTTTAAGATTGTCAAAAAAAGATCCAGTAAACCAAACTAATCAAGCACTTGACTCTAATTTTTTCAAAAGTCAATAGGAACCGTTAAAGCTTTAAATCAAGTCACTGAAACCACAAACGATCCATGGGGTTCTTCAATCCATTTAATCATTCAAGATGCATCAAAAGTTTTGATGGATTGTCAAATTGGTGATAGTATTGCGATCAATGGAACTTGTTTAACTGTTTTGGAATTCGATTCAAATCAATTCACTGTGGGACTTGCACCTGAAACTTTAAGAAGAACCAATTTAGGTAAGTTATTTTCTCTTTGAAGAGGTCCAAAATCGAATTCGTAAAGAAAAGAAAGTTGATCAATAGGAAACTAATTTTATATGGTTTTTTTAAAACTCGAAAGGTCTTTTGAAAGTATCTGATCAGGTTAATTTAGAAAGAGCTATGAGAGCAGATACAAGATTCGGTGGTCATTTTGTACAAGTTGAGTATGAAACTCCATTTCTTTCAGTCCTTCAATCTCATTACCAAAGAAATCCATCAACTAACAAATTTGTTTTTCAAAAAAAAAAACTCGTAAATCAGGGACATGTAGATAGAACAGCAGAAATCGAATCAATAGAAAAAGATGGAGACTCATTACGAATGAAATTTACTTTAGGAAGTTCATCAACTGAACACGAAGGTTTACCCATCAGTTCATTATTAATTCCAAAAGGTTACATAACCATAGATGGGATTTCATTAACACTTTGTTCAGTACCTAATCCTTCAATAAATTCCAACAATCCATCAAGTTTTGAAATCATGTTAATTCAACATACTCAAGACCATGTGACTTTATCAAAAAAATCAGTAGGAGATTTGGTCAATCTTGAATTTGATTGTTTAACTAAATCGATCGCTAGAACTTTGGTTGGATCTATGTCTGTTATGATTGATGCTGCTGTAACTAAAGCTCTACTTTCTCAAAAAGTTTTAGATTCAAAGTGATTCCTAACTGTTTGGATTTGAAAAAAACCTTGTAGCTATTTGACTGTTTTACCAAACCCCAACTCATTCTCAAGAACTTCTTGTGTCTTTTATGTAAACTTATTTTGATTTCTATAAATTTGGATTGGAAATCGGATCTCACAAATCTAAAAATCTGTAAAAGTTAACATTTGATTACAAGTTTGACGATTCAACAAACCAAGAAAAACAAAGTGTAGCTCATCAAAATTAAATGGGTGATAATTGTAAGCTACATAAACGAAGGTTTAGAACGAAAGATTACAATGCGAAATGCGAAAGGAATTGAACGAAGTAAGTATCAAAAAAGAAAGCAAAACAAGATTTTCTTTTGATGGTTTGAAGTAAGAAAGTGAATCAAAAAAAATCAAAAGAAGGAATAGATAGGTTTAGGATTATGAGTTCCGTTTCTAGGATAGATAAAAATAAATATCAACTTGGAAAAAGAGTTGAGATGAGAAGAAAGAAAAAATAATAAGAAAGATGGTACAAGTCAACATTAGCGTAGAAACGAAGAAACTATCCAAGAATCACGTTCATATAAATAATTCAAGAAAACAAGAAGACTAGAAATCAAAAAAAAAACTCTCAAGCAAAAAAGGAGAAATTCAAAAGAATGATTAATAATCTAACCAACTGGCTTTATCTTTCTTTTGAGCTGAAGGTGTTGCAAGTGGAGAAGGTTGTGAAACGAAAGCTGAGTTTCTTCGATCATCAAATGTATAAGTTGAAGCTCTTTGATGTTGTGGACGGGGAGCATATCGATTGAAACCTTCACCACTACCACCTTGCTGCTTTTATTATCAAAGTGATGAGATTCACATCAGTTTATTTGTTGATTGAGAAGAAATTTCTGGGGGTGATGTAAAAGGATGCTTACCATATGATGTGAACTACTTCGATCTCTCTTACTCTTAGTTTGTGATTCAACAGTTTGTTTGATGGTCATACTTTCAGTCGTAGGACCCTGTAATTTCCTAATAGCTTCTTTATGACGATGATCAAGTTCTTCAATAGTCATCACTGTACTCTGTCTTTGAGGTGAAACCTTTTTCTCTACAATCGCTGGTTCACCAACCGTAATCAATCTAGTAGGACCTTGTGAGATTCTTCGAAGTCTTTCTTGATTTTCTAATGGTAATGGTCTACCAGCTCGATCACTAGGTTCTCTTAAATCTACCATGGTCATTCGTTTAGTCCAACTAGTCGGTGCACCTGGTGGTCGAGCTACTCTTCTTTCACTTGAAAATTTATCAAAATCAATGGCTACACTCATCGATTGAGGTCTAGGATCTGATGAAAGCCTTTCTGGATTTCTAAGATATCGGTTTGGTGAATGATCAATCCCAGTCGAGTTTTTCCAACTTGGTTCGCCAATTTGAGCTCGAGTAGGTGTAGTCGTAGGGATCGGTAAAGAGTTGGTATTGAATGGTCCAGGGCTTGGTGATTGATCCTCGGTAGATCCAGAGCTAGAAGCTAATTCAGCTCGAAGTTTTTCTACCGAAACTCTCATCTGTCTAACTTCCTCTAATGTTCTCATCTTATCTTCGATCACTGCTAAAGTTTCACGTTGAGCGATGTGATGAGCTTGGTGTACAGGAGAATTTTGTAAGGTGCGTGATAGAAGATGATCGCCAACTTGAGGTGAGAGTGGTTCAGCTTCATATCCTAAAGAGTCTCTAATACCTCGACCCGAGTCGATACCAGGTAAAAGATGAGCCTTAGCTGAATGATTGAAGGCCTGAGGCGTACTAGGTTGAGAATCACCCGCTTTTTCGTTTGGAGAAGTTTGTTTTGAAAGACGAGGTAAAAGTGAAAACTGAGAAGACTTTCGAGTATGATGATCAAGTGTAGGTGAATTAGCATGACTAGTTGAATCTGCTGCATCTGATGAGCTATAGTTCTTATTATAACGTTTTTCCCAAATAGCAAGATCTGCGTCGAGTGCCATTGATTGTCGATACGCAGCGGCTTCTTCTACCATTGCCCTTTCTCGATCTAATTGTTTCAATACTCCAATCTTCTTGTAAATCACTTCTAATAATCTCCATTGAACAGCAGCTCCCATTACGAAAAGTCCTGCCATGACACCCAATTCGGCTATAAGACAATAATCACAAGAGAGGATGAGCTTAGTGGTTATTGAGTAAGAGCGATTTTTAAAAAAAATCATCTTACCTTGCATGGTGATTGTAAGAGGAAAGTGACCATCGAGCTTAGGGAACATTTGACCAAAACCAACGATATAAACCCAATATTCTTTCACACCAGCAGTAGTAAAACAATCTACCCCGAGCATCACTGCTGCTGCACCCATTGCGGCAGTAGCAACAACAGTAACGTAAAGTTGGATGGCAGGGATAGTAGCAAGTACAAAACCAATGGTAACACTCCCGATGATCATCACCCATCTTAAACCAGGTGGTCTGATCAAAACATTTTCCCGAAGTGAAAGAATGAAGAGTGCAATGACAAAACCTCCACCAGCACTAAAGAATGTGAATTTTAGGTCAGTTTGAATCAAGATGATTTGAACTTTGAGAATTTGAGATGTGTGAAGTGTGAAGTGAGTGATGATAAACTTACCCAACGAGATATCTTGTACCTTTCCAAAATATGACGGAAACACCACCAGCTCCAACTGCTGCTACAACACAGGCTAAGAGGAACATGCCTTGAACCTGGAAAGAGATCATAAGGCAAATCAGTTTTGAGTGTTACTCCGGAATTCAGACGTATGTTGAAACTGGGAATTTTGACGAACGAGATTGTTAGGATGAGGGTCTTGTTCAATGACACCAAACCTCAGAATGGGTACCATGACTATTATAGCTGCGACGTAAGCACCAGTCAAGAAATAACTCGACCTGAATAATGTGGAGAACATAAAAATGAGTCAATGGCTTGCATACGATGAACACAATCTGAGATATCAGGATGATAGAATATGAAAACTCACCATCGATTACGACCACCCCAAAATGCCATAGGAGTACCAGAAATGATAAGAAGAGCACCAAGAATTCCAAAAGGAGCAGTGACCCGTGTATCGAGTGGTAGAACCTCTCTTTCATTGAAGGTAGAGTTCGCCGAATTGGTCGAGTTGGTTGAGTTCGAGGGTATTGATGTTGGTCCCGAAGTGACATTTGAAGCAAGTTGAGATTGATTAGTTTGTGAGACATTAGTGGCGATCGGAGTGGCCTGGATTCCACTGGTCAGATTTGTAGCTCGATTGGTAGGTGTTTGGGTCGAATTCAAGACAGGTGTGTTGGTCACATTGACAACTTGAGCAATTGTAGAGTGAGCCAAGAGGACAAGAAGCAGAACGATAGGAAATTGAGTTGAACGAGATCCTTCAACATATCGATTGAGGCAAAACATCTTGATGAACGGAAGAAAGAATTGATTTAAACCAATTGGGTGGGGGAAATGTGCAAGGGTGAAGGGATTTATAGCGCTGAAGAGTGGGGGTCCAAGGCGGTGAAAAGTGAAGGATGGCTTGAGTTTGTATTTGTGATTTGACGGATATTCCTCTTGAAAGCTCTTGAACCAATCTTGAAAGGCTGTGAGCAATAAAAGAGGATGACCAAATAATACAGTGAAGACCAGAGGACTTTGACACTGGGCTCTTGTTGATATCTATCTCTTCAATAACCTTTGGGGATTGTACAGTGTAGGGTGGCTGTGTGTATGAAATCGAATGATTTGTGGATTTGAATGGTATAGGAAAATGAAAAATAAAGTCTGTGTCTAGTTAGATTGGGGAGAAAGAAATCCTAACTTGAAGGAAGTTATCAGTTGTCTAAGCTAAGAATGATATCAAATGATTAGATAGATAAGTGATATGCGATCAAAGAGATTGACCCAACAATTCACAGAGGTTGGATGACGAAGTTAGCAGTTGTAGAAGCACAGAAAAAGTAATCCCAGAGGCAAGGCGGGAAGAGCAATTTTGATAGTCGATGAGTTGAGAGACACATCCACCGGGATATCACAATCAGGAGCCACACCAAAAACGTGATTGGAAGGAGAAAAAGGGATGAGGTCAGCCATGAAGTTTAAATTCTCATCAAGTTCCCAAGCAAAGACTGACAGGAGTGAACCCGGCTGAGAAATCGTTCGGTTTGAATATCTTGAGAAGATTCGATTGAAGTGATGATGATAGAAGGTTGAGTGATTGTGAGGAATAAAGTGTGTAATCGTCAAGAGAATGGAATCGAAGGATTAAAAGGATTGAGATTTTGGGAATGTTTATTTTGTAAATGAAAAGGATTGAGGGAAAGAAGCTTAAGGATTGAAGTAGGATTGATTTATAAACGGTTGAGTTGGAGATAAATGTTTTTATTTTTCCCAATATCTCAATCTCAATCTTGACTGAAGAGCTGAATGAGATTGGCTTTCAGTTTGTTTTAAAATCAACTGAAGACCAAACCCAAATCGATGCTTAGATTCATTCAAGATTGCTCAATGGCAAGGGTGGGTGCTCAAAAAAACAAACGGTAAGTTGATGAATCATGATGTTTATAGTTCAGTTCGAGAGATGGTCTAATAGATCTTAATAGAACATTCAACTTACTTTTCATACAAATCATATACTCACCATCAAACTATGTACCGCGACAGACGATCGTCGGGACACACTAAAGATGTAAAACATATACAATTCTATTCAAGCTTGGGGGTCACGACAGACCTTCGATTGATTGCAAGAAATGTGGTGGAAGTAAGTGAGAAATTAGAATTCAGCCTAAATATCAATCGGGTCGAACTGTAAAGGCAGTGTAGAGCTTGGTCGAATGACACATACATATCAAGCGTTTCAAAACTTCATGGAATCTTGTCCTAACAAACTCATAATTATCTACTCTTTCAGTTCTTGTACATACATATCATCACATTCTCAACTTAACCGCTAATTAGATCATTGTCTCCTCCCATTATACATTTATCTCTTTGGATATATAGTGGCCAACAATTGTGACGAACCGGTCAGAAACGAGGATAGCCCCAATAGAGAAGATCTGATCTGAAGTAGCGAATCCATCTTCATTTTCCAAAGAATTTCTGTGAGATGACGACTTTCAAACTTCCGGCACTGTCCGAAGGGTTTCACTACAGCAGCGGAAGAAAGGTGTCAAAATTCAACACTGGACTTTTGTTTGAGTTGATGACAATTAAGTACAACATGACCAAAGGTCACTTCAAACTCTGGTACAACTTGTCAATTTGTTTTTCACATTGATCTCTATCTCAATTTCCCAACCAATGGGTTTATCGATTATGCGATCTAGGGAGTTTGAACGAAATTCGAACACTTCAAATACAACATATGTCCTATGTACAAACAAGATCAATTAGAAATACCTCTGGTGTACCTCATATCACGTTTTAGATGATCGCATCATTAAAAATCTGCGACTTGTATTTGCTTGATGATGAGATGTTTCAATCCTATGCGGTGATTAACCCTACCATTACCCTTACATACATCAGATTATAGGAGATCCTAAGGATTTTGGTACAGCCCCATGTGGGATCATGTCTTCTAACTCAAGGTCATGGTTGACCTACAATGGATGTATCGTCAGGGATTCTGTGGTGGGAAGATGCAATGCGAGCATTGATTTTATCTATAAGATCAGAAGCGTCGTATACATGATGTCTTTACCAAACCCTGTCAGATCACTGCGGTCTTGAATCAACCCGGGTTTGATTTTACTCTTGATGAGCAAAGAAATCTTTGGCAGCCTGATCCGATACATAATTCCGAAATCCGAATCACACATGAGGCACATAGCCAACCGTTGAATTCAAAGAGCTTGCGGAATTTTGCCACCAACCCCGAGAAAGATTGCGGGGAATGTGAATAGATATCTTTTTATCACTTGTGCCAGAACAGTCTATCCGGTCGAACTTGATCTGAGTAGAAGAGTTTCACAGCATACAAGATTGTCAATCAACAAGTGTCTTGGTATGCATATGTGAGACTGAATCTTTCAACTCCAGATGATGTTCGGTCTTCGTGATATCTAGAATACAACCCTTGAATGAATTCTTCGGTGGTTTGCTTGCCAGTGAATCCTGAGCCGAGCCTTCAAAATAATATCAAAAGCTTGATATCCTTACAAAACCCTTCCATGAGACCGCGGTCCTGATTTGAGCTTAGTTTCAAGATATTGCAATGAGCAAGGGAATCTTTGGAAGCCTAATACGTACCGCATACGTAATCCAAAGCACGCATAGTTGACCGTAGAATTCAAAGAGCTCACAGGCAGAATCTAAAGAGAATCAGGTGTGGGATTGTTCTGAATAGAACACAGATCACGCGTCAGTCAAATGATGGACTGATAGATGATTGAGAGACACCACAATCTAAGAAAGCTTGTAAAAAACTATTATTGAGTCCAATGAGAAAAGGGCAACAAGGTAGGAATATTCAGTGGCACAGGGTTTAGCTAGGGACCATTGGTTACTACAAAGCCCTGAGGCTGTGTTGCAATTTTTCCCCTGATGGTGGGATCAGACCTGGTACTATAGAGAGGAAAAATATTGCAGGGACTTGATGAAAAACAGGAGAGTGCTCTGGGTGGCCACATGCGGCGGGTACTGACAGTCTCCACTGGAGCTGTCCCCTACCCTTGAGCAAGAACAATTTGTGAGGAGAGAAAATGAGACCCTGAAACTTAACCCCAGTCTGACTAAAGGTTGACAGGCGGGAAATTAAAAAATGATTGAACTATGAGATACTGAGGTATAACTGTTGGAGAAGTTTTTTAAAATCTAGATGGGAGAGAGGGGGAAGAGGAGGAACTAGCAACACAAGATGGCAGAGAGCAGAGGAAGAGGAAGAGGAAAGAATAGAGATAGAAACCTCTTTGATCTGACCTAGCATGAACCCAACCCATCCGCAATGGACAATTTGTCTTCTTCAAAGGAGGTGAGATTTGTCAATTTGTCCCCTTCCCTTCCTTTTTGACAGAGGGTGCCATGACTCATCATCATCTTCAATGTAGACTTTCTATTCAATCCCATCTGCACTCACTACCTTAGACTTTGGTCTGGCTCCTTTGTATTTGTCCTTGCCAATAACACCTCTGATGTTGCCTGTTGCATTTCCTACTCCAGCATTAGTTCTATCTGTCACATCACCTCTCCTTTCACCACTAGCTCCACTACTTGTTGTGGTATTAACACCAGTTGTATTACCACTGTCTCTACTTTCCGCTTCACCATTTGCTAACAATTCATTGTTTCCTGATCCCCCACCATTGCCCTCTTTTCTCAAAGCTAAGACTGCTGTAATCTGTCTATTCATATGGTCTATGTTTTCTTCAGCTCTTCTGATTCTTGCTCATAATGAGTTATCCACCTCAATGACTTTGAATTTTTGAATTTCTTGATTTCAATCTGAATGTATTGCTTTTTTGGTTTGTTTAAAGTGTGAATGATTCTCAAAGAATATTCTGGAGCTGAAGGAGAGCAGATGAATTGGGTATTGGGGTCTTTGAGTTGAGGTTGGTCTTTGCCACCTGGTGTCTGGGTTATTGCTTTGAAGGATGGATTCTCACGTGTCCTTCATATGTACCCAACCCAAGATACTACTCGGCCTCTCCACCCTGCTAAGTCCCAATGGGCCTAGGAACCAACTCATGCTTTGTGGGTTCTTCCAAACAAAGTCAGGGGGTCCTGTCTTGGACACGGTGGAACCAAAGATGGCTTAAGATGTATATCATCTGAGTTTTTTTTGAAGAATTACCCCAAGCCTGCAACGGTAATGCTTAGTCCAATACCGAAGGGGAGAGGCACACAAGTGAGGGGAGAAATCTGGCCCTGTGGTTCGGGGCCGAAATTCGGAGCCGCAACAGAATGTGGCGCTCTTAGGAGAGGGGAAAATTTTCCTCTCTCCTAGAATTTCTCCCTTGATTCTCTCTCCCTCAACTTGTTTCTCTCTTTATTTTCTCATCTTTCTTCTACAGCCTTCAGCGTTCGAAAATAAAAAGTTTTTAACATTCTTATCTGAACACTCTCGTATCTGAGGGTTAACTTTTATCGTGATAGAAGAAAGAAAGAAAGAAGTAGAAAGTTTGCAATCCTGAAAATTAAATAGCTAAATCACATTTCATAAATCTTTTTTGACACATACGACACATACTATTCCGGTTCTAATTTTATTGTGAATGAACAAGGAACAGAAAGACAAGTTGTTATTGAACAAGGCTCGTCTTCAAGAAATGGCATCGACGTCGAGATCAGCGGAAGAGAAAAAGCTAGCTCAGGCAGAAGAGAGGAGGAGAAGAGCCGAATCGAGGGCTCCGAAAGAAGGTGAAGGAAATGTCGACATGAATCTGATACAAGAAGCGGGTCAAATAGCTAGAGAAGAAGATCTTTTGGAGAGCCATCAGGTGATACACGGAGCTGGACCCAAGGCCGGTGTGATTCAGGAGTCCTTCGTCGAGGAAGAAGAAGAAGATAGCCTGGAATCGAGCTCGGATTCAGAGTTGGATACTAGAGATGTGAAACCGCTAGAACTGAAGAGGAGAGAATTGGAGAAGTTGGAGGTGAGACAAGAAGCAGAGAAACGTCATCAGGAGGAATTGAAGAAGAGCAAAGTTTATGAAGGTGTACCTATTGATGGTGTGTAACAGAGTTTCTTTGATTGTCTCTTTCCTTTTTCTGCGTAATTCCTCGCTCCGTGGGAGATCTAGAGGATCAGGAGCTGCCGTAGGCGCCCTTTAAAAAGATGAAGTGACAGGATGCAGGCTGCAAGAGCGCCGTAAGACTCGCTGGTCAGAAGGGAGAGTTCTTGATTGGTGCTGCCAAGTGCGCCCATAAAACCTCCTGGAGGTGGTAGAGTCCTGTAGACCTACAAATACACCAAGTTAAAGTCTTGTCTGAGGTTAAAGAAGCTGCCGTAGGCGCTAGACTCTCACGGAGTGACCAATTTGAGGAGAGAAAATCAGGTGCTTACACAATTGTTCCTCCTGTTTGTTTCGGTTTCCGACTGTCCATTAGCGTTTCGAGAGTCAAAAGGTGCCGATTCTCGTAGCCAAGCGCTCTTAGAGGCCTTGACGCACGCGTTGGATACCAACAATGGAGTTGAAGCCAGGAAGCTGGTCGCGGATTTCAATGATTCGTATGGATCGCTGGTGGCGATGGATTACGATGGTTATGTACCTCCGGAACCTAAAGGATCAGTCCATGATCAGCCGAGTCTTCAGGCCCAAGAAAGTCAAAAGAGCGTACCTCAGGCCCAGACACAACAGAAGTCCGCGAGTTCGAGATTGATGGACTCTAGTCAATTGCTAGCGTTGATCTCCGGGCCGTTACCTTTCAGCGGCCAAGAACCTCAATCAAATGGTGCCGGGACGGGTGTACACCCTCCTGTTGTGGCAAAGACGATTCCAGAAATCGAAATCCAGATGAAGAAGAGAGCGAAGAAGCGGAAGGGGAAGAAGCGAGCTGAGCGAGTCGAGGCACCTTCTTCGTCTTCTGACGAGTCCAAAGGACAGAAGTCGAGGAAGAAGAAGAAAGAGGAACCGTCTTCTTCAGATGAATCGGATGACTCAAAGCCGAAGAAGAAAAAGAGGAAGAGGAAAGCTTCATCAAAGAAGAAGAAACAGGTAGACTCAGAACCTTCTGATTCTTCAGACTCATCCTCAAGTAACTCTTCGTCAGACGAGGAAAGTTCAGACAATTCCTCAGAAGTTGAAAAAGCTGAACTTGGCTACGATATCACGGAATTTGACTCGGCAGACTTACCAGACTTACCCGATAAGTGGGATAAAGGCTTTCGGAAACTACGAGCTTGTGTACCGGTAACTCTATTCAACATAGCTCTGTTAGAATCTTACCACGATGAGGATCTAGAGCAAAAAGATCAGAAAGCAAAAAGCAAGCTGAATGTCTCCAAGACTTCTCTGAAATTACTAGAGAAACAATTGACCTATGGAGATTTCATTGAGATGTGCGACCTTGAGGAGAGGTACGCAAGGGAGATTTATGGCTTGGATACTTATGCGGATTACATTGTGAAACATAAGAAAATCGTTTCAGACCTGAAGAAGTCGTACAATTGTTGGATGATCGGCTTGAGGTACCATTTGAAGGTGCGGACGGTGATTTTCAGGCGACGGAAGTTAGTGAAGTCCAAAGTAAAGGGGAAGACGGTCTTGAAAGATATAGTGAAGATCCCGAACGGAGTCCAAGCTAGGGTGGTTGGGAAGGCGAGATTCGCAGCAGATAGAGCAGGCGATCTCCAATACGTAGACAACCCCTATGCTCCTGGGGGTCCGAAATTTGGCTTTGATTTTTCGACCGGGAGACAACCAGTTGGAGTTTCCGCCGTGACAGCTGTGGATAGAACAGCTGAAGTTAACACAAACCCTAATCGAGGGAAACGTGGCGGTGGGGTCAAGAAGTCCTATCAGAAGAGAAATACCTATCAAGGTAACTTCCATTACAACAGGGGCAACAAGTCCGCCCAGGAGAGCCAAACTGGTTAGTGCTTCAGAATCGCTTAGGAGTGGTTGTAAGGAGGATCGTTGAGTGCTGACTTGATTGTCGATACAGGAGACTCGGGACAGCCGTCGACCCAAACTCCACAGACCTATATGGCGAAACCGTACTACCAGCATAAGGGTGCGAAACAAAACCAAGCGCCTAGCGCACAGAAAGCGCAACCGACAGAGGCACAGAATGCGTGAGTGAAATTCCTAAAGTGCTTAAAGTACTAAAAGTGGGACTGACGAAACGTGTGTTGTTGTTGTTCACCCGACCGGGACCTGTCATCGCTTTCCTTCTGTTTTATGCCTTTCAATGCTTTGGACTGCTTGGGTGAATTGTTGTGTGTTGCGCTTTGTACTTGGATGATTGTATGTGTTGTGGTACACAGAAGCTTGTAACTCGCAGTATCTAAGTAGAAAGAATATGAAATTCTGAACAAAAATTGGTTTCCATATGTTACTATTTATTAGACGAGAGTAGCACACCTGCCAACAGACCCGCGGAGAGTGGTGTCCTCTTTCACTCAAGAGAGGATACTCTGAGAGCAGTGGAGCAACGCTTAGAGGAGCTGGTGAGAGAGGTGTCGGATAGCTCTGAGTCGGACAGCCACGACGATGAACAGGTGACAAGTAGCAAAAAAGATCCAATTCCATTCTGGGAGAGGAAGATTTTTGCGGTGCCGGTGCAGAATGTATGTCCAGGCCGAGTCACGTGTAAGATGGTCATCGAGGAATGGGCTGAGCTGATGTTGGAAGCGGGGTTGGAGAAAGACATCCCGTATATCACGAACGGGTTTAAGCAAGGGTTTTGCCTAGGGATACCACAACATCGCATAGGGAATCTGTCCTGGTATACTCCGGAAAATCATAGGTCAGCACTATTGGCGAGGAGCCAGATAGAAGCAACAATTGAAAAAGAACGGTTGGCTGGTAGAATGGCTGGCCCGTTTACCCACGAGGAGGTGTTTGAGAAGCTCGGTTTCTTCAGGACAAATCCAATGGGGAGTGCTGTTAATGGAGACGGATCTATTAGGATGGTGAACGACCTTTCCTTCCCGAAGAAAGATGACCACGTACCCTCGGTAAATTCATTCGTGAATAAGTTGAATTATGGAACGTATTGGGACGACTTCGATAAAGTGGCAATTTTCTTCCAAGAAAATCCTGGGGAATGGGAAATCGCCATCTTCGACTGGAGGAAAGCGTACCGTCAACTACCAGTACACCCTAGTCAGAGGAGGTTTTTATGCATTCTAGACTTCTATGGAAGAGTGTGGGTCGACTTAGCTGTGGGATTTGGTGGGGTTGCAAGCTGCGGAGTGTTTGGGGCCCCGGCACATGTCTGGAAGCTCTTAATTGAACAAATCTTGAACATACGGAAGATCTTTCGTTGGGTCAATGACAAATTAATCTTTCGAAGACCAGGAGATCCAGCATCCTTAGCAGACATAACGACATTAAGCAATAGCTTGGGCGTAGAAACGAATCCGGCGAAAAACCATGAATTCGCGACGGGACAACGTTATGTGGGGTTTATCTGGAACGCGAAAGATCACACTGTCAGGCTTCCAGAAGACAAGTTGAGAGAGAGGAAGCAGCTAATAGAAGACTTCCTTAACTTGACATCCCCCTGGGCATTTCACACAATAGAGAGTCTACTAGGAAAGCTGGTTCATACGGTGTATATTGTCCCTCATATGAAGGCTTACATGCGCTCGTTCTACAAGTGGTTAAAGGAATGGGTTAACAAAGCGGCACTGAGGCATGTGCCAGAGTACGTTAGAGTAGATCTCAAAGAGTGGAGAAGGTGCCTGCATTCATTTGTTTCACGAGCGCTGATTCCTTCGCCGAAAGCGACGGAGATCGCTTGGGTGGGGGATGCTTTGTCGTCGTTCGGTATCGGCATTCTGATAGGCGATCAATGGGCATGTTTCGAGTTTGAGAAAGGATGGCAGACGCTGAACCTGCAGACAGGCAAGCGTTCGATTGCATGGGCTGAATCGGTCGCGATAAGACTGGGACTAGTTGTTCTAAGCACCCTGAGACATGTGGCAGGTGAGTACTCCCAAGAAAGTAACAGGCACGAAGGCGTAAGACTGATAAGGTTTTTGGTCCTATAGGGAAAAAGTTCAATGTTTGGACGGATAATACTACATCCCAAGCAGCCGTTAAGAAGCGCAAATCGAGGGATGAGTGGGTGAATGAGGAGTGGAAGAACATCCAACGTTTACTCACGGGTTTAGCTTGCGATATTGAGGCAAAACATGTTACGTCAAAAGGCAATGACGCGGACGCGCTCTCAAGGGGCTGGCTGGGGAAGTTGCTCTGGTTCAACGAAGTGAAGGTAGAAGTGCCAATCAACCTGCACTTTGTACTCAAGCAGGTTTTCCCTCCTAAAGTCGGCTTCCCAGAGGAGAAGCAACCGAATTAGCGCTGACAGGTCAAGGTTAATAGATTCGCTACTTGACACTAGACCTGGGACTGACGGTTTGATTGGGGAGATATTTCAGGCGAGAGAAGAGAGGCTCGGTGGAGGATGCCAGATGTACAATCGTTGAAAAAAGCAACGAGACCTTTCGGAACCTTCAAAAAGAACGCCCTAGGTGTGGATACATCGGACTCGGATGAGGTACAGCAGCACTATTTGAGAGGGGCGTGGGGTGACGGGACATTGAAGAGTTATAACTTGGGAGTGGTGAAGCTCCACAGATTCGCTCTACTAAAAGGGGTCGAGAGAAGTCAGCTTTTACCGATATCGTCAAGACTCATAAGAGAATTCGTAGTCTGGGGATCGAAAAAGAGTGAAAGGAAAGCGAAGGATGATGAGTCAGTGAAATACTCAACAATGAAAGCCTATATAGCCGGCATAAAAGCATGGCATCTCTTTCACAACGAAGATTATCCGCATTGTGTGAATGAAGGAGTGAAGGCTTTACTGAAAGCATCGAGGATGATAGAAGCAGTTTCAATTGATAGAGAAGAAAAGGCCTCCAGTGTTAATCTTGGACCCGGTAGTGCTGTTCGAGATTCTGCCGGACCAAGGGGAACTAGGGTTAGCTAGATTAGTAGTGGCACTAGTGGCATTCTGGGGGACAGCGAGGTTGGGTGAACTGATTTCAGACGACGTGAAGAAGAAACTCCCATGCTGGGATGACGTTGAGTGGAATGAAGATCGGTCGAGAGTGACGATACGCATCTACAACGCAAAAACGGCAGGCCCCGGGGAAGTACAATACATAGTTCTTCATCGTCAAGATTCACTACTAGATCCAGTTTCGATTCTAGAGGAGTGGCTGGCCTTCCGTCCGAGAAAACCAAGCGAAGAGATCTTCTCGGTATTAGCTGGAGGCAAGCGGAGACGGCTAGGGAAACAGGAGTCTATCTGGAACTCAAGGCGTTCGAAGTCGAAGCAAATGCTACATGGGCATTCATTCCGAATAGGCGGAGCATCGCTGCGCTGGAACTTAGGAGCAGACCGAGAGGAGGTGAAAAAGTGCGGTCGATGGGCTTCTGATGCATATATCATCTACCTGCGGAAGTTCTCAGATAAAGAATTGGAGAAAACAAAAAGATTGTTACAAGACCTACAGTGGAAATGAAATGAAGCCTTGCTATTACTTTGTGAGAAAGTTGAGCGTGACGTTAAGGCTACAGTGATCTCAGTCGAGTATCAACTGGGAGACGGGCTGACCAGTAAAAGGCGGAAGATCGGCCTTTGAACTATAGTTGAGTCTGAGCACATGTGGGTGTATTGAGTAGATCACCAAATGAAACTTTAAATTTCCAAGCATACATAGTTTGCTCACGGTGGCTACAGGAGTGGGGGCTTCTCTAGGCTCACGGCTATAACCCCCGTGAGGAAGGGGAAAGAGAAGCCCTCCTTTGGGGCTCTTTGTTATCACCCCGGAGGGTCAGGCATATCCCGGTGATAGACGTCTGTCACCGGTAGCCTGCCCCTTCGGGGCATACCCCCACACCACCAGTAGTAGATTATATTCTTGTATATGTTTATTAGTAGTGGTTACAAAGAGTTCTACAGGAGGGTAGACCCTTCCTTGGTACGTGCTATCATCTGAGAATTGATAGTTTGTAATCCGAGTCTTTCCACACTCTCACCAGACTCATCCCCTGAGAAGTAGTGGATCAATAAGCTTCACCGTGTCCGGGTAGTGTTTGCTCTTTGACAAGCACACACGACTTCCCTGTCTGCCTCAAAGGAACCAGTGTGCGCTCGTCAATGAGCAAACCCTACACGGACATGGTGCTTGACAAAGCCCCTCACAAGTTTTCCGCGCCCCTGAAGAGGGGCTCTGGACAGACTCAAGTTTTGTGGCGGGGAGCTCCAAGAATTAAGTCTCCTTATGTACTTTTTTTGACTTTTCCACTTCCTCTCTCCACAGGTAGTTCCAGAACTTACATATGCTATTCTCCACATCCTGCTACATAATTTGGTGCCCCATATGTTGGTTCACATTGCAAGGGAGTACTCTAATTTTGTGATCTAACAAGATGTAACATCAGGATTTTATGGACTTCCAAATTTGATTGGAGGCATATATTCAAGAAGGCTTAATCACAACAGGACGTAAGACCCTGTCTGTTTTTACATAGCTATCAAATTGTCCAAAGCAGTCTGTTTCGCATGAAATGTAGACCAAGATATGTAGAGGGAAATTTGAAAAAAGTACATATGCGGACTTAATTCTTGGAGCACCTCCGCCAAAAAAATCGCGTCTATCCTGCCTCTTCGAGGGCGCGGCGAACGCGCTCGTGAGAGGCTTTATTGAGCTTGGATCAGATCATTCCTTATGCGATTCTAGGGACTGTGAGTGTAACAAATCTTGTGGTCAAATATCAAAGGTTTAGTGTTGAACACTCAAAAGATGCCGTCCAGATAAGATCATTGAATATGTCTCGGGTACCTCATATAACACGCGATGGGTCATCGCATCCTTCATATATCTGTATTTACCCGATGATGAGGTCTTTCAATCATATGCGGCGATTGGCCTTGATTGGCTTTAGCGTTGCCCTACAAATCTTAGGAGGTCTCAAGGATCTTTGTTGTACAGCCTCAGGAGGGACTGAGTTTCAACTCTAGGGGTTGTTTGAGCTTCATGATGCCCAGAATATGTCCAAGCCTTGAGTGAGTCTTACAGCTGATCCATCACAGTGCCATCGGGGACTCTATTCTTATAAGATCTCGAACCGAGCTTCCAAGGAAGTTTAGAAGTTTGATGTCCTTACCGAGCTTGTGTAGTTTGACTGCGATTTTGAATCGGGCTGGGCTTTTGTATGTACTCACAAGGGGGAAGGAGAGATTCGGAAGCCTGATACATACCGCCAAACCACGCGTAGTCAGCACTGCAGTAGGTATAGAATTCAAGAGCTTGCGGAATCTTGCGACGAAATTCGAGCGAATTGGTGTGGGACTCGGTTGAGAGTTATATATCCTCCATCACTTGAAGTTCTGCCAGGGAGTCCTATCCAGTTTGTATTGCTCCGCGTTGGAGTGTTTTTACAATCATCTCTTCTAGAAGTCATTCTAGGTACCTTTGCTTGAACTTAATCACCCTCTTGCTGCTGAAATAAATTCAAGAGTCTGGCTTCCTGTGATAACTGCGGGCTTGATATCAGGAGACCTTTATAAGCTGCAGTCAACATCTGCAAAAAGATCGAATTATTTTGATAATATAACAATACAGTCTGATAATAGTGTATCAAGGTTAGTTTTCTGATAACTAAAATGACAATGCGTATCTCTATGCAAAGGAACAGTTTCACTATACCCACTGACATTTATATTCACCTCTATCATCGATGCAGTAATCCTTTAGTTTTCATCACTCAAGATGAATTACCAAAATATTCTTGCGATCATCATCCTGGTCACTTCAAAAGATGTCTCAAGTTCCATTGTCCCAGCTCATGTGTCAACTAACACAGCTTCTGGTTCACATTTTTTTCAAACAAATGAATCACACATTGTATGGGATCCACTCACCCAGCAACACTTGGATCTATATAAGGAGATACAAGACTTTCATGATCAACTGTTAGCTGATTATGTACCGCCAGATGAAAACGGAACCCAAAATTTGTCACCTCCTCAGCAGATGTATATGGACTATGATTCAGAAAGAAAAGAAAAATCAAAAAATGAAGTCTTATATGACAAGAAACTAACAGGCATTGAATTGGAAGTAAAATCAAGATTAGACCAAATAGAGAGGGATTTGAATGAGATTGAACGTTGTCCAAATGGTCAGCTGATGTATAAAGGCAAGAATGTCTATACTGCAGATCAATTAAAACATATTGAAAAGAAAGTCAAGAGTTTGAAACCTGGATTTGATTATGTTTATCTTGGTGATGGAAAATTTGTTAGGATTGAGAAAGAAGCTTGGGATTTGTCTGGAGCTTGTGGTAGAGTTAGGGCATTTGATTCTGATTTGAAGACCCTTTTGTATGAAACTGGTTATTTTCATTCTAATTGGAGTTCATTGGCTCCAGGTGATTTGACATTAGCAGAAGGGCTTCTTTATTTGGGTTGGTGTATACCATATAAAATAGCAAACCATTTCATTGAAAAATATTGGGAAACTGTCCAAGAAAAGTATTTGATGGGATTAAAGGCTTTATTTTCTAGCTGAAAAACTGGTGAATGAAAGGATTGATGAATTCTTTCCAGAACTCTTGTAAATTGCTCATATTTCCCTCCCTCACTTTTTTGACTAAAGGGAGTTTGGCAATCTCATGTTTTTTCATAGAGCTCAATTGTATAAGGTCTGCTTAGATAGATAAAGGCACTTTGCTGGACTTGATGTCTTGGAATGAAATTCTTAGCTGTTCACATTTGTGAAAGAGGCTTAATGACCCAAGTTCATAAATCTTACCAGAGCCACGAGTATCATCACTTTCACCTAATTTTTTTGTCTCAGTCACTAATCAAATCAACCCATGACAGTGCTAAGCCAACTTTTGGTTTTCTCCAACAAGATGGATCATCTTGTCTCATCTCAAAACCAATTGCATTTCAATTGTACTAAATATGCAGGGAAATGAATGTATCATATCCAACTGAGTGTTGAGAAGTCAAACAAGATTAAATTTGCATCACAGGTGTGTGTACAATGTCACTTATATTCTCCAGTGTCCCTCAATTGCTCCGTTGCTATCAACACTGTTCATTTGAACACTAAACTCATACCAGGCCCAAGTATTTACAGTCAAACCTGTTTTTCTTGTCAAAAGGGAATTTGGGATCTTTTTGGGGGCAATTACAGCTCCAGATACAAGTATAAGTAGCCTTATATGAAGTGCCATTGAACAGCTTCTTGGTAGTACACTTGTCTACCACCCATTCCATACCTTCATTTAATTTCATACCCGCAACCCATTCCATATCTTTGAATTGTTTCCAGATGTCAATCAATTTCTATATTTCAATCCATTTTGATCTCTTGTATCCATCCCTAAGATGCCAAGCCAAGGTTCAAAATGTCAAACTCAAGTGGAAAAGGATGTGTAAGTTTTGACTTCCTTTCCTTTCCAACAATATTGACTGACCTTTGCTTTGTTTAGTGCGGACAAGCAAGCAAGACAGGTCAGGGTGGCTACTATCTAGAGAGTCAAGTAGTTTAGTCTTTACGCGGCTCTTGGTCTTGACAAGATATCACTCTGGTTACACAAAATCTTGGCTGTGGCATTTCATCCTAAACTAAGGAAGATAATGGCAAACCATTGGAAAATAACTATTCCAGTGTTGCCTTATAGCTTTGAAACACTAGAAAGATATATTCCATCAGTATCATCCATCCTAAACTTTCTAAACTCAACTGAATTTATAACCTTTGGCTGACAGGCATTCTGAGCCAAGACTTAGCCTGATTTCTGGCATTATAAGGTCCATTGTTTATATTTGGTTGAAATAAAATAATCAGTTCACTGCGCACATTGTTGTGTATCATACTTTACCCATCCACCTTATTAGGTGTGTTATCTTTTGTAGTCTTTGGTGTTCAGAGCCAAGATTTAGACTGCTTTCTGGCTTTATATAAGGTGTCTTGAGTCTCATCAGATCCTCTCAGGTTTTCAATTGAGAAGTATTGTGTTCTACTTGTTGGACATTCAGTTCAAAACAAATATGTGTTGGATTAATCTTATTATACACTGCTTTAACATCCTGATCCATCAGTTTAGTGTCTGAAACTTTGTTTGAGTGAATATATCCCATCAAACAAGGGCTAGAATACAATGACAAACCAACAGTTGAAAACACTTTTGGAATAACGTTCTGTTATGAGCATACTTGTGCTCATGCTATTACATAGATATGCTTGTACTGTGTCACCTTCAGTGTACAAACTTCACTGATAGGAGATTTTACAATCTCTACGTTGCAATCTCATTATGGTGGTTGAACACCTTTTCATCTCATAGACTCTTGATACCTCTAGTTGACTCCTATTAGCAATTGATTGTTTTCAAGTTTGGCGGAACTGTTAAAAACTTAGCACCTGATAGAAATTGGAAGTGTCTGACATATTGTGAGTATTTTTGGTGCTGGCTGGGTGATGAGAAAATTCATTGAAATATTGAAATAGGTTGAGATACACTGTGAACATCATTCAACTTCCCCACATTGGAAGAGGAAAATGATTAATAGTACAGTTTGTCATAAAAAGATCCAATACCGCTCACCTGAGCCTCAACACCCACACTACATATGTGCAGTACGCTAAGTAAATAGTTTTCTACCATGTACATACAGGTCTGCTCAGTTTTTTGCCCATCAGAATATATAAATCACATGTTATACCACATGTAACTTTTTTGACTTGGAAAAAATTGTCCCAAGAATTCACTACATATAATTCTGTAGCTGCTCAGGCAATATTTTTGAAGCTATCTCTTAGTAACAGAAAGGGTATTACATGCAGTTGAGTTGATGAGATTACACCAAAACATTGAGTCAGTGTATGTAGTCTATCTTTTGAATGCTTTTGTCAATCTGAAAAAAGTTACAGCATGTATTACATATGAATAACTCATCCTGCTGAGCAGATAACTGAGCAGAACTGTATGTACATGATAAACACCAATTCACTGAGCCTGCTACACATATGTAGTGTGGGTGTTATGGATCAGGTGTGGAGTGATAGATCATTTTATGACAAATGATACTCCCAATCATTTTTTCCTGCCCACTTGGGGAAGTTGATTAATGTTTGTAGTGGATAGGTTGAGATGTAAGATTGGAAAGAGGATATGGTGGCCCTGGGGAATCAAACATTTGGTGGTGGAAGTGAGGTTTCACAGCTTGCTACTGCTGCACTGCGCAGCAAATTTGGGTCTGAAATTCTGAGCAAGTGCTAAACCTTTCTAGCAAATGAAATTGACAAGCAAAATTGGTTATGGGAGTGAAGCTGAAAGGGTAAAGCCAAGTCAATCACACCAGATATGTTACAAGTCTGTAGCATTGGGGGGCTGGACTTTACACCTCACAGTGTAAAGTAAAGTAGAAAGTACCAAACACTCAGTATACTTTGGGGGGACTACTCCAACACACAAAGGAGATGTTCAAAAGGGGGGTGGTTCCAATTAAAAAGTACAAAACACGAGGAAGATATATAGCTGACACTTTGAGCACATTGTAAAAAGGACAAGATATTCCAGTTGTGATGCGGCCATAGCCCCTCATAGCCCACTGCAACCATTCCTACATCACATAGGAGTGGACAACCAGAAGTGTGAAGTGTGTAAAGTGAAGGAAACACCAACTTATTCCCTGATCTTCTGCAGAAGATTCAACAAACATCAACAGGTGTTTAGAAGAAAATTCAAGGAAGAAAAAAATTTAAGTAGACATCAATTCAGCAGTCAAATTGTTAGATACAATGAGGGTGCCCGGGTGCCTATCATTGTTTTGTTGAACAATTTAAAAGATTGCCATCTGAGTTGGGTCCCATGGCTCTGTCCAAGCCCTGAGTAGGCTGATATAAGTTTTATATACAATTTCATACACCTAGATGTGCAATAAACACCAGAAATCCCCCCTATGGCCCCTTTTAGCTCTTACAATTAATGGCCCTGAGTGTTTTCTGGATCCCCTTGGGTCTGCCCAAGGCCAGGCAATGCACCAGGGCGGCCCTGACACACTCAGGGCTGGGCCACAGCCCTAGTTACATTACACAGCACAAAGCTAGGTAGTGCAACATGTGTCAGGTTCACCTGTGTCCCTATCATTTTCCCCTATACTATCCGATGAGCAAAAAAGCCCTATCATCGGATATGTTCCGTATTTCCCCTTAGATCTAGTGCTAGATCTCAAGTTAGAACTTTTTTTGAATTTTTATTCTTCCAAGTCCGTTGGTGAGCTAAGTTGGTCACTTACCAAGCTTACCAGTAGTT